>NC_137454.1:118803590-119403590 GCF_964235325.1 Thermobia domestica | reverse complement strand
TACTTTTGTTGAACTCCCAATCTCCACAACTAGTAGTTCTGCCGCTGATAAAATAGTTATACCGGGTGTTCATAAATGACATATACTTTACGGTTGATTGCAAAATGAGACTTCGATCCAGTAGAGAGAAATTGTATTCTCAGGTAGCCTATATACCAGAAGTGGCAATTTTATACAACTTACTCAGTAGATTTCTTCTGAGTAGTACTTCTTAAAAAATTGGCGTGTGGAGTTCTCGATTATTTTTATATAATAAATTAAACTTTAATATGCCCCCATGAAGTTTCCATCATTCGTGTATTAACGTTTTCGTCGTTTACATTGAAGTAATGTATAGTGACTTTACAACAAAATTGTTGAAAAAAATGAAATCTTTAAATTTTACGTCCCTCGGTTATGCTAAAGGAGACGGTGATGATGAGAAATGAAATGGTGGAATGAAGAAAGTGGGAGAATCCCGAGAAAACCTACGAGCACGATGTTTGTCCACCAGAAAGCCCACACGGCGCGAGCTGGGATCGAACCAGGAACCTCAAGAGGTGAACGCTCTACCACTGAGCCACCGCCCCCAACAAGATTGTTGTTTTACAACTTAAAAGACCCTAGAAGTATAAGAGAAGTATCTATGGCCTATGTTAAATCGAAGTTCTCAGCCCATAGCTGTATCCACTCCTGCTTTCTCTTAATTACATCTATGAATAAGAACACAAGGTTCTGCAGTAGGTATTCCGATATATATATATATATATATATATATATATATATATATATTTAAATAACTCTAGCTACCTGTCAGGAGTCAGGATAGCTCAGTGGTAGAGCGCTTACCTCTGATGCGTGGTGTCCCTGATTCGATTCCCAGTCAAGTAAGTTTGTGATGGAGAACATGATGTCCGTGGGTTTTTCTCGGGGTACTCCCGTTTCCTCCCACTTTCTCAATTCTTCTACCAATTCTTCCATCATAATTCACTTGCTTTAATCATCGTCTCCCTCAGCCTAAAGTGCATAATCGTGAAACTGAAATATTTCATTTCATTTTCCTAGCTACCTGTCTTGATTCACTCGGATATTTGAAATCTAGCGTTGCCCACGAAACGGAAAGTACTTTTTTAAAATTCGAAACGAGACGAGACAAGAAATTTCTCGAGTCACGTGGGCAACATTAGTTCACCCAAATCTTAGATCTCAACACTATTTTAGTATTAGTTTTAGTATCATAGTATAAATCCCATAAAGTTATAAAGTGATTGAACGAACACAATGAAGAGTATTTATCCACGTTTAAAGGTATACAAGTCATTACACAATATTCACCAATAATAAATATGTGGCCCCACGTTGCGTAGTCGCTAACGTTCTCGTCTTTGGTGCCAGCGGTACTGGGTTCGATTCCCTGTGGGGACATTTGGTCGAAAATGTGTATAATGTGCATAATGTGCATGCTGAGTGCGGTTTTCCTTCATTCACACCAGGCAAATGCCGGGATGGTACCTAACACACTGGTCCTAGATAGCTTCCTTCCTTCCCTTTCCTCGAATAGTGTGATCACCGAGGGACGTCATCTATCATACTTGACGGGCTAACGTGGACATAGACGTCGAAAGCCCAGTACTATAGTTCCTAATCCTAATCCTAACCCGATAATAAATATAGTTTAAATATTGTTGTGCCACATCCTTCGTGAGCTTTCAGATAACTTCGAGTTGAAATTAAGAAAAAAATAACAAGATTTACATTTTGTACATAAATTTATAAAACAAGACAAGAAAAACTTTCCGAGACTCGAGACGAGATGAAACGAGGCTTCTACAAAGTTTATGAGACGAGACGAGAAATCTTCGTTTTCCGTTTCGTCTCGTGGCTAACACGACGCAAATCACTACATTCTAACTTCGAAATAATGAAAATTGAGCTCAAACCTAAATACTGGGAACTAAATTTGTCCTTTATTTAACCCAACAATTCCATCCGCTCCTTGTATCCTTTGATTCCATCAACAGTTAGGAAAGGGAAGTGTGCTTTGCGTATATTATGTATATAGTTCGCTGTGCTAACTACGTAAAATAATTTTTAACAAGTAGGATGAATATATAATAAATGCTGGGTGTAACCATAATACAGTGGTTCATCCTTGACTTTACCATGTAAACATATGTAATAATGTCACGGATTAAAAAATATATATATATAATTAGACGAGGAAGATATGATTTTTCTTTTAAAGTGATTTTATTTTTTAAAATTCCGTCTGTTATAAAGAACACATTTTAATGGGTTATATATCTTTTGTCGTCATCACTTGCGAGGCAATGATGGAGATGAAGGCTACGGTATTGTTGTTATTTTTCTTTTTAGTTTTTTTTTCTTTTTTTAATGGAAAGAATCACAAGGATATTCAGCAGAGAACTGTGTTGATGTTCGTTGTGTTTGTGATGAACACGGAAGGTAACGAACACATACTGTAGTGAAAGTACTACTGCACATCAAATGTTTAACTTTTTTTTTAAATAATGTTTACAAGCAATGCGGTTTTTGCCTGTCAACTCTTATTTTCTTCTTCTTTTGTGTGTGTATATCAAGGTTAATACCAAAGAAGTAGTATTAAAATGGCAGTAACGTGTATGATTTGTGCATGTGTATGTGTGTTTGTGTGCTAGATTAACATTGAACCCAAAACATTAACATTAAACGTTAGGTTGGTTGCATACTGTTCAGTTACTTCCAATTTTCTAATCAAACTTCTGCACGTGGTTTGTACATGACACTGCTACTTCTTTAAATACCAAGGTCATATCAACTATTTTGTACATTGTAAAATTTGTTGAGGTTTGCCTTTTCAGACTGTCCAAATAATCTTCCCTCCCTTTTCTTTTCTTTCTTTTCCTTTTTTAAACCGTGAATTGGCATTTGAATCTTGTATGTTTTTACCAGGTTACCTCCATCGCTGATACATCAGGTGACCTGATCATAAACACTGAAACCTACTATATCATTTCCCTCGTAGTAATTTTGTCAGTTTGGAAAACAAGTCAAGAACTCAAGATTACGTTGGATGATAAATCCGTAGACGTGTTAATCTTCATATATAAATGGAAAATGAAATGAAAATGAAATGAAATGAAATCTTTGAGTTTTACGTCCCACGTTTATGCCGGTTAGGCTAAAGGAGACGGTGATGATGAGTAATGAATGAAATGGTGGAATGAAGAAAGTGGGAGGAAACGGGAGAACCCCGAGAAAACCCACGCACACGGTGTTTGTCCACCACAAAGTCATATATAAATGGATGTATGTGGGTGTATGTGTTAGCATAACTCTAGAGCGCCTCGACGAATTATAACCAAACTTGGTTCGCATATTACTTACAATCTGGAAAAGAGTACTGTCGTTGTAAGTCCTTCCTAGGACACCTAGAAGACAACGTATTAGAGGATCGAAAACGACCGATATTAGTGTCGAATCCATTGTTTTCGGCATCGCTTAGATCATTGATTCCTAACCTGGGGGGCCGCTCCGTTACGAGGCTTGAAGATTGAGCAAGCGGGCGAACGCTATGACAAAACTGAAATGTGAAATTATGAATAAAATACAGTTGTAATAAGCATTTACACTTTAGCTTTAACAAACTTCAAAACTTTACGTGTTTGACGTTTTGTTTTTCCTATTCCTATTCAGGATTTCTACTCTAATAAATACTAAATAATTACTCAAACTGTTAATTAAATTATCAAAAATGAGTACAAAGTGCAATTTTAGTGTTATAAGATGGAGTTTTGAAACTTATCAAGTAAGGGTAAAGGATAAACTCAGTGTAATGATTGATTTTCCTTCTCAAGTTTTTATCCCTTTCTATAGGATAGTAGTATAGTAGTATACTATATATACTACTATCCTAATATATATATATACTTTCCACTTTCAAATGATTGCGATACTTTGATATTATTGTGGTTAACGTAGAAAACCTGAATGGTAGTTTGAGAACATTTTTCAAAATGAGCTCACCTTCATTCCCATCCCTTGTAGATTTTATTTATCTTATTTTATTTTATTTATTTATTTTAGAGAAATGACTAGTTATGGTATAGAGCTGTTAATGAAATAATGATGAATGACAATCAAAAAACCCACATCAAACCACTTGGCGTGACGGCTCATTTGTGATTCTATACCTAAGCCTGCTCCAGCGCCATCTGCTAGCGACCGGATGAACTACGTCCAGCCTAGCGACGAGCACACTGCAACGCGATTTCCCTTGAGGAGCTTTCTATACCTAGTGGTCATCACTTCTTTCACGTGACTCCCCAGTTTGCCTCACGACGCAGGGTGGACGCCGAAAATTGGGAAGCACCGGTCGGGAATCGAACTAGGGACCACGCAGACATGAGTCGAACGCTCTAACCACTACACTACTGTGTCCCCATAATGATAAGTGATATATAAAGAAAATGGTTTAAACCGTTTCGAGAAAATTGTAATTTTTTCTTTTAATTTTCACCCTCCAGTAAACAATACTATACCCTCAGTTTGAGGGGTTGTAAAAAATTGACTCCTCCCACGCAGCAGTCTTCGAAAACACCAATTTAAAATCTGGTGTGGATATTTTGAACGGAATGACCTCTAGGTGAGCGTATAAATCGGGACGAACGAACGGAAGAATGAACAGATGAACAGAGATTCAAAAAATCACTTTTAGGGCATATAGGGACCATGAAACGAGTAAATATGTTGAAATCTCGATTATTATTATTATTATTATTATTATTATTATTATTATTATTATTATTATTATTATTATTATTATTATCTATATATTAATAGCGGTGTCTGTGAACAAAATACTTCAGATCCAAATTGAAAGTGACTATGTCTGTAACTCTTAATCTCTTGAACCACAAGACCGATCTCGATCAAATTTTTGACGTAGATGCAGTTCTGGCCTGGGAGTGTTTTTAACTATTCACTTTGACGGTAGAACTTAGGGGACGGGGAAGAGGGGAATTATATAAAAAAAAAAATAAAACTTAATAACTCTTGAACCAAACGACCAATCTCAATCAAATTTTTAACATTGATGACGTTCGTGCCTGGAATGGATTTCAGCATTTCAATTTGACGAAACAACGTATTGGATGGGGAGGAGGGGGAGATATACAAAAATCAAATATAAAAATCAAATACAAAAATCAAATATAAAAATAAAAGTGACCATGCTCTTGAACCACCCGATCGATCTCAATCGAATTTTCAACATAGATTAAGTTCTGACCTGGGATGTTTTCATCGTTTTACTTTAACAGCACAATAAATCAAATAATCAAATAATCAAATAAATCAAATTTTCAACATACTTAACATTCGGGAATCTGATAACTTTTATCATTTAACTGATCTTGATCAAATTTTCAACATACATGACATTCGGGCCTGGGATAATTTTTATCATTTAACTTTGACGATGCAACGTCGGGGCGGGGTAAGCAGAGATGAACAAATTTGCAACCATCTGACCGATTTCGGTAAAATTTTCATCAACCTAGATGAAGTTCGAATCTGAGATGACTTTTGTCATATCACTTTGACGTGTAACTCAAAGGAGGGGGAGAGACATTTGAAGATGATCGAAAATGGCCGATATTAGTATCGAATCTATAGTTTTTGGGGTCGCTGAGATGAACAGTGACACTTATGTTTTTGGGGTCGCTTAGATGAACAATGATACTTCAATGATACTTCCGATGCCGTGCCCCGCAACATGGGAAGGGGAAGGATATATAGGTAAAAATCACGGAAAATGACCAATATCAAAGAGCACTTTAGTAATAGTAAAAACGGAACATATTACTATTTTTCCTTAATTTGACCAAGCGAAATCGGGGTGCGTCTTAGATTCGAAGACGTCTTAAATTCCAGTAATTATCGAGAAATTCTTAATTAAAGATATTATAAGATATTATTAAGGTGTTATTAAAACTATTTTGCTAGCCATAAATATTTTTAATTTTGTATCATATTCAATCATTCAGACAACAACAGTGTCCTGCGCTTGCGCAGGACATGCGGGTTTGCTAGTCATTATTATTATTATTATTATTATTATTATTATTATTATTATTATTATTATTATTATTATTATTATTATTATATTATTATTATTATTATTATTATTATTATTATTGCTCACGATTTCTTCTCTTCTATCGTCGCTTGAAAGTAAAACCATTTTATGAAGTAGTTAGTATAATAGGCATGATTATACAAAGTCTTTCAGTGCTCTTAAATCACAAGCGGCCAAAGATAAAAGGATAAAACAAAAGTGAGAGAGGGAAATGTCACAAATGCGCATTAAATTGAGCATGTTGTTTGTCTCACATGACCTCCTATCATAGGGCACTAAGGGACCACTAGTAAATTTTAAGTGAAAGGGTATATCATTTGATATATCATTGAAAAGATCATAAAAAAAACATCGATTACTATTTCACTTTTCCAAGTTCACTTCTACGCTGAACTTCTGTGCATGATCCTCAGAATTTTCTTATGACGTTTACTTTGGTTTCGTACTCTTTCCCCTGTACTATGTATGAACAGTTACTGTACAAGAGCTTCGATTTGAATGGTTATTATTTCATAAACGGTGCCTCACAGGAAAAAAAAAACTTCAAAAGTTGCTTACTTTCTCATGATAATTTCAATGATGTATCAGATCACATACCCTTCTATTTAAAATTTTTGAGTGATTCACCAGTGCCCTTTGATAGCACTCTACTTTCATCGCCACTCTATGACATTTCTCTATCTCATTCTTTTTCTCTCCAGCTGTTTGTGATTTTTAAGCAGTGGGCGGACGTTTTATCTGACTGCGCAAAAATTCACAATCAAATAGTGACCATTTCGTTAACGATGCCTCAAAAAATCTACAAAAAATTGTTTGTTTCTTCGTGGTCTTTTCAGCGATATATTAAATGGCATACTTCCCATTAACATTTTAAAGTGACTCCTATTGCCCCATGATAGACGGCCCTGTAAGACAAACAGTACGGTCCATTCAATGTGCTCTATGACATTTTCCTATCTTTTATTCATCTCTTTATCTTTAGCCGTTTGTGATTCATAAGCACTAGGTGTTTGATCTGAAACATCCCGCATAGTATATAGCAGAGATGGAGTGGGTCAGTGAGTCAGTGGGTCAAGTGTGTCAAGTTTTCTTGGTGGGTCAGTGGGTCGTGGGTCAACAGCATGTGACCCACTGTGACCCACCACCCACCGTGACCCACTGCGACCCACCAACCACCATGACCCACTGTGACCCACCACCCACCGTGACCCACTGCGACCCACCATCCACCATGACCCACTGCGACCCAACGACTCAGTATGATCTACCGACCCTCTCTGCTCACTGCATTGTAGACAGTATGTTCTGAAGACTGGTAAATTTGTCTCCGTTTTACTTTCAAGACCTTCATATCCCTTTCTTTTCCACTTGTTTCTGTCTACTTACTAGTGCTGTTGAATTTTTGTGACATTTGCGGTTTTCGGTTTTTGAGAAAACCGATTTTCTGAAAACCGAAACCGCAAAAGCGGTTTTCAAAACCGAAACCGCAAAAGCGGTTTTCAAAACCGAAACCGCAAATGCGGTTTTCCAAACTGAAACCGCAAAAGCTCTTTTCGAAAGCGAAAGCCACCCGAGACCGTGTTTGCGGTTTTATAAGGATTGTCCTTTTCAAAGCAGAAACAATGTTTGCTGTTTTTAATTACACCTTTTAACAATTGTGAAAGCATCTATCGATCGAGACAAATGTATTGATGTATATGTGTGTTTTAACTTTTTTTATTTGCTCCAAGACTATTATGGTAATATGTGCAGCACAGTGCGAAAGGGATAGTTCGATGGTTGTACAAGTCACAGCTAAATTAGGGTGACAAATACTGACGTTCGATCCTTAGCTTTTTTTTTTTTTTTTTTTTTTTTTTTTTGTTATTTCTTTGACGACACTTTCAATGTACTTTTCGGCTGCAGGGAAGCAAAGTGGACCCCACCTGATTTTCATATATGTTGTAAATTAGACCACCAGGAACACGAATCTGAAGGAATTTTGACATTTCGAATGTCAGAACTCGAAATATTCGAACATAAATTGACCATGGAAGCAAACTGGACCCCACCTGATTTTTATATATTTTGTAAAGTAGACCACAAGGAACACGTATCTGAAGGAATTTTGACATTCCGAATTTCGGAACTCGAGATATTCGAACATCAAGTGAAAACGGAAGCAAACTAGACCCCAACTGATTTTTATATATTTTGTAAACTAAACCACGAGAAACACGAATCTGAAGGAATTTTGACATTCCGAATTTCGGAACTCGAGATATTCGAACATAAAGTAACCAGGAAGCAAAAAGGACACTATTTGATTTTTATATATTTTGTAAACTGGACCAAAATTAGCAATTATCTGAACGAATTTTGACATTCCGATTTCCCGATCTCGAGATACTAGAACTTATACAGTAGTTTTATGTAATATGTATAAAAGTAACGAAGAAAGTTCTGTCGCTTTTTGACCTATCACTTAGAGCATCGATATGTCACCTAAGACGTACCTGGAAGATCAAAAATAGTACCCATCAGTATCAATGACCTTCTGCCAACGTTCGGGATGGGCATGGATTCCTTCGCGGTAGAACTTGGTTTGCCGTAAAGCGAAGAAGGTACCAAGTGCATTTAGCACCTCTACTACGGAGTTGAACTGGAGTCCTCTAAAGTGAGTGTCCAAGGAAAGGAACAGGTGATAACCGGACGGTATAATGTCCGGACAGTATGGCGAATGCAATAATGTTTCCCATCCAAGGTGTAGGATGGTGTCCCGGCTCATTCTAGCTATGTGGGGCATAGCGTTGTCCCGTAATGGGGAACCCCTTAGCGATTGAGAAGTGTTGGCTCCAGGGTTTTGAGTTTTTCTTGAACACGGCTCAACTGCTGACAGTAGACAGTTGCATTGATGTTCTTCTCTGACCACCCGGTAGCAGTTCCCGATGCACGATGTCGTGAGCAGTCCACCAAACACACAGGAGGAATTTCTGCTGCATTACTGATTTCAGCTGTTTTGGAACCGGTTCATGGAATTTTAACCAATGATGACGGCGCCGTGGAGCTTCGTACAGGACCCAGTTCTCATCACATGTCAACATCCTGTCCAGAAATGGCTCCTTCCTCAGACGAGACAGCAAAGAATCACAAGTGTCTGCACGCGTAGCCTTCTGGCCCGGAAACAAATCATCTGGGACACATAGACCCAACTTGTAGTGCTTCCCAAATTAATGGAGGTGCTGGCGAATGGTTTCTCGACTAACATTGAATGTTAGCACCAGTTCCTCACATGTCTGTTCGGTTCAATTGCTACCTGAAGATCCTCATTTTGTACATGTGTTGGTCTTCCGGCACGTGTGGTGCGTCTTTCGTGAGTGTTTCGTCACCGTTCTTAAACTTGCAAAACCACCCTTGCACTGTCTGCGTAATCACGACACCCTCACCAAAGGCCTGAGGTATCTTCCGCCCCGCTACAGTGGCGTTTGATCCAAGTTGGAACTCGTACAGCATACACGCCCCTATGACGCTCTGTGGAGGTTCCATATTCACTCCGTCCTTACATACATTTACGTTGTAACTGAACTGCCACAACCAGGTAGAATGTCGGATATACCCACACCAACAACTGACCTTCGCCTTATCTCCATTTGCATTAAACTCACGG
This sequence comes from Thermobia domestica, assembly GCF_964235325.1. Taxonomy (NCBI): domain Eukaryota; kingdom Metazoa; phylum Arthropoda; class Insecta; order Zygentoma; family Lepismatidae; genus Thermobia; species Thermobia domestica. The sequence goes on along the minus strand of NC_137454.1, from coordinate 119,393,826 downwards.
TATGAGGGTCAATTTTACACAGAACTCCACAAAAAGCGACAGAACTTTCTTGGTTACCTTTATATATCTCACAGGACATAATATGTTTCGTATAGAGAATATTGTGTTTTTTTTCATATAGCGTCTATATTAAACTTTAAGTTTTAATATCTCGAGTTCCTGAGGTCGGAATGTCAAAACGCCTTCAGATTCGTGTTCCTCGTGATCTAGTTTACAAAATATATAAAAATCAGGAGAGGTCCAATTTGCTTCTCTGCATCCTACTTTTCAAACGAAACAGTTTTCCAGAGTATACATTTTGCTTCAAACTGAGTTCTGCCCTGGTTAAGAAACGTAAATTCGCTTCTATAAGAGTCTTTAAAGTTACACTTGAAATTGTCGTTCGGCATTCTTGTAGCTTGTGAAAGCATTAATAATTCAAGTATGTTTGTTACAACATCAACAAACGAATATTCATTCGTATAGAACCTCCAATACATTACATAGAAAACACATGAACTATACAAAGAAAACCATTGTGCATTAGAGCAGATCTTTTATTAGCAAATGATTCTGCACACGCGCACTGCTCAGACAGCCCAGAGCCTGAGCCTGAGCGCGAGTCCAAATTTAAATCAATCGCGATTGAGATTGTCAAAGGTGTAGTGGTTTACGTTGAATATACCATACCAACACTTTATCAACTAAGTCCTCTTAGATTTTTCTCCAATCCCAAAAAGCGGGTGGTTTTTCGTGATTAAGATATGTTTAAGCGGGGGACGAATATATAACCTGAAAATCGGGTGGTACCCGCTAAAATAGGGTAATAAGCCAACACTAAGCTCAATAGAAATAAGGTATATCCCTATTTAAAATCACTACACATGCAATTCATGAAATTCAATTTGAAATATCATCCACTTAGACTGACATCTTTTGTATTATTATTACTCTTTCCTCATATTTTTAAAAATAGTACTGCCACTCTTTCTTTTGTTAACAAAAAGGCACCACCTCCCTTTCTTAATATAAAGAAAGAGAAAAGAAAGAAAGAAAATCTCTATCGCAATACACAATTTTATTGTTGATTTGTTGCCACTCCGATAAATGTGAATGTTGTGGTTTTGCATGTGTCGACTGGCTTCTTATCGCAAGTTCCAGACACCTGCAATAGTTTATACTAGACGGAAACACCGATCATATTGTATTCTGTATCTTTTTACTTCCCAATAACGATAGCGTGCCTCTTTGAGAAATTGCAACTTTTTTTTTTTATTCTGCCAATTGTAAAAGTATAGAATTTCCCTACACTTTAGGACATTTTAAGAAAAAATACCTTCTTTTCCTTCTGCAACTTTGAACATTTTTTCCCTACGCCGCCGAGGGTAATTTCCCTCCACTTGGCAACTGTGAGCCGGTGTAGGGAAAGATTCTTTGCTGTTTTCTCGTCGTTACTTGATATTAGTGCTGTAGATTTTTTGTGACATTTGCGGTTTTCAAAATCGAAACCGCAAAGCGGTTTTCAAAACCGAAACCGCAAAAGCGGTTTTCAAAACCGAAACCGCAAATGCGGTTTTCAAAACCGAAACCGCAAATGCGGTTTTCGAAACCGAAACCGCAAATGCGGTTTTCAAAACCGAAACCGCAAATGCGGTTTTCGAAACCGAAACCGCAAATGCGGTTTTCAAAACCGAAACCGCAAAAGCGGTTTTCAAAACCGAAACCGCAAATGCGGTTTTCAAAACCGACATTTCGGTTTTATGAAATTTCACTTTTTTCAAAAACCGGTTTTCGGTTTTTTCAAAAACCGATTTCGACAGCACTACTACTTACCTGAGGTGAGTATATCTAACCAAGTGAAAAAAAAGAACTTCGGGCACTTTTGGATATTGATATTTTCAATAGTAATAATAGCAATAGGACTTATACTACAACTTGGTTTTCGAGACCTGTGGGTTTTTAGAGCTAACTACTGGAAAAAATACATTTTTGAATCACTGTAATATATAAATTATTTATAAAAAAATTGAATGTAACTATGTGTGCCTGATCATCACGGTCAAATTGCAAAGTCAAATGAAATTACTTTTGGTATATAGTTAGGCCTTAATCCAATGAGTATCTCGCAAGCCGTTAAACTTACGGAGCTGAAATTCAGTGTATTAACTAACTCTTTATTGAAAATAAGCAGAATGTGTCCTAGCATTTTTTAAAATTCTTATTTATGTAGGGGGGGGGGCCCTTTCTATATATGGAAAATTGGTAGTGAGTTGGTTTGTAAAAATGATCGAAAACGATCGATGTTATTTCAGAAAAAAAATCAGAAACAAAAAATACAGTGCTTGGCTTCATATATATCCATTGCTTTCAGCTATAATAATTGCTGAAGCTTATGTTTATTATATGGAGCGCTCACAGCACAGGGCAATCAACCCATAAAGTTGTAAGAAAAATAGGCATAAAATTTGTACTGTAAGCTTAATTATACGGAAATTTGAAGTTTGGATTGTACACATAATTGTATGGAAAATTTTACACTTTTTTCCCTTTACGTTGGTCTACTTACCTTGATTTGGAACTTTCAAATTTCATCCTTTTTTCCACTGAAAAGTATCGACAATTCAACAAGGAAATAATTATACTATGATGATTGGATCATGGCAAACAGCAGTGTGGTAATTGAAGTTGAAGGAGGGAAATTCCCATTCACCTCTGAATACTTTCCAGAAATCTCGTTCCCTTTCGCTTTCTAGACGGGAGAGGGAACTTCGTAATGGCATCAAACCTTCATGTGTAATTATAAAAATTAAATTTATAAACAAATAAAAAATCATCAGTTTATCAGGCTTTAAATGATAATTTATTCACAAGATTCCCTAACAAAGGCGTGGTAGATGAAGTTTCTGTTCTCCATGAGTCGACATTGCCAACTGACATGGTCGATATGGAAAAGATGTTGTATGGTGATAGAGAGATGATACTTCTTGCTGAGTATTTCAAAACTGACTAAGAAAAATCGTTATGAGACTTAAGTCTCACAAGTAGATTGTCGATGAGGAGTTGCAGAAATCGGGTAGAAGTGTTATCAACAGGGCCGGATTTCCCAATAGGCCCGGTAAGCCCGGGCCTATGGGCGCAAGCTCCCAGGGGGCGCACGGCCGAGAGAAAAAAATTTAAAAAATATCAAGAAATAAAAATAAATAGCCATAACTTAACATATTTTTGAATTGATTTTAAAAAATCAGGCTAATAAAGCATTCTGATTTTGAAGTTCATTGGAACAAATAATTGTTGGTAAAGTTAAAGATAAAATTGCATCGTGGAGTGGTGTTTAAGGAATTAACATATAGGCCTGATATAATTTTTTTAATGAAGGTTTTTAAGAAAGTAACTTTAACCAGACTAGGGGGCGGAAAAAATTATTGGGCCTAGGGGCGCCAAAATGTTAAATCCGGCCCTGGTTATCAATTTCCACGACAGAGTGCGAACGGGGATTTCCCCATATGAATTTACAGATGACTCATATTAGGAATAGATTAAGTGCTCAAACATTGTCTAACTTGTTGCTCATCAATGTTAATGGCCCACCGCTAGACAAGCTCAAAGTAGACGAGCTAGTTATTTCTTGGTGAAGGATGGACATCATTCCACTGCGGATGATTTACCGCCAAAAAGTTATCAACAGGAAATAAATCCGATTTCAGATTTGTTTTAAGGTGGAAAATTACGAGTTACGGAAAATGTATACTTGTATTACTAATGGCTTATTTGTGTTATTCAACTTTGCACCTAATTTTTAGTAAGTCTCTTCTTTGCTTTAGGTAAACTACTTTGAATAAATATTCATAATAATTGCATTTATGCATATTTGTAACTTAAATTTAACGTGGTGTTTTAGTGATTACACAAATTACAATTATGAGCATACTTTATGGAGATGCTCTCACATAGGGTACCCGAGCACCTTTATACCCTATGAACAACTGATTTTTCAAGTGTTTTGTGAGAAAAATACTGTGAACCGAGAAACCATAACCTTTTCCGTATTGTACAGGGATATTTTCCTGCGAATAGAAATTTCTTGTGGAATGCGTTCAGAAATTAACACTTGCAAGAATACTCTCTTAGTACAAGTATATTTTAAGCACACACTAATTTCCCTCCACCTCGAACTGTTTCAATTTCCTCACTGACAAACACTTTACCATTTTATATCATAAAGATCAGATCCACCGTTATTGTAACAGAGTGGTGCTTGAGCGATTGACTAGAAATTCAAACTCCGATTAGTGACAATTTCAGTCTTGTTTTATTTCAAGTGTAAACTCTTTAGTCAGTTCAGAAGAGGCCGTGAGTAGATGTCCCCTCCTATAGACGGCCGAGTCAGCAAAAAATTATATTGTTTGCCTAGAAATCGATATCATTTCCTGGAATTGGTAGGCAAGTTTCGACAAGCCTTTAGTTGCTATGTTCATAGCCTTTTACGGGTAGTACAGAAGTGCGTGGGAAAATTTTGGTTTATTTGAATCCCCGTTACCCCCTACTCCTCTTTAGTTGCTATGTACATACCCTTTTATGGTTACCACAGAAGCCCGTGGGAAAATGTTGGTTTGCTGTTGCTATGCTCATAGTCTTGGACGCCTACCAGATGTAAAAAACAAGATAAAACATGCCTTTTTCGTGTTCTTGTCGTTTATTGGTTAATAATTTGAATCCCCAAACCCCTCACCCCTCCTGCGAAGAGCGTAAGCGGAACGTATGTGCTTGTGTAGATCATTCTGTTAGCAGCTGTTGCAAAGGAAGAAACGTCAAAAATTTTAAAGATGTCATCGTCAATGAGTTTATTAGATAAACTTAATAAGCCATCAATGGTACCCTTTACAAAAATGCGAGATTTGGAGATTGGAGTACCATTTCGTATTGTAAACTGTGAGATAATTACAACGGTATATGGTAGGAAGGCCTGTGTGACATTTGAAGGAGGTGAAAAAGTGATTTTACCTGGACGTTGTACTGAAAAATTGGAAGCAGATAATGGTGCATTATTAACGTATTTACAAAGTGGAAATGTCTGTTTAATATATAAAGGAATGAAGATTAATGTATCTGGACGTAACATGCACGATCTTGAATTTACTGAACTGGTTTACTCATCGTAAGTGTATGGTGACATGTACAAACAAGATGAAACATGAATTTTCCTCTTCCCCCCTCCTCTTCATGCATGCGCAGTCATCTGTATGCATAGTGTCGTTATTCTGTACTGACCAGCGACTGGAGTAACATGTCTTTGAGTGCTTGTGCGTCAACTATGGATACCAAGAAAGAGTACTTGTTAAATGTTGAATATGGACTTAATTCAATGAAAACCAAATTAATTTGCATTGGACTGGATAGTGATACATTTGAACCAGTGATTCGTGTTGGCAAAGGACTTGTGTTTGGAGTGGAGTTAAATTTGGCAGAGTGGGAGAAACTTGTACATTTAACCCCATTTGTTACGGACTATTTAAATTCTCAAGTGGAAATTACATTTATAAAATCTCTTGGTCGAAAAAACGAACTGGTGGTACGAAAACTAATGGGTGAAAAATTAGTGATGTTAGAGAAGAAAGGAACACTTCATGCTCCTCGAAACACTGTGTACTTATCTTCAAGTGATTGGCTTTATTTCTTGGAAATATTACCGTGTATTGAACATGCTGTGAAAAACAGTAAAGTTTGTAGTGTTGTGCTACGTGAATATTTTGACTTGTGTACAGATACTATTCGTAATCATGTACAATTACAGTGTCTTACATGCAGAGGACTTGCCGGAATCCATACCTGTGTAGATGAACAGAGTATTATTAATGGTATGAACATTAGTTTTCCAAGTGTCTCTCTTGATAAGAACAGTGATGTGAACATTGATGGTGAACGATTAAAATTGGAAATAAAAGTATTTTGCAAACAAAAACTCATAGATTCAATTATGGCTGATTTATTTGATAGTGTATCGACACAGCCATGGTGGGGGGAAACCGAAACTCAACCTTCGGAGGGTATCAATGAAGTGAACGACTCTTCATAAAGAAGGAGAAATTGATTTGTTTTTTTTTTCATGTATGCTAAAGAACGTAATATTAAATGTAATAAAAATATATATAGTGGAAAGTGAAATGTTTTATTTGTGTGTGTGTGTTTTGTGTTCGTTTCATACACCTCAATATGTTAGGATTTTAAAGTTTTTTTTATAAGAAAAAAATCCTAACATATTTTTTTCATCGTATATTATAAGTGATACGTATAATAATAATAATAATAATAATCATAATGAAATCAAATTCTTGAAATGAATGTTAAAATAGAAATTAGTATTTGAAATTATTATTATTATACAACTTTGTCTTAAGTATGATAGGACTTTTTTTAATTTTAAAAAAAGGAATTAAAATAATTAATATTAAAATTTTAAAAAACAAAAGTCCTATCATAATAATAATAATAATATTGAATTCACATACTTGATTTAATTTACGAAAGAATAACTGATTAAGTATTTGAATTCATTATTATTATTATTATTATGTAGTTATATGATTACATCATTGAATTAAAAATCAGTTTTAGAATCTTTTTTTAAATCACTATGAAATTCTTTAATTCAATGACTTAAAAATATGTTTTATGATATGTGTATTTAATTACATAACTGATCATAAAACATATTTATTTATTAGGAAACGGAGAAAATAAGAAATAAAACATTTGTTTTCAAAGAGAAAAAATAATACAAATTGTTTATTGCTGATGAAACTATTTACACAATTAAAACGACGGTAAGTATAGTACATTTTAAAAAGAACGTTAGATTTTGTTTCCATTGTCCATGTGTTGATAACTTCACAACTGCCATATACTGTTCACTGATGATACTACTGCTGTTGATGTTGATGATGAAACGTAGATACAAGTCAATCTGAACATTGAAGATGATGTCCATACACACGATGACGATCTTTTACTCTCTGAAATGAAAAAAAATTGAAAAACAAACTTAAAATTTATTTTATCTATAATCATGAACAAATAATAATACATACAAACACATTATAATAAAGAAGAAGAAGAAATGGCTACCTGCAATAATATGAAAAGAAAAGCAATCAAAACAAACGAAGAAGAAGAATGAAGACATGATTACCTGTAAAAGTAAATACAGCAAACGACGATCATTTTTTTCTGGAGTTGATGAGAAAGTGTAATGAAATTCATTTAAGGACTTTCCTTTAGCTTTGAAGCATAGGAAAAGATATGAATAATGTCCACATAGGGATGATTTCACACTTTGAATTTGTTTATTATTAAATGTATAAGAAGTGGAATTTCTACGTAGAAATTGAATATGATGCATTACATATGGAGGAAATCCAAATGTATCGAAGTAGTGGGCACGGCCATCAGTATGAATATATACGGAAATCCAGTGTGTGCCAAGTTTGTTCGAGGGATCTGTATTTATGATGATAGCTGCAGGTAGTGGAACATGTGCTGGTAATTCATTGGCTGCATATACGCCAACGAAATGATTGTGAAATAAAGAATTTGTTTGCAAAGCATTCAATAAATCTAGTGTAGAGGACATCATGTATAAAAATGCAGACATGTACATATATGATATGATATTTAAATAACGTACCTTTAAAAATCCATGATGATGTTCCTCTGATGATCCACTTCTAAGAGAGATTGGAATTCTCCATACACAATGCAGGAGATAGGTGCTGGTAGAGGCTTCGTAAAATGAACTTCCAGACGAACACACCCATGACGTATAAGATTCCAATGCTGCACAGCGCTGGCTTCTCCATCTTGAGTAATGTCGAAAACAAAGATAGTGTATCCTTGAGGAAAGTCAAGGCGAGGAATATTGTTGCCATGATTGGAAAAGTGAATGCCTGATCCACAGAATAAGGTATGATATGAGGAAACATAGAGGTTGTTTTCGAAAATTGGTTGTAATGGTTTTGAAGGTACAGGTTTTCCATCAATGTATAGAGAGAAGAAATTGATGTCAAAATGTTTGAAATGAAATGGATTTGAAGTTATTGTTCCTGTATAGGCATCATTTTGTGTAAACGCCACAATCACTCGAGTTGGTAATACTCCCATAAATAAATTATCTATTGTTTTTGATTGAAGATCCTTTGGAATGACGAACGACTTCATTTGCACTCTTGTGAGAGGATATTTGGCTGTTGTTGATTGTAGAAGCTTGTTATGTGCTAGTTTTATTGTAGGACTAACATTAATCTTTTTAATATGTAAAGCAGCGTCTAAAATATTCACTTTAGCGTCAACAGACGCATCACTAGCGATGAGACAAAAGTTTGGCTTTGCAGGAATTAACTTGAGACGTAATTCTACTCCTTGGATTAAAAATTTATCTTGATTAAAAATATCACAATGAAGATGTCCAAGCATGTCGAATTTTGCACTTTTTTTTGTTAATTCATAACGTTGTTGAAATCCTTTATTACCACTAGATGTTGCATCCATATGTCCAGCAGTATCTTGAAACCAGAATGCACATTGAAGATGAGTATTTTTAGCAGAATCATCATAATTTAACAGTTTTTCAATGTATGATCGATATGGATGATTATGAGATGGAAATGAAATCAGTTTGTTATTTAAATACACTTCCACTTCACTGAACATAGAATTTAAAAAGTCATTAATAGGAGCCACAGCTTTATCACTTTCACCAAATGCTGATCCATCAGGCTTAACGATTTGAGCTTCGATGTAAAGAAGAGTATGTGGTAGATCTATGTATTCATCACTTGTTCCTGGGATGACAAACTCTATAGGAGCATTATCAGCTAGTGAACTGATTGGTTTGTATGTAACAACATGATTATCCAATATACTGGTTTGCGTTGGTTTTGTAGAAAAAATATCTAGTTCACTTTTTACACACTCGCAGGATTGATGATGTAAGAAAGCCATAATGGTGATGATTTAATCAAAGATATCGTGTGATAACTTCCTCTTCTTATAAGACTGATTTTTCTTTGTTTTCTGTGTACGTTTCCTCTTGCCCTTCTCCTTCTTCTTCTTCTTGCGCTTGATGATGTGTAATGGTGAAGGGTTAAAGATGGAATGATGTGTAATTCTTCTTTTCCTTCGTTGATATCCAGATCCTAGCATAGATTTCAGTTTATTTTTTGCTTTGTCTTGCAAGACGGATCTCGCTTCACCCATTCGTTGATGAAAGGATTCGTTAATAGGTTGATTGTCGATGATGACATCAGTAATAACGTTTGCTCCAGATTTTAATAATTCCTTTCCTACTGTTTTAGCTCCTTGTTTTACTAGTGGCATGACAGAACGAAATAATCCTCCAAGGAAACTTCCAATACCATGTCCAACTTGATAAGGGGAGCCAACATAAACGTTTCCAGTTCCAGAAAGAGCTTGTTTTTGATAATATTGTAAATATGGATTATTCATATTTGTCGATGTTGACGCACTGGTCGAAAATGTAGTTTAACGCATACAGTTCCGAAAGTGAATGCCAGTGGAGAGCCTGTACTATCTCTTATATCTATTTTGATGTGTTCAAAATGCATCTTCTCTATAGGCACATAATGTGGAGGATTAAAAATTTCTATAACACTACTTCCAAATGTATGATTCACAGGATTCATATTTATGATACGTAATAATGGTGCTACTGTATCTCCAACAAATACAGATTGAATTATATCACAATACACATACATTGTAGATGGAAGTCCTAAACGTAAATTTGGAATGCTTTGACCTTGTTGCATATCCTTTAAATCAACGCTTGGATCAAACCCCAACATCGCACTAACACTTGGTGATAATGCAACGTCTACATCTATGTCTTTATGAAGACGTCGTATAAAACAGGTATTACTCTCACGAGTATAAGAAATATGTAAATTTGTGAATCTGTTGTACGTATTTATTATCTTTATCAATTCTGATATGTCAGTGTAATAACGTACAGGAATAGTTATAAATTTCCATTCATCACTTTTTGCAGGTTTGTAAAAAATTTTATTATTTTCGTCATTAATATTTAATATTGAATGAGGATAATGAATTTCAACAATAGCCACTTCCCACTTTTCATGGAATTCCATTCTTTGATGAAGTTTCGTAGTGTATGATGTTAAGGTGTTGTCAGGAAAATATTCCATAGAACTATTACTGGGAAGCGTAACGTAAAAATCTCCATCAGGTTCCATTGTACTTCTCGATCTTCTTTACGGATGATGCAGGTATCCAGGAATCGAAAGAAGAAGGATATCCTTTCCAATGAACAAGATATTCTTTTCTGCTGCCTTTTCTTCTTGTACGTATGATTTTATCTATGTAAAATGTCTTTGATAACGTCACAGGTTGTAATTCCTCTCTGTAAAATAATCCATCCAGTGGTTCCTTGTTTAAATCTTCAATTTCATAAACAGGTGGATCTCTTGGTATTATCTTCTTCACTTTAAATATTTCCCAAGTCCAATTTTGCATATATCCTTTATCAAATGTACGTTTAGTTTTACTAATTCGTACTGTATCACCAATCTTAAGATGTTTTGAGAAATTTGGATTCTTCTTCTTCTTCTTCTTCTTTATTTTATTATCATATTGATTATGCCATACTTGTAATAGGTTATTTTGAGAAACATTTGCAGGTGACATCTTTATACTTGAATGATAACCTTCATTGTATGATTTCACAAGAAGAGGTAATACATTTAAATAATTATACGTTTGATACTTTGTAAAATACTTCCACATTTTTTCTTTTAGAGTTCTGTTAAAACGTTCTACAATACTAGCTTTTATATCAGGATTTTTAGTTGTAATATGTTTTATTTTGTTGTGCACTAAGTACTTCTGTATTGTTTTATTAGTAAACTCACTTCCTTTATCTGTTCGGAATGTAATTGGTTTTCTGTCTTTGAACACAATTTGCAATGCTTTTAAGACATCATTTGTACTTTTAGATTTTAATGGCACAGCCCATGCATATCGACTGAACACATCTATCACTGTCAGAATATAACGATATCCATCATTAAATTTATGAAGAGATTGAAGATCGTTAATATCACTTTCCCACTCATCATCAATGTTATTCACTACATAGAAATCTCTTTTAAAACGACGACGTACAGGTTTGTGTAACGTATATGTTGTTTGTTGCAGTAACCATCTTCTTATACAATGTATAGGAATTTTCTTCTTTGTAGCTATCCACAATTTTTTAACAGTTGAAAACGAGGCAGGATGTGAAGGGTTGTAGTAAATCTTGCTTAACTGTTTGTTTACGGTTTCCACCTTGACCATACTGGACGTTTACAGGCACGTTTCCTTTTCCTTATAGGAGATATTACTTTTTCCTTTTCTTCTTCTTCTTCTTCTTCTTCCTCGTCTTCTGCAAACGATTTCAGAGGTATTTTTTCCCTTGACGATGATGCTGTTGGTGATGCTTTAGTTCGTCGTAAAATATATGACAAACGTTTTGGATTTCCAATAAGTTCTTGAGGTGTGTTATTAGAAGATAAATAATTACAAAATTTCTCCCATCCCGGTGGATTTGTGTGTTTCCGGGGTCGCGACACATCAGAAATTAAATCTACAATGTGAGATCCTTCTAGTTTATCACCTCTGATGTAAACAGTTCCTTTATTATCCCACGTGATATTATCATCATGTTTCATTCTATGTAGTAGTAATTCAGCTCTTTTACGAAACATTTTGGGTATAGATAATAATATTTCTTCTTCTACTTCAGGCTTCTCTGATTTAGTTGACGTAATTGAAAGTGTTACAGGTTCTTCTTGTTTTCGTATTAAATGTAAATATTTTTGAAGAATATTATTATACTGATTCCACTTTTCTTCATCACTAAGCGATGATAACTGTAAAATCTCTTGCATTTCTTGATCCAAATTAGATTCACGTTTCTCCAGGGCTGATGATGATGATGATGTTGGTGTTTGTATACGATTCAGAACTTCAGGTGGAACTAAAATCATCTTCTTTGCATGTTCCATTGTACTAACGGAATAGTAAACTTGATAATGCACCAGTTAAAATAGGAGCTAATAATGCCGGTAGGAATCCACCCTGCTGCTGTACTAATAAATGCTTCTTCTTCTTTTGGATGGAGTTTCCTTTCTTCACAAGATATCGAAGCGTCCTCTTGTATCGCTTTAATCTTGCTTTCTGTGTCTTTGTAAGAGGTACATTCCCTTTTAATACATTATAACAACATTCACAAATACTTCGAATCACTGAAGAGTCTGCATTGGCCAATATAGCTTTACGTAATTTAGGATTTGCTTTGCTCAGCGTACGAAGAAGATCTCCGTGTTTTACTCTTGGAGACATATTGTCAGAATGAAGAAACACAGTTTAAAACAAACATTATAAACACATCTTCTTCTTCTATTTCGATGGAACATAAACGTAATGATAAATATCATCAGGAAAAATATTTGTTTGAAAACGAAGTTCATCTGGCGTATCCTGTTTTAAATCAATAAAGAAATATCCATATGGTAACTTTGTTGCGTCGGTGAAACTTTCTTGAAGAAATTTTGGATTCTCAGGAGTTAATTGATAACTTAAATGTTTAATTTGTGATTTATCTCTTGGATTTTTAAATAATACGAGATAAGAACAATTCAAACTCATATCTCTGCTTCCTTTTCCCTGATGAAATATGTTTTGTGTAATAAATAGTACACTAAGATTTCTATGATGAGAACCCTTTGTAAAGAAATCAACTATATTGCGGTTCACTTCACACATTTGATCATCAATAATAATAAGATGTGGTCCAGTTTCAGGTAAAAAGTCTTTTGTTCGAGGTAATCCTTCAATAAATTGTACTTTTGTCGAAATTTCTCTGTATGCATTTTGCCATTCTGCATAGTACCAATAAATATGACGAAACGATGTATTAACCATACGTGGTAAATTGGACAGGAAACGTATTACAAAGGAAGTTTTTCCACATCCACTTGGTCCGGCAACAATACATGAAAAGGGATGTTTCCACGTCGTGTCCATGTTAAAGAATATGATCATTCTTTCTTCATACGTATATTTATAAAGGGCCTTATTACATTTCTCTTCTTCTTTTGTTGGAAGTAGTGTAGCCATATGGAAGAGTATCATATGAATTTGGTATTCTACGTCGTTTAATATAATTTATCTTATAAATTTTTGTTTCGGGCATGCTGACGATAGTATGGTCTTTCCTGCGGCAAATTTTTTTCTCATTGGTAATTTTTACTTCCGTGGGACGAGATTCTTCCTCTTCTTCTGCATCCTCTTCATTATCTACTATCATTTTCTTCATTACATCAAAATTTAGGTGTTTTGAAGATTCATAGTTTAATGAAAAGCCTCGTATCTTGCATACTTGAAACTCCTTCTTCGTGCTGGGATCAAAAATACGTAAGCTGTAATTCTTCGGGCCCGCCGATACATATTCTGAAATATAGGCTTCTTTACCATATTCGAGGACTTCATTTGTTAAATCGCCTAAAAAGTCACCAGTTGGAATTGTACTTTCACCAGGTTTTTGCGTATAAATGACGGAATCAGTATCAAAATATAATACTCTTTCTTGTAGCTGATCTAAATATTTGTACAATTCTAATCTTGCTTGTGCTGTTGTGTATGCGGCTATGACAACATTTACTGTTGGTAGTGAAACAGGAACGTCATCGGTGTATTGCCAATATACATATAACATGTCATCATTTACTGGGAATATTTGATGAACATCTATATCATGAGATGTTAATTTTTCATATAATTCCTGGGGTTCCTTAATAATGCTGACATGACCCATGTTCTCACGTTGACCAAATTTTCCCCAAAATGAATTTAGCATTAATTTAGCTAAACTTCTAAGTGCTGGATTATGTTTAATTTTGTTCTCATCTAGACGTATTCCTTCCTTTTCATAAAATTGCTGAATGTACTTCTTCTTTAATTCATCTGTTTCACACCATGCTGGCCATCCACTTGCTTCTGTTTTTGCTTTCAGGAAGGTGTTTATGTATTCTGCAAATAAGCCACCACTTTTTGTTTTTTCATCATATTGAACAACGTCATATGCCCATATTTCATGAATATCTATTATTTTGTATCCTTTTTCTAATGCCTTTCTTACTTCATCTGCTACCCATGTTCCATGTAGCACTCGGTCTTCATCGTTGTGATTACAAGGTGCTTGGTTTAATTCATCACAACATGTACGGCAGAGTGGAAACATCAATCTATCATTTGATTTATAAGGGAGTACAGGATGAAACAGTTGTTTTGGAGGCAAAATACTGAGCTTAACTAATCCTTCTACTTCTTCAATGGTGGGAATATTTGAATCTCCAGGCAGGTAGATAGTAGGATGACGAATTGGAAACTTCTTAGTCTTAGAGATAAATGGGTACAATGAAATAACATCTTTGTATTTTATGGTCTCTCCTTCAGATTCTTGTGCTTTATGATACAAACGTATGGCATTCACACGTCCTCCATAAAAAGCGTCACGAGGTTTTAATGGTGTTTTCTTTGTATACGGATAATTACTAACATACTTCTTCATCTCTTCATTTCCTGCCAATTGTTTTTTAAATTCACAACCCCATATTTCATGCACTTCACAGCCAAAATCTTTTAATTTTTGGATTTTCTTCTTTGTTGCTTCATATCGAAATTCCATGGTATCTGTAGTATTGTTATAGATGGGTTTATCTCTGTCGTTAGGGTAGCAGTAGATACAACCATGTGTGAAATCGCCTTCATACTCCCAGACGTGTATTTTTCCTGTATTGGGATCTGTCCATACACCATCTACTTTCATTGATGCTATTCGTTTTTCCTTACTACGTGCAGCATTGGTAATTTGGATGTTTCTGGTTTTTTCTTCCCAAGCTATCCATTGTACTGCTTCAACTGATTGTACATCTCTCCATCGATATCCGTTCTTTGGTATGATACCAATTGTATTTTCCTTTAAGAAATTTCTACGATATACCAAATTACATGCACTGGCAATTGTAATACATTCAAGTAAGGGATTGACATTAGTTTCAGATTCAAATGTATTCATAAATGAAATACAGGCTTGACGTAATACCTCGACATCCTGTACACAATACTTGATGAGTTCTTCTTTCATTTTAAAGGTGTCGTTTTGATGTTCGGTATACCATTGGAGAAACTTGCGTCTTTCGTCTACTTTCATAGTATCTGCTCCATAATATTTAATGTCTGGAAGCGGCCCTTCATAGGTTTGGTTCTCACGTCGATTAAAGAAGTGTGGGAAATATCCTTTGCACGATTGAAGCCCAAATGCACCACTTAATTTACTTAAGGGCATAGGAAGAAAGCTTAGTGAATCGATGAAGGTTACGTTTCCTATTTTAAGAGAGAGAATTTTTGCTCCATTCATGATTACTTCTGGAGTCCAATTCATCTTCTCAACCATGGTCTTAATGATGAAATGTGCGTCATATCCCTTTGAGTTATGGGCAACACAGGTTACTGATTTAATGTTTGGTCGACGTTGTTGAAGATGTTTTAGAAAATCTTCTATTACATTTTCTCCGTCAAAAATATTTTCTCGCTTTCCACAAATGACACAATCATTCTTGATGTTGTTATCTTCATAGCATTGGTAGCATACATGTTGACTAACCAAGACATTAGGTATATGTTCATATATGTTTGCGTCCTCGTCTTCTATTTTCGTATCTTGTGTGCATTCAATATCATAAAACAGAATCATAGATTTCTTCTCCACGATGATTTTTTCATTGGCTTTTTTCGATTTTCTTCTTTCATTCACTTTCATGTAACATTCATGATTGGGTGGTACAATAGCATAGCAAACATTGCAATATGTTTCTCCACATACGTGAGAACGTTTTTCTTTCACTACATAAATTTTCAAACACTGGGCACAACATTTCACAATGGAACATAAAGGCTTTCCATTTTGATACGGCGCTGACTTGTGATAGTCATAGCATGACTGGCCATAAAATTCTCGATTACAATCATTGCATGTAATATGGGTTTCTTTAAAATCACATGGTGGCTTCTGATGACAACGAAAACATACAGCTGTACAATGTTTCAAATGTTCATGCTTTTTTTCATATTTCTTATGACAACTTTCGCAATAAAATTTACAGCTAAAACATGATGTCAAGCTTTCAATGACGTTGAAGTGGTTATCTATAAACAGTAAATTTAAAGCAGTTCTCTCGTTATCACTTGGTGGTGCTTCAAACATGACATCACTTCCTGAAAAGCCCCTATACACTGTGATTTTATAATCCTTTAAATATTCCTGAAATTTACGAATTTCAGGAATTCCACCACCATGACTAAGATCTACATCGGCAGCTTCACACAGTTCTTCTGCTTCTTTTTCTATGATATATTTACTTTGATGTTTTACATATCTATTGTATTCAGTTTGATTTCTTCCCTTGTATTTTTTCAGTCCTATGGCAACGACGATTGCATGTGCTAAACATCTTGTGTCTTTATTCTTAATTGTGATAATACCACGTTTTGCCTTTACATATTCTTCAGTATTCAAAATATGTTGTTTCAAAGGACCTTGTCCTCTTGGCATACGTACATGATGAAAATTCACGATGCAATCTTCATTTATAAGAAAAGCCGCATTACTTTGCAGTACTTTCTCATAACTTATCCATAGAACTTCTGCTGAAAGATTTCTTGCTTCTCTGAATGACAACCAAAATGGACGATGTCCTTCTCTCTCGTTTGTGATTGTTATTCCTACGTAATCATGCTGGTCCACATTACGTAGTAAATAATCTATTAGTGCCCGTAGACTTGCTTCAATTGCCGTAAAAGGGTTTTCATCTGCACGTACGGGGGCTAGACGGAATCGTAGCATTCTACCCTCCATATTGTATCTTCTGTATTGTCTTCTTCGTTCTTCTATTATATGAAATCTATTGTGTCCATCATTACGGTTGTTATTTCCGAATCCTACTTGTATATTTGAATTTCGTTGTGCTTGAAATACGGTTAGCAATTCGTCCATTCTTTTTTCTATATCGTCTAAATCGACTTCCATTTCTTCGTGTTCTGCACTAGCCTCTGCTAATATTTCCATAATTGAGGGATATATTACTTCTTCTTCTTCTTCTTTTCTGGGGTCGGGAAACAAATTGTTAATCCAATTTTCTAGTTCATTCGTGTAAAACTTATCATCTTCTTCTTCTATCTTCATCTCTTCCTTATTGTAATCCTCTCCTATTATTTGGGAAAACGTGAGATTTAGCAGCTCTTCTTCATTTCTCCTTTCTTCGACGTCTTCTTCTGTTCCTTCTTGCAACCACTTTATAATTTCTTTAATACGGCCTGATGCTTCTTCTGTTATCGTTCTATTGCTAGCACTGTTCAATATTTGTAATAGTTCTTCTTCATCATATTCTTCTTCTTTTTCTACTGAAATTTGAATTTCAATAGTTTCTCTTTCTTCTTCTTCTTCTTCTGTTGCTGCTTCTTCTATTCTTTCTTCTTCTCCGGCTTCTTCTTCTTGCATTTTTTCATGATGATCTATTTCCATTTCTTCTTTTGCGTCTTCTTCTTCTTCTTCTTGCATTTCTTCTTCTTCTTCTTCTTCTATCCCGATTATGGCATTTATTTCACTTAAAAGAACTTGCGTTTCGTTATTTACGCCCACTACCTCTTCTTCTTCTTCTTCTTCAATGTCATTAATGAAGACCGTAATCTCCTTCAGTAAATCTTGCGTACTCTCTTTTGCCATTTTTCTTCCTCAGATGTATATATACGTAATGCAATATATGTAAATGGTATATGTAATAGTATATGAATATGATATATAATAGGATATATAAATCTTATTTAAATGGAATATATATATGTATATAAATATTTTGAAAGGGTATATAAGCGTTTAAAAGAATATACGAATAAGTAAAATGTGATATATATAAGTAATTAAAAAGGAATAATAATAATAATATCAACGGGAATAGGGGAAAGGATTACACTTATCTTTATTTGTATGCAACCTAAAATAAAAAAGAAATTAATTTTGTTACTTATAAATCAATATATATTAGATATATAAATATATACTATATAAGACAGAACTTTATGATGTCAATGAAATAATCTCTCATCATACCTTTTAAATATTTTTAACTTTTCTTCCTATTCATGGGATGAGGCGTGAAACAAATGTATGTTCACAATCTCTTTCAAATGTATTGACTAATGAAGATATGTAGATTACACGGCCTTTTATACTTATTCTGTTTTAGAATTTTATCGTTAATTTTAGTGAACGCGAAATCCGTATTTCCTCCTCCTCCTCCTCCTCTCTACACGTCTTTCTTTTATACTGTCATTAATTTTAGCGACCACAAATTCAATGCTATCTTCTTTACAACTTAACGAAAAGATGCTATTGACTTTCCCCGGAAAACCGTTCCTACATGTGTCTTATTCATATGCTCCCCTTAACGTGTGAATGAGGGATGGAAGACATTTTAAACTAAAAGATTTCATCTCTTTTTCTTACGTGATACAGCGTTCATCTTTAGTGCACGGGAAGTCACAGATTGGAATCCTGTCACGATATGGAATCAACACTAGGAAAACTATGGAATCGATACTAATATTGTTTATTTTAAATTATTTTACGTGTATGAATATTACCCCCGTGAGCCCACAACTTTTTACCCCTTAGATGTCATGTTACTGATTTCAAAGTGACTTTATTGAATACAACACCTTCGAAAACTATAGAATCGATACTAATGTTGTTTATTTTACGTGTATGAATATCACCCCCGGGAGCTCATCACTTTTTACCCCTTAGATGTCACGTTACTGATTTCAAAGTGTCTTTATTGAATACAACATCTTCGAAAACTATGGAATCGAAACTAATACTGTTTATTTTAAATTATTTTACGTGTATGAATATCACCCCCCGTGAGCTCACCACTTTTTTACCCCTTAGATGTCATGTTACTATTTTCAAAGTGTCTTTATTGAATACAACACCTTCGAAAACTATGGAATCGGTACTAATATTGTTTATTTTAAAATATTTTACGTGTATGAATATTACCCCCTAGGGAGACCCCGTGAGCTCACCACTTTTTTTACCCCTTAGATGTCATGTTACTATTTTCAAAGTGTCTTTATTGAATACAGCACCTTCGAAAACTATGGAATCGGTACTAATATTGTTTATTTTAAAATATTTTACGTGTATGAATATTACCCCCAGGGAGCGCCTCGACAAGTGAACTTTATGTTACATAATATTATTACATGAGTACTGTACTTTGATCTAAGGGGACTCGGTGAATCAGTGGTAAAGCGTTCACTTGTGATGCGATAGGGGACCTTGGTGATTTAGTGTCCACGTCTCATATAGCCTCGCTGCTGAAAGGGACGCTATGACAATATAGATGAAAGTATTTTACAAGTACTTATTGTCTTTTCGAGTGCAAAATAATACGCGTTCAATACTACACAGAGGCTTGTAGTGTTTGAGCCCCGTCGCCCAAAGCTTGGACCTCTCCCAACAAAAAATTTCTTAATGCACGCCTGTGTACATAGCTAGTATACGAATTCTATGACGGAATTCTGAGCATTTTAGAAGAAATTGATGATAATAATAGGGAATATTTTAACTACTTTCGTCCTTTTAAAGTAATATCACATACAGCTTAGACTATAATATGGAGAAAACTGTATAAAGTTCAACTTCCTAGATCAACTTAAAGAAATGGAGAAATGTTCTCTTATTTGAGAATAGACAATTGTTTTAACTTGAAGATTTGTGCCCCATGTTGAAATCGTGGGGTTCTGTGGATCAGTGGTAAAGCGTTCACCTCCGGTGATTGGGGTCTCTGGTTCAATCCTAACTTTCGTCGTGTGAACTTTGTGGTGCATATAGCCTCGCTGTTGAACGGAACGTTAAACTCAAAAATCAATCAACATCATATGACATAGGTAACGACATCCGAGATGAATAAGCAACACTAGTTTTGTAAAGTTTTAGATCTCAAACACTGTTTTAATATTACCTAAAACACACACACACATACATATCTTCGCTTCGTGTTGTCTGAAACCATGACCTAAGATAATGTTGACGCGACAGCTGGAGAACAACATTGAAATACAAAACATGTTCTGTTATCTTATTTTTCTGCTCTTTGCAAGTAGACATTGCAGATACAGAAACTCTCTCTCAGTTCGTTGACTTGTGTATGTGTATTTAACGTTAGATTTCACTCTTATTAACATTAGAAAATTATGAAATTAACTTCAGTGCCTCAGTGGTAGAGTGTTCACCTCTGGTGCATGAGGTCCCGTGTTCAAATCACGTCTTTTTTTTTTCTATATACTTGTCATTAATTTTAGCGACCACAAATTCCCTGCTTCCTTTACAACTTAACGAAAAGATTCTATTGACTGTCCCCGGAAAACCGTCCTTATCATTTCATTTTACGTTCCAGAGGGCACGGTGGCTCAGTGGTAGAGCGTTCACCTCAAGTGCTTGGGTCCCTGATTCGATCCCAGTTCGTGCCCTATGAACTTTGTGGTGGACAAACATCATATGCGTGGATTTCCCTTCGGAGTTCATCAGTTTCCTTCCACTTTCTTCATTACATCATTTCATTCATTTTTTTCATTATCACCTCTCCTTCATTAGCCTAGTAGACGTAACCGTAGGACGTAAAACTCGATGGACAAACACCGTGTACGTGAATTTAATGCAACATTTCATTCATTCATTTCTCATTACCATCGTCCCGGCTGGAGCTCATGTGATTCGGATTCCACGTTAATCAGTAGGTCCACGTCTCATATAGCCTCGCAGCTGAAAGGGACGCTAAACTAAAATCAACTCAACTCATCAACTCATCATCACCGCCTGCATTAGCATAGCCGACATAACTGTAAGACGTAAAACTTAGTGGTTCAGATTCCACGATAATCAGTAGGTCCACGTCTCATATAGCCTTGCTGTTGAAAGGGACGCTGAACTAAAATCAACTCAACTCATCACCATCGCCTCCATTAGCATAACCGACATAGAAAGACAGACAGACCTTGTTGGCTTTATTGTTGGACGTAAATCTCTTCATTGTTTAAAAGATTTCATTTACAAACAGAAAGACAGACGTATACATCATATTATCAAAATTAAAATACCAAGTCTACAGACACTTCTTGCGACAATTGCAATGCGAACCAGAAAACATTCAAGAATTCCATCTTATCATTTTTCTTAGAAGCATCATAGAAGTTCGCTTATGTGTTTTTAACTAGGGCAGTCTTGTTATCTCGTTGTAGTACGTATCATCAAAACATTTGACAATGGCATCTTATCTGTTGTTCTTGAAACTAAACCATTTTAAGATGAAGTTCAATGTACTAACAAAACAGAGGAAGAAAGAGACTAACAAAACAGACATTCACATATGTGTCTGTGTGTTTTTTTTTAAATGTTAGAACATGAACGGAACTTTGAATAAATACACTTGTTCTTTCAACTGCCTTTATAACTAAATGAAGAAAGAACATATATATTTTACTTACCTATTTTAATAAGAACGAGCGGTATCACAAAACACACATACACTTCAGTTTTAGGTTGAAAACACAATCAATTGATAGGATTTAATCCTAAGAACTTAAAGCACAAAACACTCACTACAGTTTAAGCTGAAAACACAATCAATTGGTAGGTTTCAATCGTGGTAACTGAAAGGACTCTGATGAAGATCCGGTAGACGTTCAAGAGTCTTTGCGGGAGGGGGGCGGGGCTTGGGAATTCAAATTAGCTAACCAATACAAGGCGACTAGAAAAGGCGTGTTTTTTCATGAACCTATAGCTGATGGTAACCCTAAAAGGCATGTTTCATCTTGTTTCTAGCAACATGATGTTCTCAAAGGCTATGAACATAACAACTAAACAGGAAGTGATATCGATTTACTTAGCATAGCAGATATCATCCTGTGAATATTCATATAACACACTTCACACCCTACGTTTTAAACAATATGATATGCTATGAGAAGTTTCCATTATTAGAATTTGCTCAATCAATGGAATCCATTCGCAGGAGGTGTGGGGGAAAGGAGTGTATAGGTATGTGTTTCGTTATGAGACTTATATCTGGTTTCATGTCTCACGTCTTTAAAAAAATTGTGAAATACAATATTTACCTTAGCAACTAAGCCAATTTCGTGAGAGGCTTTGATCATTTGACTATCACGTCTTCTACAGACACTTTGTGGGAATAGGGCCAAGGGGCTAATCAACACGATTTTGCATGAGTATGTGTTTCGTTATGAGACTCATATAGTGTGTCTCATCTCACGCTTTAAAAAAAAATCATGACATATAATATTTACCTTAGCAACTAAGACCAATTTCATACAATCTGCTGAGAAGCTTCGATCATTTGAATATCATGTTTTCAGTTCATATTCTACAGTCATCTCGTGGGAATAGGATCAAGGGGCTAAATCGCTTATGCTCTTTGAAGACAAAAATCAATCAATCAATCAATTGGGAAGCTTCGATCATGATAACTTCTGTGCTAGCCGTAAAAGGCTATAAACATAGCAACTAAAGAGGAGTAGGGGGTAACGGGGATTCAAATAAACCAAAATTTTCCCACGCGCTTCTGTACTACCCGTAAAAGGCTATGAACATAGCAACTAAAGGCTTGTCGAAACTTGCCTACCAATTCCAGGAAATGATATCGATTTCTAGGAAAACAAGATAATTTTTTGCTGACTCGGCCGTCTATAGGAGGGGACATCTACTCCGTGGATCGTGTTCAGAGTTGATGGATTTTGGTGACTGAGAGTAGGTCAAAATGGATGAAAGTGGTTCATGGTGGGTGGTGGGTCACGGTGGGTGGTGGGTCAGAGTGGGTCACCGTGGGTGGTGGGTCACGGTGGGTCACAGTGGGTCACGGTGGGTGATGGGTCAGAGTGGGTCATGGTGGGTCGTGGGTCAGAGTGGGTCATGGTGGGTCATGGGTCAGAGTGGGTCATGGTGGGTGGTGGGTCGTGGGTCACAGTGGGTGGTGGGGTCATGAGTCGTTGGTCACGGTGGGTGGTGGGTCAGTGGGTCGTGGGTCAAGTTTTCATTGAGCCACGCCAACTCTGGTATATAGTGTAGTCAGTGGCGTATTTAGGGGAGAGGCTTCCGAGCTTAAGCCCCCCCTTCGAAATCTTACTTACTATAGTAAAGTATATGAAATATCTTGCATAATTTTCACATTTTCAGGCAAATTCCCCCCCCCCTCGAAAGTTAGCAAATCCACCCCCGAAACAAAATCGTAAATACGCCACTGAGGGCCAATCCTACCATCTTCTGATATGTGTCTGATATAAATATCCTCCTGACATCTTTCCGATAAGTGTTCTACAATGTCCTGATAACAATCAGGTGGCTGATAAACCCTATCAGCTGGTTGGTACTTGGCTGGCTGGTTGGTACTTGGTTGTAGTGAATCATGAACGAAATCGAAGAATTGTTGATGCTGTCAGAGGACAATGAGGAGATTGTTCAATATGTAGCGAGGCCTAGAAGACCATTTTAGTTCGAATATATGCCAATTTATAACGAAAAGTAGACCCGTTGGCTACAAGTGCCCACACATAAGCGCCATGTAATTTGTGTAGTTAGAAGATGAAGAAATATATTATATATAAAAATATATTGTACGATATAAACGATAGTGTACCCCTAGACAATAACGTGCATAACAAAAAATACCGGTACTCATTTCTGTTTCCCATGTTTTCAATAGGATAATTTAAACAAGCACACTGAAAATGCACTTGACGTTTCAATTGTTTTCAGTATGAGCAACAGAAAACCAACCAATCAAATGGTCCGTTAAAACCTTGCTTCGGGTTAACTATCTGACAGAGTATATATCAGGCACAGTATATTGTAGAACGAACCACGGGTTAAAGTAACTGACAACTTCCTGATATCTAATTCTGACTGATAGTAATCAGAAAGAATATCAGGATATTGTAGGACTGGCCCTGAGTGTAGTATAGTCACGGTACGGTTGTATATCGGGCACAAAGTAGTTCCCATCTGTACTTTCCTATGTTTTCCACATAAACCGAAGTACTAAAATGTACAAAGTTTTCACACATCATTATTTTTGTTAAACTTATTTACTATTTCATGTATACAATACATTCACTGGATTAATCCATACTGGATTCAGTTCGACTCAAAAAATTGCCTTGAAACCAGTACAGTTCACGAAGAAAAAAATGAAACTGTTTTAGTTTAATGTCCCACGACTATTCCTTAGGCTAAGTATGTGCTCTCCCATCGGGAATCGAAGCCAGAGACAGGTACACCAAAAGCACACGCGCTAGCCACTGGACAAGTGGAGAGGGCTTGCTTACGAAGAGAAGATGTCTTTTAGTTGAGTGGCATGTGATCAGCTCATCAGAGAATCTCTCCGATGTTATTTTCGGCTGTCTACCGGAATTCGTTATCTTTTAATTCACGATATTCAATATTCTGCCTAACTAAATTATTATCTACATATAAAACACACACCAATCGACAGATCATATCGTACAAAACAAAAGAACATATTTCAGGGTCAATTATCATGTGTAATTTTCGAAAAAATCGAAAAAGAAACTTTTGTGACACTAAAATGTATCTAAATTTGTTGTCAATAATAATAATTGTCAATTTTTAATTTGCTGGAAGAAGTAGTTATTTATTTATGTAACTGCATATGTAGCAAATTACATTGTTAACTATCAGGTTGTATATTTCTATTGTAGTTTGTCTACTCCTAACGGTGACACATAGGCTCCTGACAGTAACCTACAAGCCACGCACATACTAGTTGTAAATAAAAAAAAGTAAAAAAAAAACGTAGCATGTAAAAAATAAATGAATATGATAGGTAGTGTTATACAGACTTTAGAATAAGAACCTTTTTTGACCAAAAAAAAGTTGTCTTTGTTAAATAATGGTTGTCTGCTGACTCCACCCATCTGAAACACTCATCTTCCTGGAAGGAAACAAAACATAAACGCTTTCACTACTTTTATAACAGTGTCATCACATCACCGACGCGGATGTTGCACACAACATACTTCTTTTTTTTATGTCATGATTATTTTATTTTCTGTTGTTCGTGTAATCACGGACTTAGCATATGGTACTTCTGCAAATACACTTTTGTCAAACACTTACTGACTTGCTGATTTCCTTACCGGCCTTGACACGCACAATAAAGTTCGTAGTTAGCGTACTCCGAAAGTGAGTACTGGTTTTATCTTGAGAGTATGAAAGGAAGAGTTTGTATATTCGAAGAAGCATGCAGCGGAGTCATATATATATTTTTTAAAGAAATTTGGTTTACGAACATTCATTCATATATCGTTCCCATTTTGCAAAAAGGGGATAACTGACAAATTATAAATTTTTCAGAAGAAGGCAAAATAGGTTGACTTCTGTATACGTTGCTCATTTCCAAATTATGTATGGGCCGTAACAATTGTAAATTTTTATATAGATGTTACAGCATAATGAGTTACACAAATTTCAGAGAAAATAGGAACTTTTGCCACATGTACCTGGCGGCTAGATTTATTTTTCCAAATTGTCTATGTAGTTACCTCCTTTTTATATAACATTTTTGCTTAGGCCAAATGCATGGTTATCTGGTATAATAATGCATAAAATCTACTGAACTGCAATTGTTACTGACAAAATTATACAAATTTGAAAAAAAAAAGAGGAATTTTGCCCCAGACACCTTTACGGCTACATTTTAAACATTTTTTTAATGTAGTTATCTTTTCCCTAACATTTTTTAGACCAAATGTATGATTATCTGGTACAATAGTGCAAAGAAACTACTGAACTGTAATTGTTATTGACAACCTGCATTTATCAACAGGGATGCTCTTTACATAACTATAAAGATACAAAACTGAGCGAAATAAAAAAATGTAAACGTGAAAAGATAAGGAAAATGAAATCTTTGAGTTTTACGTCCCACGATTATTCCGGTTAGGCTAAAGGAGACGGTGATGATGAGTGATGAATGAAATGGTGGAATGAAGAAAGTGGTAGGAAAAGGGAGAACCCCGAGAAAACCCACGCACACTGTGTTTGTCCACCACAAAGTTCACTTGACGGGGGCTGGGATCGAGCCCGGGGCCCCAAGCACCGGAGGTGAACGCTCTACCACTGAGCCACCGTGGCCCGTGAAAAGATAAGGTGTGCTACCGTGGCCAAAAGTGTATCACCACCTATATTTTGCGTATTCTTCAAAATTTAGCAACCGACGAAACATTCTGGTTGTTGGAACATCTATAGATGATAATGAAGGGTTTTGCTTACTTTTTCGCTGACCTTTCTTCACTATGGGCCTACTTTCACCCTCGGAATCGGAACTTCCACTCTCAGAATTGGAAGAGCGTTCAGGTTTGTAAGAGGATTCAGAACTAGCAAGTCCTTGTTCAATCTGTTTCCTGATGATACAAAGTAGATGTCTGAGCTGTGAATAATTGTTCAACCAAGTGTGGCATTGGCGGGGTAGGGGATTCATCAGAAACTCTTGAGGTGGGCTCTGGATTGACTGGGTTGTGACAAATTGTTCAGCCAATTGTGACATTGAGGTAGAGTGTTCCATCACAAGCACGTAAAATAGATGGCTAATTGTCCAACCAATTGTGGAATTAGGGTAGGTGTTCACCAGAAACATGTGAGGAGGATGGTTGAAGGGGAAGACTTTCCTGTTGCGAGGTTCTACCAATAACTACATTATTTAAATCAGGAGGCAGTTTCTATTTCTTTAGTTGTCTTTCGCAACATCTTTATCACTCGTGATACCAAGGATTTTATAAAATAGAGGATCTGCCCTTACAACAAAATCTTGAAGCCATACGTCACAATTTCGCCACCCCTAGTCTGCCCACTCCGCCCAATAGGATCACAATGTTTTGAACCAACAATCATAGCGGAAACGAAAGTAGCCAATCAGACGATGGCAGAAACGAGAGTAGCCAATCAGACGTGCCGATGCTCGATTGCTTTTTGGCTTCACCGATTTAATAGAATGAAGATACATATGGGCAGATCCTCTATTTATAACATCCTTGCGTGATACAAATCACATCAGGAAGAAAAATTCCGGCTTTGATTTTCACTTGTTGGATAACAGAACATCCAACGTTCAGCATTTCACTTGTAATTGCTGACCCTTTCACAGCATCTAATGCTTGTGTGTCCGGCCACTTTATAACAATCCATAGGTCGTCATGCTCTAAAATGCTGCTTCTGACAATTTTGAAATGACGCTCTTAATAGCCTACAAGGGTGCCTATCAGGGTGGCAAGGGGGCGCTCGCCCCCCTAGAGGAAATTGTACTTCAGAATATCGAAAACCCAACAGAATTTTTATATTAATTACAGCAAAATTTGAACCTATATTTGAAATGTCGCTTATACTTGCCCCCCCTTGGAAACCACCAGAGATGGAGTGGGTCTGTGACCCAACGAATCAGTATGATCTACCGACCCTCTCTGCTCACTGCATTGTAGACAGTATCTTCTGAAGACTGGTAAATTTATCTTCGTTTTACTTCCAAGACTTTCATTTCCCTTCCTTTTCCACTTGTTTCTGTCTACTTACCTGAGGTGAGTATATCTAACCAAGTGAAAAAAGAACTTCAGGCGCTTTTGGATATTGATATTTTTAATTGTAATAATAGCAATAGGACTTATACTACTACTTGGCTTTCGAGATCTGTGAGCTTTTAGAGGAGCTAACTACTGGAAAAAATACATTTTTGAATCACTGTAAGATATAATTATTATACAAAAAATTGAATGTAACTATGTGTGCCTGATCATCACGGCCGAATTGCAAAGTCAAATGAAATTACTTTTGGTATGTAGTTAGGCCTTAATCCAAATTGGGAGGTTGTATTGCTTTCATTATAATAGCTACATATCCTAAGGAGGGTGAGGATCCGAATTTTTGCGGGGAAAAAAAATTAGTATCTCGCAAGCCGTTATACTTGCTGAGCTGAAATTCAGTGTATTAACTGTTTATTGAAAATCAACAAAATGTGTCCTAGCATATTTTTAAATTCTCCTTTATGGAGGGGGGCACTTTCTATATATGGAAAATTGGTAGTGAGTTGGTTTGTAAAAATGATCGAAAACGATCGATGTTATTTAAGAAAAAAATCAGAAACAAAAAATTACAGTGCTTGGCTTCATATATCCATTGCTTTCTACTATAATAATTGCTGAAGCTTATGTTTATTATATGGAGCGCTTACAGCACAGGGCAATCAACCCAAAAACTTGTGACTAAAATAGGCATAAAATTTGTACTGTAAGCTTAATTACACGGAAATTTGAAGTTT
The DNA here is from genome assembly GCF_964235325.1 of Thermobia domestica. Classification (NCBI taxonomy): domain Eukaryota; kingdom Metazoa; phylum Arthropoda; class Insecta; order Zygentoma; family Lepismatidae; genus Thermobia; species Thermobia domestica. The sequence goes on along the minus strand of NC_137454.1, from coordinate 119,365,312 downwards.
GGATTGTACGCATAATTATATGGAAAATTTTACACTTTTTTTCCTTTACGTTGGTCTACTTACCTTGATTTGGAACTTTCAAATTTCATCCTTTTTTCCACTGGAAAGTATTGATAATTCAACAAGGAAATAATTATACTATGATAATTTAATTGAAATTCATTGTAATTTGGCACATGGCAAACAGCAGTGTGGTAATTGAAGGGGAAGAAGGAGGGAAATTCCCATTCACCTCTGAACACTTTCCAGGAACCACGTTCTCTTTCGCTTTCTAGACGGGAGAGGGAACTTCGTAATGGCATCAAACCTTCATGTGTAATTACAAAAATTAAATTTATAAACAAATAAGAAATCTTCAGTTCATCAGGCTTTAAATGATAATTTATTCATAAGATTCCCTATCGAAGGCGTGGTAGATGAAGTTTCTGTTCTCCATGAGTCGACATTGCCAACTGACATGGTCGATATGGAAAAGATGTTGTATGGTGATAGAGAGATGATACTTCTTGCTGAGTATTTCAAAACTGACCAAGGAAAATCGTCATCAGACTTAAGTCTAACAAGCAGATTGTCGATGAGGAGTTGCAGAAATCGGGTAGAAGTATTATCAATTTCCACGACAGAGTGCGAACGGAGACTTCCCCTTATGAATTTACAGATGATTGATATTAGAAATAGACTAAGTGCTCAAACATTGTCTAACTTGTTGCTCATCAATGTTAATGGCCCACCGCTAGACAAGCTCAAAGTAGATGAGCTATTTATTTCTTGGCTGAAGGATGGACACCATTCCGCTGCGGATGATTTACCACGAAAATGTTACCAACAGGAAATAAACCCGATTTCAGGTTTGTTTTAAAGAGGAAAATTACGAGCTATAGAAAATGTATAGGCCTACTTGTATTACTAATGGCTTATTTGTGCTATTCAACTTTGTACCTATTTTTTAGTAAGTCTCTTCTTTGCTTTAGGTAAACTACTTTGAATAAATATTCATAATAATTGCAATTATGCATATTTGTAACTTAAATTTAACGTGGTGTTTAGTGATTACACAAATTACAATTATGAGCATACTTTATGGAGATGCTCTCACATAGGGTACCCGAGCACCTTTATACACTATGAAAAACTGATTTGTCAAGTCTTTTGTGAGAAAAATACTGTGAACTGAGAAACATAATCTTCTCCATATTGTACAGGGGTATTTTCCTGCGAATAGAAGTTTCTTTTGGAATGCGTTCAGAAATTAACACTTGCAAGAATACTCTCTTAGTGCAAGTATTTTACGGACACACTAATTTCCCCTCACCTCGAACTGTTTCAATTTCCTCACTGACAAACACTTTACCATTTTATATCATAAAGATCAGATCCACCATTATTCTGACAGAGCGGTGCTTGAGTGATTGACTAGAAATTCAAACTCTGATTAGTGACAATTTCACAGTCATGTTTTATTACAAGTGTAAACTCTTTAGTCAGTACAGAAGAGGCCGTGAATCGTGTTCAGAGTTGATGACGATGGATTTTGGTGAGTCAGAATAGGTCACAGTGGATGAGAGTGGTTCATGGTGGGTGGTGGGTCACAGTGGGTCACCGTGGGTGGTGGGTCACAGTGGGTCAGAGTGGGTCACGATGAGTGGTGGGTCAAGTGGGCCACCGTGGGTGGTGGGTCAGAGTGTGTCATGGTGGGTCGTGGGTCAAAGTGGGTCACGGTGGGTGGTGGGTCATGGTGGGTCGTGGGTCAGAGAGGGTCACGGTGGGTGGTGGGTCAGTGGGTCGTGAGTCACGGTGGGTGGTGCGTCAGTGGGTCGTGGGTCAAGTTTTCATTGACCCACGCCAACTCTGGAAACCACAACATGGGCGCCCTTGATAGCCTACTTCAATCTGCAATCACAAATGAGCTAAAGTATGCTTTAGTATACTAGAAGTATAGTTCATTATTTATTATACAAGGAAAAAACTGTAAAATGAAAGAGAAAAAAAGTTAAGCAGAAAAAGGGTAAGTGGTAGTTATCCCCTTTTTCAGGTTACAGTTATAATTAAGGACCGGATTTTTATGTTTTTACATATATTTTCTTTTGTATGTACGCTAGTGAAAATATGAAATGTTCGCAAATTACGAAGCAAGGAACCATATAAACAAAAATCACGTTACATATTTTTACATATTTTGAAGTCTGTTACATATTTTCCGCCTACTGTACATATTTTTACATAAACTCAGTTTCCTTGCTCCTTTTCGCTATTTTTTCTTTAAATAATACGCAAAGAAAAACAGGCCTATATATGGAACAATAACTCAAAAAGTACTTTATTTTATTATCTGTATTTTTTCTCACTTTGTTCAACCGAATTGCATTGCGGGAAAGCTGGGTTAAAACTAATCGTACACTCTACAATATGCAAAGAAAGGTGGTCAGTTATCGCTTCCCATCCTGAAAAAAAAGATCTGTTTTTTATATATAAAGAAAGAAAACAATATAAGGATAGTTGTGCTTATCGCCTTTGTTTTGTCGGCACACATCCGAGTGGCGTCTACTTGCAAACTAAAACGCACACAGTTGGCTGGCATTCTCGCCTTTTTTGTATGTGCAACCACTACAGGTGGGGTTGGGGGTGGCGGTGAGACGGAGTTGATTGGAGCGCTTAGGCTTTATCACTTGTTTCTTAAATCGAATAAAAAATCGCTTTTGTATGACTTGATGGCTACTCCGAGAACTAGCTCGGGAGAGTAATGCTCCCGGAAGTAGAACGAGAAACACAGTTCTGATTGGTTGGCATTATCCACTTCTTGCCACGTTGCATTAAAATAGCAGAAATCAAACGCTTGCTGCTGTCGGCCTTGGTGGCCGAGTGGATTAGTGCTATATGCTAGTACCGTAATAAAAGTCTTTTGGCGTGAGTTCTAACAAGGCCCGAGGAAAGTTTTTTAAACATTTTTTTTTACATTTTTATAACACTTATTAAATTAAAATAATATGAAAATAATACTTAAAAAAGTGACATTTACTTTTGTGCAGATAAGTAGTTGTAGTACTTATGCACTTGTACTCCATGATATAGGGCTCGTTTTATTCCCCTTGTACTTCATGATATAAATTTTGTGACCAACTTAAAACAACTGGCTAGGATAGCGCGTAAAACAGCTGGCTAGAGTAGCGCGCGGAAAAACGTACTTCCGGGAGTATTACTCTCCCGAGCGGCTCGTCTACTCCGCCACTTCTTCCTTCAAACAAAAGGGAAAAGGATTTAGTTTCGCGACCGGTTTGTTAGTGTGCACACTTGTGACCGAGTCAGTTTCTTGTTTTCTATGATTGCTTCCTCTTTAGCGTCAAAATTGAAATCGTGGATAGCTATGGATAACGCTTATATACCATAGACGGTAAAATTGTTTTTGCCAAGTATGCGGTAAGAAAGTGGGCTGTTCAGTTATGTCGCAATTGAATAGGCACATGAAAACAGCTACTCACATGAAAAAGAAAGTGTTTAGCGTGCCGCAAAGCAAAAACTTTTAACCCAAACAAAACCAGCATCTAAAAACAGCAGTTAATTTTACAAAGACCTTGCCAATGCATTCATAGCAGCAGACATACCGTGGTGCAAATTGAAAGTTCTACAGTTCGCGTCCTTTTTGGAAAAATATTGCAAGAGGCACATTCCTGACGAATTTACTATCCGCAAGAATTATTTGGATGTGTGCTATGAAGATCCCATCAAACATATTCGAGCTGAAATTGGTGATTCGCATATATGGTTTGCGGTGGATGAAACTACAGACATGTTAGGACGTTTCGTTGCCAATCTAGTGGTAGTAAAGCTTGACCCTGATTTTCCATCACGACCATTCCTGATCTGTTCAAAAGTTTTGGACAAAACAAACTATTTCACAGTTGCACGTTTCGTAAATGATGGGCTGAGAGTGTTGTGGCCACAAAGTGTTACTGCAGAAAAAGTGTTCTGATGTGTTCTGATGCTGCGGCGTACATGTTAAAAGCTGCCGATTCGCTTAAAGTGTTCTACCCAAACCCCATTCATATGTGCTGTTTGGTCCATGGATTACATCGTGTAGCAGAGGAAGTGCTGATCAACTTCCCAGAAGTCAATGAGCTTGTGTCTTCTACTAAGAAAGTTTTTGTGAAAACCCCTGGTCGTGTGCAGTGCTACAACAATATGTACTGACACCTGGATACAGGCTGTTAACTTCTACAATGAACATTTTAATGTTGTAAAGTCAGCTGTCACCACATTTCCTGCAGAGCCCAGTGCACCAGTGCGTGATTCTCAAAGTGCGTTCAAAAATCCTGTTTTCAATGTTCACTAGCATACATTGCAAGTAATTTCGGGTGGATTGCAAACGTTATCGAGAAACTAGAAACTTCAGGAATTACTTTGAAAGAAGCGATAACAGGATGATGAGAAGAAGAAACTCAACATTGTGCAGGGAGAAACAGGTGCGAAAATTGCCCGGAAGTTCCAGCCAGTTTTGAAGAGGAATCCAAGATACCTAACATTGAGGACTGCATGCAGGATATTGGATGGAGAAGAAACGGAGGCCTCTGAGGAAACCATCCCTGGAAAATGTCATTTGTTGAAGTTCGCGCCTGTCACTTCCTGCGACGTTGAGAGGTCTTTCTTAGCCCATAAAAGTATCCTGACTGAGCAACGACTCTCTTTAACTCCTGAACACCTGGGAAAGTATGTAGTGGTTCATTGTGCATCAGAAAAGTAAGCGTTTTTTTTTAAAGATTTTTTTCATCATATACAATAATGTGGTTTTCATTTTTTGTGAGACAATTTAATTTGTTACCAGTAAAAGCTTGAAGTATCTGTGACAAGTTATTGAATTTTTCGAATACCATCATATAAAATACTTAGTGATTCATGGTGCGCTTTGAAAGTAAGCGCTCGTTATTTTAAATAATATTTTTTTTTTTCTATTTCGATATTCAATAATGTGATTTTCATTTAACTACTAGACAATTTCTTTCTTTTATTTTTAAATTTGAACCTATTTGTGTCAAGTAAGTGACACGAAGTGATTGAATACGCAGTTCATTATATCAAATATTTAGTGCTTTATTTTTCGTCTGCAAAGTAAGCGCTTTTTGTTTTGAAGATTTTTTTCTATTTTGATATACAATAATGTGTTTTTAATAATGTATTTACAAATTATATTTGTTCCTTGTTAAAGGCTGAACAAGGAAGTTGGAATATCTATCCAGGGGTGCCCATCCCCCCCAAAGCTGATGGCGCACTCCCCCCCAAAACTAATAATCTCTTCCCTCCTCAAAACTCAAGTCCTCTAAAAACAATTGCCCAATGTAGCAGTAGTTTTTATAGTACTAGTAATTATTATCTTTTGTTGTTTTTATTTCCTGTAGTAGTATTATATAATGCTTGTAGTAGTAGTAGGGGCAGTAGTAATTATAAAAATGGCATTACTTTTATTAGTAGTCTTGGTAGTGTACAATACTACATATGTTCTATAAGGATATTGAAGGGTATAAAAACTTCTACACACTGTGTATGGCACAGGTATTCTTTTTTTTTAACAATTAATAGTATTATTTTTTTCTTTACAAAATATTGATATAATTCCCTTGTACATGAAAAGTAAGACGCAAGTTACAAGTTATTTAGTTTGATACCAAAAGAAAATGTTATCCTCGAAATTAGCCTACAAAAAGAAGTGATATCCAACAAAGAACATTCCTGTAAAAGGGCCAAGTACGAGTGGCCTTAAAAAGAATTGAAATCACAAAAATAGACGCCAAGTTCTGGTGGACAACAGTTACAAACACTCACTGACTCACTTCAAATTTAGATTTGAAACTTGGCTGTTGTCTGTATGGTTACCACTAGCTCACAATTATGTCAAAGTACTTTATAATTTTCAACAGACAATATAGGCAAGTTTCAAATCTAAATTTGAAAGTGATTCCTTGAGTGTTTGTAACTGTTGTTCACCAGAACTTGGCGCCATCCTTTCATATAGCAACTTGCGCGGTACTTCATTCATAGAGTTTCTAAGCAGGGGGTAGGGGGATTCATTCTTGAGATAAAAAAAAAAAAAATCGCATCGTGTTCCAATGTTATTCTGACGACAGCAAAATTACTTATTCGACATTAGAGTAAAATTCTTCCCCACTTTTTTTATTTCCCCCAATTTTTTCTCGATGGCACAACTTGCTCCATTCATCCCTCCTGTAGGCTGCCCTTCTCTCTTAAAACGAACCATCCTTTGCTTTCATACGGCTACTTGCGCGGTATTTCATTCATCGAGTATCGAAGCAGGGGGTACGGGGGTTCACCCCGGAAAATTTTTGAAAATTAGCTTCTCAAAATCGAGTTTTAATGCTATTCCGACAGTAAAATTGCTAGTTCGAAAGTAGAGTAAAATCCCCCCCAAAATTTTTCTCAATGGCGCAGCTTGCGCCATACATCCCCCCTGTGGGCGGCCCTGTATCTATCTAAAGTTAGTGAAGTTTTCAAACGCGCAGTTATAAATTTGAAAGTTCCAAAGGTACGCATTCTTACTCTTAAATATATATTTTTTTCTCTTTTGATATGCAATAATGTGGTTTTCATTTCTCCACGAGACAATTTTATTTGTTCTTAGTGAAAATTTGAACTATCAGTGGCAAGTTAGTGACAAATGTTTTCCATTGCGTAAAATTACTTAGTGGTTCATTGTTAGTCCCAAAAGTAAGTGCCTTTTTGTTTAGATAAATATTATTTTATGTTTGTATCTTCAATAATGTGATTTTTTTAAATTTTTTGGTACATATCTTCCTTTGTTTCTCCTGAAAATGTGTACGTATCTGCAGGAAGATATTTACACTTGTTAAGCTTTTATTACATAAATATGTTACAGTATATTTATTAGCTAAGAAAATAGCACAGACACAAAATAAACACGAAAAATATTTTTACATATTTTCACATTTTTAACATATTTCTTACATATTTCATTGATTTCTGTTACATATTTATGTACATATTTCAGTACTTTGTACTACATAAAAATCCGGGCCTTAGATATAATGATAATATACAATACGGAAATACCTACCACTTATATTCTTTTTAGAGAACCACAGTCTCGCTTTGTTCAGTTATACCCCTAACTTTCTCTGGATTGGTTGGGTTTTAGTTATAATCGTTTTGTATGATGATGGGGGGTCTTTTATTTCATGTTCAAAAATGCAGTTATCTCAATTTCGTCAAAATGTCAGTAACCCCTTTTTGCAAAATACCGACGATATTTACTCTGCCCGTGTGTCCGTCCGTCTAGCAGACAAAAAATCTCAAGAACTACTGAATGTATCAACGTTAGTTTTGGCCAGTTTGTAGAGGGTCAAACGTTAGGAACCGAATTCATTGAAGAACGTCATATTGAAACCGGAAGTGGTAGAAATCAACCATTTCCAAGTTTAACGTAGATCGTTATAGATCAAAAACACTAATAGATAGCGAGAGGATGTTGCCTGCAATTGACTAAATGTCCCACAAATACACTTTATCTCTATTCTTAATTCTTCACTAAAACCGGAAGCGAAAAACAAACTATAACTTTCGGTTTCAATATTGGTCTACATAGAGCGAAATAGGGTTGCGCATGAGACGAGTCAAGACAGGATTTTCCTGACAAAATTCGAGTCGAGACATGGCTCTTCCAATAGAAAACTATACATTTTTCGAGTCGAGATATCACTTTTAGAGCACATTTTCGAGACGAGACAGCCACAAATCTTGTCTCGTGCGCATCCCTAGAGCGAAAACGATAACAGATAGCGAGAAGTTTTTTTTTTCTTTGAAACTGGTTTAGCGTTCTACGAATAGGTGTCACTTCTCCCTTTACCATCTATTCAAACTGGAAGTGGCAGAAATGAACCACTTCCGGTTTTTATTGTTGATCGCTATAGAATGAAGACTGTAATAGATAGCAAGAAGCTGACTTCTGCAGTCACTTAAGCGTCCCAAGAATATGTTCAATCTCCATTCTAATCTCTCTATTGTAGAGATTGGTTTTGATAATTCGTTCTGTAGACAATATCCGAAACTTAGCAGTCTTGCCAACAAAGCGATTCTAAACGCATGCTTCTTCCTCTTTATCAAACATTCTTGCTGATAGCAATAGCACGGTACATTAAGTTGATGCGATTGAAAAATATTCATTTAATGCGCTTCCCCGCTAACATCTTCGTCTTGAAAGCAGAATTAATTTCTGTAATAACAATAAGTATTCTGCAGTGGTTTATTATTCGCAGCTTTTCTCCGAGTTCTGTCTCATATAGCCTCTGTACTGAAAAGGAACGTTGAATTCTCAATCATCTATCAAATCATTGACATACAGTATTATTATCTGCAAATGGGAAGTTCCCATTTGTGATGCGTTCTCTAATAAAATCTCCTTGACATAAACAACAAAGACATACTGTAGACAGAGAGTTATAAATTACGATCATCTACTTCCCTTCTCTTGTTTTCCTTCCACCATATATTCTACCATATTCCTTAAAATACAGTTTCTTTTCAGAGAGGGCTAATGGCCTGCTTTCTTGTTTAATGGTAAGCGCCTGTACCTTTCGATTTTTTTTTCAGATCTAAGATATTGGTTACAATAAGATAGGTATCTTGTTCTTAAGCACAAATCTTAGTAAATTCTTCGAAATTAATGCTATTTTTTTTATTTATTCCTTTAATTCAGTCACTGATAACATCTTTGTTACATTATCTGAAGACACTGTATTATGCAACTGTCTCCGAAATATTACAAATTATTGGTAATTTTCTGGATCTTCTATATAAGATAAATGTCGTCACATTATTTTGGTTCAGATAGTTTGAGACAAAATGATTATTCTGGAGATTGCAAGACTTATAATACTGTTGTAGAATGTTTGCTAAAACGTCACACGGTCTAAATACGTAGCTACATACGCATATTACATATCCAACCTGTCCACCTCTGCGTGGGAGAAGATGCGTCTGTCTGTTTGTGTTTGCCGCAATCTATGGTATAGGAAATCTTCTTCCGGCTGCTGTGCTCTGGGGGGTCCTTGAAAATGTATTCCTTTCAAATGTCAAGGCCTGTTTTGGAAGGTCTTCTAAGCTCTCTCCAGGTAGTTGGTAACCTTGATGACAACAGATGCTAACTACGTACAATAAATAAGTGTGTACCTAGATACACACATGCGCATATTTGCATTTCAAAGCGACACATAAACTCACTACCAAAAGAAGTAGTCAATTTGATCATATCTCACTTATACTTACACTTTTTAAAAAAAAAAAGAAAAAAAAAGAAAAAAGACTAATTTTACAGCAGCAGGACGTTCTTCAATGAAAGTCCATTAACCTACATACACGAAAGGGATTTCAGATGAGGAAAATTTGGCTTCAAACATGTCTTCTTGTTTTTAATGCATTCTCTTTCACTTACCTCATCTCATCGTCTTAAGCAACATATTTTTTTTCCATACCTTTTCTAATTAATATATACGTCCTTGGACTTATTTTTTTTCTTAAGGAAATTTTCTTTCAGAAATACGCTTTTCTGTTTTCCTCAAGATGTAGTCCTATTTATTTTTAAAAATGTCTCAAAATAGAACTTCTGTATTGATAAATCAGGACAAAATTCATTTTTAAAAGTAAAGAATATAGAAAATCCTTTTAAATTTTCCAAGTGAATAAAGTTATCAACATATATTGAAAGAGCCAAAATTAATAAAAATAAGTTGGAAGTATCAATCCTGATAGAAAAGCACGTTTCCATTATTATTGAATTAGGAAATCGTTTTCAGAGATTTTATGAGGGAACGCATAATCACAGGTAAACACGAAAAACTTGTAAAACTACTACTACTACTACTACTACTACTACTACTACTACTACTACTAATAATAATAATAATAATAATAATAATAATATCACTTTACCCGGGCTATATGAAACCGGAACTAGTGTTTAAGGCTATGGCTATGAAAATACGTTTCCGATGCGTTAACCCCCGCAGCGAATGCGATCTAGGTGACTACTAGGTAATTTTACTTTCGCCAGAGTTATAAATCATACTGTGAGCCAATCAGGATTTCCAGGCCTCACTGCCACACCCTTATTCTCATTCATGAGAATCACGAGAAATAACCGTATTGTGTTACATAGATTTTTCGGAATTTCCTTGTATTTTTGAGAATTTTCTTTTGTTATACACGTACATACTTTATAATAGCAGAGTTTGAATACTCTGCACAAAGCATCTTCCAAGCAGCTGTTTCTTGCTAAAATTTCTTGCCTGGGAACACGTCTTTCCTTTTTTCCTTCCTTTAGACATATTTTTCTGATTCCGAAACAGCAGGAGGTCTATTGTTCCGAAACGCACCAAATATAATCGAGTCGACGTATTATGTGCGTTTTTTATTGTTTTCACGTTTGCAGCGTATTGTGATTAGCCATCCACATTTAAATACATGGTCAGCGTATTCCAAGCGTACGCATGAGCCATAGAAACGCGTTGCGGACGCATGGAATAGCCGTGCACTAAAGTTGATCCAAACAACTACTCGAAGTTTTGTGTTTTACATATTTATGCAAAACGGAAACTATGCACTTTATTACAAGACCTATTAATATAGGTTCCGAACCTCTATTGCAACTTGAATCCAATCCAGTACAATTGCCGAGTGCACAGAGCATAAAGCACGATCATAGGACCGTTCCCCTTCACACTATCTCACCTCGTGAGTCACTACTTGGCTTTGTTTTCCACGCAGGTATTCCACAGCCGTGAATCGAATCCAGGACTATACCAGAGGTGAAGTGGGCCAGTGGGTCGTGAGTCAAGTGGGTCAAGATTTGTCAGTGAGTCAGTGGGTCGTGAGTCAGTGGCTGTGACCCACCACCCACCGTGACCTACCATACCGACCCATTCTGCACAGTGTATATGTATACAGAGTCTTCTGAACAGTGGTGAGTTTGTCTACATTTTACTTTTAAGGCCTTCGTTTTTCTTCCTTTTTCATTTGTTTTTATTTACTTACCTGAGATAAGTATATTTATTTACTTGAAGTGAAAAAAGTACTTCAGCCACTTTTGGATAATGATATTTGTAATTGTAATAATAGCAACAGGACTTAATACTTGGCTTTGGAGAGACAATCGAATTTTACACTTATTTTTCCTTTACGTTGGCCTGCTTTATGTTGATTTGAGACTTTCAAATTTTTCCTATTTTCCACTGAAAAGTAATTATAATTAACAATCAAAAATAATTATACATGATAATTAAATTGAAATTCATAGAAATGTGGCCCATGACAAATATTTTACCATTTTATATCGTAAAGATCAGATCCACTAAAATTCTATCTGGATAGTGCTTGAGCGATTGACCGTAGAAATTCAAACTCCGATTAGCGATAGTTTCACAGCTTTGTTCGTTTTATTACAAGTGTAAACTCTTTAGTCAGTGGAGAGGAGGGCGTGGATCATGGGTAAGAGTTGAGGACGATGGGCTTGGTGGGTAGTGGGCAACGATGGGTGGTGAGTCAATGGGTCATGGATCAAGTGTTCATTGACCCATGCCATCTCTGGACTGCAGCATAGGAACTTGTAATTTATTCATTGCAGCTTTGGAAAATTCAAGATTGGTAATAGAACTCCAATTGACTAAAGCAGTATATTTATTTTTTAAGATTATATATCTTAAATACAAATATATAATCTTAAAATATATATATATACTGCTTTGGTCAATTGGAGTTTTATTACAGCACAGGAAATACAAGCGTTAGCTGGTAACAGTTCGATGTTCGTTTGAAAGTACATATAAACATCGCATTATCTAATGACCTCCAGACGGATTTCGCTTACCTTACTTCATTGTCACATTCCAAAAAATAAATAAATAAATAAATAAATAAATAATAATAATAATAAATAAAAATAAAAAAATTAACAATTGTCTTTAAATTTATTGGTAGACCTTAACCTTAAAGAGAACAAAGTTCCCACCAAGCTATAGCAACTTGTACAAAATAGGCTCAAGTACACTCATGTCCAAAATGATTGTCGCATATCTATAAATGCCTTCTTGTAAGAATATAACTTGATAATGATTTTGTAGGGTACTTTTAATACTGATACTATGTGTATAATAGGGAAGTGTATATTTGTAGTAAATTTCATAGGAAAAGAATTATAAAGACGAAAAGTAGAGTGAGTAAAACAAAATGTTGCTAAATGGACAAAAACATTTTATTTTCATTTTCTTGTTCTTATTTACTGCTCTTTTGACATGAAACTTGTCACATACATGTCTTTGCCGATTATACACATACTAACATTATAAGAAATACAGGGCGAATTCGTTATCAAATTATATTCCTACAACAACATGTTTGTAGACATGCGACAATAATTTTGGACATGAGTGTACTCTTAAGCTAATAAAAAAAAAGAAAGAAAGAAAGAAAGAACATAACAGTGTCATGTGTACGCTACGTAAAGGAGTTTACTTACATGGAAAACAGCTGAATGGTATTCAACCTCCCAGACGTTTATGTACAGTTGGATTACTACAAAGGAGCAATTTTAAACATAATACATGGAGAAGCGATATTTCATTAGTCATGTCTTGGGATCCAATTGAATGGATCACCTCCTTCAACGAACTGGATTCTAAACTTTTAACTCTTTACTCTGTGGTCAAAGTTGATGGTGATTCATCACAGTTCTTGAGGTTTTGTGTCTTCCGGATGGACAGAGAGAGTAAATACCATGTGTATCAAAAGTCCAAGCTTAGAGAGATGTTGGAAAGAAAAAAAAAATGTGTTGGAAATGGGTGGTTTTCAATCTAAAATGGTAATTTATTTTCAATGGCATAAGCCGTTTGGGCTCTATACTGGTAACGTCCTATGTTAAATGAAAAAAAAAACATTGTTTCCATATCAGTAGGCTGGTCGAACAGAAAGTAATAGCACACGAAAACGACACGGGAAGCATACATGTTGTTATGTGAGGGAAATTTTCAACACCTCAAATCCGTTCTCCGAGAATCTTGTATTGTTGGAGTGGTGAGAGCCCAAGAGCACAGCCTGATTAATTGGGAAGGTTGGTATTTCATTTAACATAGAGCGCCCTACCAGTGTGGAGTTCCAATAGTTAGAGCGACTGGGAAAAATCTACCCTCCTAGATTGAAAACCACTTACTTCCAACAATTTCCGTCTCTTTCCATTTTGTTGTATCTTTACTTACAGGGTGGTTGTAAAGTCAATACCTATTTGTAACAATGAATATTTCAAAAAGTAAACAACCTATCATAGTTTTATTTCCGCTGAATACATTATTAGGGTGTACCATTTGGTTATTAAGTTACATTTCGACGAGGGGCTGTGTGCAGGCCATTCTGTCGGTCATCAGACGGGCAACCATCTGCCAGGGAAATTGTCATCAAGCCATGTTCTCACTGGAATTGTGTAGTGTGGCGGAGCTCCATCTTGCATGAACAGTAGTTTCCTTCAATTTTTCCCATTCTTGAATCACAGGCGATACGTACGTTTGAAGCATCTCCAAGTATCGTTCACCATCTTTTGCAACTGCACCACCGACCCCCAAACTTCATACTTGGCAGAAATCTTAGCTCTATCTTCTACGCTATTACACCAGCCATTTTGCGGTTTTCACTAGAATCCAGAGGCTGATCCAAGGGGGGCTATAGGGGCTATAGCCCCCCTTGACGCTCAAGTATACACTGGATAACATGGGCTTCAATCCTGCTTTACAGTGGATAAAACTACAAACTATGGTTTAGCCCCTTCCTTGATCGTATCCTGGATCCGCCACTGCTGGAATGAACTTCTGAAATCATAAATGGTAAACTTCACATTAGTGAACAGTATTAAAATCCTGCAAGAATTGATTCAAGTTTCTAGGATAATCTAAATTAAAATATGTATTGAATTTACAATCACCCTGTATAACTGAGTTGGTCAACGGACCCGGATTTTTGATACACCCGGTATAGTACAAACGAGTTTTGTTAAGCCAACTCCTTAAAAAGGAAAATAACCTTTATAAGCAATACCTATTTTCTATAGTATCTATACAACTAAATAAGTTACAAAAGTAGCAAGCACGTCATTATTAGTGTTATGTGTGTCACTGTTAGAAGTGTCTGTGTGTCACTGTTAGGAGAACTCAAACAATAAAAGATACAATCTGATACCTACATTTTTTATATACAGTACATAAATAAAGAATTTATTCCGGCAGAAAAAAAAGCTACTAACCGTATTAGATCGAAAACGAATGACATTGTTTTTAACGATATAAAAATTCACTTTTCTGATTTTTTTCAAAAACTGCTCATGAGAATTTATTCTGAGGTTACCGGTATGTCATTTTGTTCAGCTTAATGAGATCTATCAATTGATCTGTCATTTTTGAGCTTTTTTTTTTTTGTTAAACGCTTTTAATATTGTAAAGTTTATTCTGTTTTCTTACTTGTATTTATTGTTTTTCTCCAGCAAAAATAAAAACAAAAGAAAATCCAATTCTATGTATTGTTCCTAATGAAATAGAAAATTAAAAAAGTATAAATAAATAAATAGGTACTCAAAAGCTAATTTCATGTTCCAGTTCATTTACATACGGTGCCTCAATAACATGTGTGACAAAGAACCCAACCGTGGGACAAAAACCCAAATAGTAGTTTAGAATCTTACTTTAAGCAATGGGTCCTGTGTTGTATAGCCTTGATGTTTAAAAGGGACGTTAAAACCCCATTCAATTGAACATACAGTCAATCAAAATGTATTGAATTACCTTTAACGATGTTTAATTGAGGATGGAGGGAAATGTGTACAGTATGTTGTGTCACATACGAGTTGATTATGTGGAGGGATCGAACTGCTCCCCATGGGCTCTAAAGTAAAATGTACAGGATGTTTCTATTTGGAAGGGTACTTGATCACCTTTGAGTTTTGAACCAGATCTAAGGTAATTTTACATTCCACAATAGTGCCTTTGAGCTAAAGAAAATTAATGTGAATGATTATGAAAGAATTGATGGAATGAGGGTGTGGGAGAACCACGAGCAAATCCACGGGCACGGTAAACCACAACTTAACTGGCCTTGGATCGAACCAGGAACTGCTACCAAAGGTGAGATCTCTATCACTGAGCCACCGTATCTCCATTAGGTTTGTAGAATACACACAAACAATTGATCGTTTCTTTGTTTTCTATCTTAACATAACAAAGAAAATGTTAAAAATTTTAGGTTGGGTATCATTTTCAAAGCTATTCTAGTCTTGCAACTTAAACAATTCTCAATCAACTTTTTTTTTCTTAACTCGTAAAGCAACTTCTGGATCTGTAAATAAATGATTATCTCTCATAATTTCCCCCCCCCCCCTCATCTTGCACATCTCACTTTTCGATTGACTGATGTTGCATGAGGCACTCCACGTAGTACAGTACTTGATACTTTGTTCCAAAGACTGAATGTTGTGCGTGAAGATGTGGGTCGCACTGAGAAGTGAAAGTGATGCAACAACTATCATCCACACTCGGCGAAACATAGATGGCTCGGCAGTTGCACAGGGAAAGGAGGGGCAAATTGAGGTCAAGAAAAATGTGTTGTTATTTCATTCTCGCTTTGTCGTAAGAGGAAAATGTCATTTTGTAATGGCATCATCCTCCTTTGGGTTGTGTTATATTCTCTAGAATATACAGTACTTTTTTCAAGTATTCATTATGATAATTCGTAGTAGTTTGTCCTCCTAGCTTACGTGTTCGAAAGATCAGCAAGCTTTGTACTGTAACGTGCAGGAACAAGGCCAAAAAGCGAAAAATGTGTTACCTTCGAATATAGTTTATTCATCCTATGCAATGACGAAAAGAACCTACTACTATATATTTTCCAATAACATCAACAGAGAATTTACACTCTCAGTAATGAAAGATAAACATTTAGAACACTGGGCTCGATCGACGTGAATACATTATAAACAGTAGTGTACACAGAAGTTCGTCAACAGGAGTCCAAGCTCCCAAGTTTGTTTGTATATAGGGTGTAACTTAATTAATGTAACAATGTAACGAACGTCGGGAGATGATTCCTCACACCGAGATAAGCAATAATAATAATAATAATAATAATAATAATAATAATAATAATAATAATAATAATAATAATAATAATAATAATAATAAATAAAGTTCCTATAAAAATATAGCATATTGGGCATATTGCCAAAGTTAGCGAAGAACGAAAGTGTGGGAACAGTAAGTTCGAATCATTAAATATCGACGTGCGGAGAGATATAAACGTACGTTTGTCAGAAGATGTTCAAAGTGTCTACCATGGACAGCAATGCATGCATGATAACGCCGGATCATAGATTGACGAACCCGTTCGAAGATACCTGGGTCATGACGAACAGTTGTACAGGCGTTATGATAAACAGTTTCAAGTCAATGACCTCATTAATAAGAGTAGCATACACCAAACTTTTCATGTGTCCCTACAGGTAATCTAGTGAGTTCAGGTCTGGAGACCGGGCATGCCAATACACTGGACCACTACCCCCGATTCAACGTCTTGGAAAGTTGTTGCTCAACCTCCGATGGACGTTCACACTTAAGTGCACGGGGCCCCATCATGCATGTACTATATTGCGACAAGTGGGTAGGAGAACTTTTCCAGTAATTTGGACAGTATATCTTGCAGAAAGATCAAATACATTCAGTCTTCGGAGTAGCACGTATAGTCCGATCAATTGATTATGGACAATACCACTTCACATTGAATCGAAACTGGTGTTGATGATGAATGGCAGCCGTACCATTGCTATGTGCGGCCATCTATATCAGAATTATAACATGGTTTTCTTACAGACAGGTCAATGATCACAAATCTTGGTTTAATATCTACCTTTATAAGTAAAACACTAGACTTGGGGGGGGGGAGTGGCAAGCAGATGTAACATACATAGATTTCGCGAAAGCGTTCGACAGGGTAAATCATAATAGATTAGGGATGATGTGTGATAGAAATTTAACATTTAATAATCATATAAATCACATGATTGACCAGGCGTACAGAAACATTGGATTCATTATCAAGATTAGTAAGAGTTTACCAGTATTATCGCTATCCGAAAGTTATATGAATACAACGTTCATACCAAGTTTGAATACGCAGCCACAATATGGAACCCTCACACAAAAACAAACATAAATAATATAGAAAAGTTCAGAATAAATATTTAAGATACTTGGCGTATAGGGAGACACAAATATACCCGAAGACCAAACTTTAAGTTTAAACTTCAGTACATTAAGTCTAGAACAGCGACGAATAACGCATGATATGTTGTTTCTATTTAAGTTAGGCCTATTTAATTATAAAGTCGACTGCACTGACTTACTTCAAGAATTTAAAACACGCATTCCTACAAATGTAACTCGCCTTGAAAACTTTAATTTCTTTTACTGCGACCTACACATGCATGCAAACAAGAAGTCACTAGTATGGAGACTGAGTATAATCTACAATAGATTAACAAAATACCGAATAGATTTGGATATTAATGTTAACTGTATAAGTCAATTCAAGGCAACTCTTTGTAATGTAATAAGAAATAATTGTAGATAAACTAACATTAATGATATTGCAACCGCATTATAAATATAAGTGTATTATAATATAAATATACGAATGTGTTGTAATTGCTTGATACATGTAACGGACGCTGTAGTTGGGTTATGTAGCCTGTTCTGTCTAGAAATAAATAAATAAATAAGGTATGGGTGATTGATGCATTTATCTTAAATTTTATAGAAGGGTACATTGGACCACCCTTTAAATTTGGAAATTGTCAAAAAGTAAAAATTGGTAAATGTTCTCTAGGAAGCAAACACTTACCTTTCTAAATTTGGTTGGTTTACCTCGTATTCTCCTATGATTAAAAATTATTAAAAATATGTGTAAGAAACGACGAGAAATTTGAATTTTGGCGAGAAATGTGAATTAGCAGGATCTTGAATGTATCGTCCCAAAGTTCACTGAGTTTTTCCTTTTTTTTTCTTTCTTTTTCTTTTTTTGCAACACATGATCATATGGATGAGTACATTGTTTTTTTCTGATGTATAAAATATGAGTACCATGATATACCCCTTTAAAATTTTGGAAGGTGTAAATTGGCCCACCTATAAATTTGGGGTTTCTGAAACTTGAATATATATTTCTGTAAATTTGATTAGCCCTGCTTTCCACTTTTACAGGTAAACAAATTGTCAACAAGATTCTGTCAAAAATAGCACTTCATATTTGACAGGAATTGTAAATATGGCTGGAAAAATGAATTAACATGAGGCGAGAATTTTAAATGTGTCCAATGTCCATTAAGATAGTGCTTTATTTCCACATGCTCATATGAATAATAAATTCAGGTTCTCGTTTTCTTTTATTGGACATGAATATCTTAAATTTCAGGAGTACGTTTGGCCTACTCTTAAACTTTGAAATTGTCAAAATAAATAAATAAAAATGATAATTGTTCTCTATAACTTGGGTGTATATAACTGTTTGCAAATTTGGATGGTTTAACCTGTGTCCCTTCATACGTAAAAAATTGCCAAATTCAAATTTAGAAGATTTTGGTCTAATTTGTCGTCTTAATACTTTGAACGATAAGGATCACTCATAGTCTAAAGTTATTGGTAATATCTGATTGGTTGATCCATACCTATGATTCACAACGTCACTTTTTTAAACTTAAAAATTGTAGTCGAAGATCTTAGATGGAAATTTATCTTTGGTGCAATTTGATTGGCTGATCATGTTCAAATTTTAATTTAAATTTTTTCAAGTTTTGTAAACCTTTGCTAAAATTCTTGATAACTGTTTTAAAATATTTTAACTTGAAATTCTTTTAAACATAATCTGAGATCATTGGTGGAAAATTATAGGGCTTGAAATCTAACAGTAATTATTTAAATCGATTGATATGCCAGGCAACAATTTCAGACTGAATTTTGGTTAAAACTCGTAGCCGATCACTTTGAAAATTTATTTTATTTTATTTATTTATTTTTGGTTCTTAAAAGATTTTGTTTAATTTTTTGAACACTTTTTAAAATTTTCTAGTTTGAAAATTTTTAAAACTTACTTGTTAGGACTGTAGGTACGATTAGAATTAGGAATTAGATTTCTGGAATTGCGGCAGTTATGACCATGTTAGCCCGTCACGTATGAGAGATGATGTAACTCAGCGGTTACGCTACCCGGGGATTTGAGGAGGAACTAAGGAAATGGAAAGAAGGAAGGGGCCTGGAACCTTTTATGTTAGATAGCGTTTCGGTATTTGCCTGGATGAAAAATCCCGGAATAATCTCACTTAGGATGGTTTTAACATCTTTCCGACTGAGAGACCCCAACTGGAAATCGAACCCTGGCCACTCGCATTAGAGGCGAGAGTGTTAGCAACTATGCCACGCGGGATCACGGTTGTAGTTACCACTCATAGTCCAAGGTAATTACTGAAAAAAATTTAGGACCTGAAACCTGATAGTTATTAAAACCGATTGACATGAAAGATCAACAATTTCACACTTTGAATTTGTCACAACTGATAATCTAAAGCTATTAGTGAAAAGCTATCCTTGATGAAATTTGATTGACTGATCACTTTCAATTTTTAATTTTTAAAAAAAGTTTTGAAAACTTTATTTTTTTTCAATCGTTGTTTTAAAATTTTTATTCAAAATTTTTGAACTTTAGGATTGTAGTTACGATTCATAGTCTAAAGTCTTGCCAAAAAAAAAAAAAAAAATCAAATATGGAGGATTTTGGAGGATGTTGACAAATGTTACTTCACGCAAATGTAGCAGAAATTATTCGAAATATTAACATTCCTTCGAGACATCTTTCTAATTTCTATAACACAAGAATGTCAACTAAAACTATCACAAAGTAATTATCATGGAAGCACTTGAAAGAACACTGCAATGTCACTAATTATAATGTCACAATTATACAATTTTCGTACAATTTTTTACAAACTGAAGATCCATAACAAGCGACAATGTTACGTATTACATGATGAACACGTCTACGGCAAAAGTACCCAATAACGTGAAGACCGAATATTATACGCTCTTGCAGTGGTGCCTATTGATTATATGGCCGTAATTTAAGACGAAGGCTGTAACTCAAAAACCAGAGCTAATCTTCAAATTTTGATGTCATTTCTGAGTTCACTGGCCTCAAGATAGTAAAGTTTCGCTACTCTTATTTCCTTAACATTTTGAGTGCTGTATGTACAGTGTTATTCAATCAATTTGTCAACTACGCAACCATTAAAATCGACTGGTTTATCGATTGATCAATGAATTTGAGTTAAAAACGGAACTTGAAACAAATTATATCTTTGTCGTCAAGCATGAACCTAATTTTCAGCTTGACTAACAATTTCCGTATGAAACACACGAAACAACATTTGGCGAATTTTATAATCAACATGACGTAGATGAAACTTTTCATTATTAGGGGAAAGTTTATCTTTTCCAATCTAAGACGTAAGAATCATAAAATCAACTGTTTTTATCACATGTTCCTAATTGTAAAACAACAAATGTTTTCAGCTTCCACGAAAATAGGGGTCCTAACCTCTAAAAATTGAATAAATAATACGAATGATAAATGTATCTCTGTTTTCCTTTTCCCTCATTTTCGGTTAAACTTGGGCAAAAAAAAAAAAAAAAGGACAGAACTAGTAAATTATGTTTCAACTGCCTTACAACATTATTGCACTATGTGTTTGTTTTGGTTTTATCATAAAATTTAAAATTTCAACCTTTAACTTTGACTGAAAAACGTCCTGTTTCCAAGATTCTACGTCAAGTAGCTATTTCCCTTTTCTTCGTCCTCTTACTTTTTTTAAGTAAGGGTTTAGAACTTCTAGATCCTAAAAAAGAGCAAAATAGGGGTCCTAACATGTAAAAAAAAAGTTTTAAGGACAAAGATGAAGGGAAGAAAAAAGTGAACGTAAATGACATCAGTGGTTAATAGCGGAGCTACAATCGGAGTTGTGCAACTTAGCACATACGTATAGTCGAGGTGCGCTAACATCCTCCACGTTTGGCATACGTCAAAGTATCATGGAATCTTTTTCGTTGCAAATTTTATCTACTTTCCGAATCTCTAAATAATTTTCCTCCCAAAAAAATATTTCTTTCTTTAAAACAAAACATTTCCAGAAGTACCATGAATTTCTCCAGGTAAGGTTCTTATATGGTCTCCATTATCTGGGCTGTCATACATACTAAGAAAGGTCTAAATCGATTATATACATATATAGTATGAAGAAACATATCCCTACGAAGTACACAAATTGAATATTTAGAACACCAATGTATGATACTATGTATTATGTGATATACTTTTCTGTATGTAGGATTGTTGAACTACTTATTTTTCTTTTAACTCTCATTGTATGCAAACGATAGTGAAATCGTATACAATCGAAGTATCCGGAAAGCTAATTACGACAAATCACTTGGAAACAATTGCAGGATGAAAATAGCATGTTATACATCATAGGTACATAGATATACTTTGCATACATTTTCGATTATTTTTTTATTAAGTAAGGAAGGCGTCTGGTATAAAAAGCTTTTGTTAAAAAGGTAAGATGTCAAATGCCGACATAAGAATTGCACTATTTCCGTAGTAATATCCAGTGAATTATACACAAACTAAAGAAATGGAAAAGATGAACATCAAATCTAATCTCAACTAAAAACATATCAATAAGTAGCTGTGTGAATACTGAATATTTCAGAAAAATACAAATTGGAAACACATTATTAAAAAAAAATCCCATTTGAATGAGTGTTCGAAAGAAAATAGCCCATCCATCACATAGACTCATAGCTAGCACAAATGTAGAAAGTATTTTTAAAATGTGGGCAAGTGTACAATTACCCTGTAGTATTGTATAGCATTGGAAGGTCAAGGGGGTTGTGCACTTCCCAGTCCTCTCTTGCTAAGAAGCTGTCATTACTGTAAATGAACGAAGATGTATTGAAATTAGTTCTTCCTCATTTCGCATTTCAGTAAAACTAACTGACGTTCTATTGTTTCAATTCGTAAACTAAATTTTATCTTCTGTACAAGTATTCACAAAATACAATCGAACAGCCCACAGAACCCAAGAATAATAACATGTCTGATCTAAAAGGAGTCACACTTTTTATTTTTTTTTTTAAATCTACTACTACTAATTTGTTTCTACCCTCCGTGCTGCTACTCTAGTGGTTAGTACGTGTGCTTTTAGTTCACGAGGTCCCGGGTTAGATTCCGGTAAAAGGACATCATTGAACGCATTACAGTGATTCGGATTCCACCTTAAACTGCAGATCCACATGTCAAATAGCCTCGATACTCGAAAGGTACGAACGCTTCAATAAACAAACAAACAAAAGAAAGTATTTATTATACTGCGAGTGTCTCTCACCCTTTCATATAAAAGATTTTAATGAAAACGGCGAGTATATTCGATGTAACTGTAAAGTATTTAAGGAATTTCATTTAACAACTTTAAAATACTCTGGTAGGGAACCAATTAAAATTAAGAAAATACAAAAAGAAATATGTATTAATATATTTGTACGTGAAGTAAGTACACTGTTGAACATTGAAAATGCAACACCAAAAGTTCTAACTGGTCCAAACGTGGCAGGCAGATAACTCAAGTAGAGTGTAGAGCTCCCATATTTCTAGACTAAGAAACCGGTACATTTTATGAAAATTTACAGTGTATTCATAGTTATGGACTTGCTTCTTGCTAAAATATCAGAATTAAGTAATAGGTTAACTTTCACAAAAAGTAAGTGAAAGAAAGTAGCTTATTCCTATCAATTGAGTATCGATTACTAATGAAAGCGAGATTTAAAGATATATATATATATGTATATCGCACGAATGATATTAACTTGTGACTTGAAGAAAAACCGAGACATTTCAACCTCCCTATATCAGAGCCCTGCAAACCCAGGCCCGAAGACGGCCCGGCCCGACCCGAATGGATCTGAATTCTGTGCCCGGCCCGGCCCGAATCTCGAGCCGGGCTCTAACCGGGCCGGGCACATTTCGGGCCGAGCCGGGCCGAAACGGGCCGGGCACAAATCGGGCCGAAACGGGCCGAGCACAAATCGGGCCGAAACGGGCCGAGCACAAATCGGGCCGGCCCGACTCGGCCCGAACACTGTGAAAGACGGATCGGAAACTAATGTTGGCAGCCTGTGTTAATCGTAATGTGTTTGGCATGGGCGGCGATTAGGGGAGGCAAAGGGAGGCAGTTGCCCCCGCACTTTTTTTAAGTAACCAATTAATGTATATAGTTTCATTTGGAAATGTAACGATTTTGTATGTGTTACTGATTAATAGGAAAAAATGCTGCCATATATTTGCTGTTGCGTGAATACGTATTGGTTGTCTTCCCGTGGAGTAAAGAAAGCTACAGTAATTGCGTTTTAATCGCCACAGAAAATAACCCCAAAAAATAACCTATTGGAGCACAATTTCAGCATACTTTCATTTCTTCTTACAAGGGCTCGATATGTTAGTGAGCCGCTTTGAAGCTAATCGAAAGAACATTATGCAAAAAAGTAGGGCCTATTTCACAAGTTATTCTTTAATTGCACAAAAATTGACAGTTCCTAAAATGTCTTTTCTTCTTTCTAAAGTAAGGAATATCGATTAAAAAGAGCGTGATAAGAAACAACTTCTACCTTTTCCATTGTTTTGTAGTGTAATATACGAGTGAAGTGTTGTGTTTAAGGATGTAGAGTGTATATACAATAAAATTTAGTAAATTGAACATAATTCTAGGTTTTAAGTTTATTTTGTATAACTGAAGTGTGGATTGTAAGTATTGTTGTGTTTTTGATGTGTTCCAAGAAAGTGAAATCTGCACCTAATGGCAACGAACATATTTCAAGAAGTTGCAAAAGCAAATATTTCTTTAAATGTCGTAGCATATGCTTGTAGTATTTACTGTCTTTCATTTTCTAAGAGTAATAACATACATTTAATAGCATGTGTGGAATTAAATATTAAGTTTTTCATTAATCCTCAGTTTCAATATAACTTTAGCAAAACAAGCATCATTATTCATTACTATGATTAATATTATCCTTTCTATTTATTTGTTTTGCAAATTTATTAAATAATCTGATCACACAATTTTCCAGACAGAATTTTAAGATGTTCATGAGCAAGGAATCAAATCTCTTCTTACACTTTCGTTGTTTAAGAATACAAAGGGTTAGTATCTACTTGCGTTGTTCTTCTCAATTTACTTAATAAACTATTATATACGATATACGGTATTTTAACTGAAAATATAATATCCTATTAGTTATACAACCTTTCGTCAAACAAAATGTTAGAAACAACCAGGAAAACTAACATTTATATACAAATATTCAGATCATGTCTTGCCCCCTCACTTTTAACGTCCAACCGCCGCCACTGGGGTTTGGGAAATTAACTCTTTATTCAAGACTGTAAAGTACTGTACTTCTACTACTCTCATTACTACTACTACTGCTACTGCTATTATTATTATTATTATTATTATTATTATTATTATTATTATTATTACTACTTCTCTGCCGTATCGTGACAAAACGCTGTAACTTTGGCGGAGCAGTTTTGAGAAAAAGAGCCGTAAAGGTTTCATCCGAAAATTTGATTTCTATCGTGTAGGACCGGTGTATCTTGACTTTGGAAACACGTGGTTACATGTAATGTTACGTAAATGCATGTTGTGTGATTAAATTTGGTGAAAATTGATTGGTTGACTATTATTGCTTAGTTACATCGTTTTGTCGCTATAGCGCTGAGCTTGTATTTAGACACGTCAATCTGTGGCTACAGCACCTACTATGTATCTACAGTTACATCATTTTGTGGCTACAGTGTACACGATTTAGCAGCATTATTTGAAATTGAATTCACTTTAATAGCAAATAGTACCTATTTAATAAATGAAATAACTGAAATACCCAGGCGTTAGGAATACGTAATTGTAATTTAGGCATAGGGACATGTTAAGAACCCCACTTTTCCAGGCCGGGAAAGTCGTACGGTATAGAAGCAATTCCTATGTTAAATAATAGCGAGCTCACACAGATTCTTTGTTTCGTTTATTGTAATAGGCCTAATCGAATTTGCTTATGATATATACAACATATTTTCTGTTCAATGTGTTGGTCATGTTCCATTCACCAAGTATAACAAAATCGGCTTTCTATACACAACTTAAGATACCCATGAATATCATATATGTTTTCCTTCGTTCTTATTGGCAGCTCATGGCATACACAAAGTTCACTGTTAAATGGTAATTAAATGTTTATTGCAAAACTGTGGGGAAAACTGCTAACAACCAAAGAAAGCCCATAAATAAACACACAAAATAAAATTGCTGAAGGATTGAGTATGCTATATTTGCTAGTACGTAATTTGAACGACCATGCATGTTGATTTAGTTTTGTACCCCTTTCTTATATTTCGCTCGGTATGAACATATTTTCGTTACATTCCTTTAACATTATTAAATAAAACATTTAAGGTTCTTCGCTACATCGAAATTTAACTGCCGCTAATTTCACCTTTTTTTGTAATGTCTTCAAAACAAATAGCAGTATAGGAAAATGGATCCGCAGTTTACTAGACAATATTATTTTACATGTCATATCGTTGTCGCGGCTCACTTGTCTGCTTTCGCTGTGCAGCTAGTCAGAAAATCGCAAATAAATGACAAATCTATGAATAGCTACAAAACGGAAGCAGAGAGAGGTGAGTCACGACAACGGCATCACATGCAAAATGAGATTGTCTAACAAACTGCGGATGTACTTTTTGTACTGTTATTTGTTTTGAAGATATTACCAAAAAAAAAAAAAACTGAAATTAGCGGCAGTTAAATTTCGATGTTGTGAAGAACCTTAAGAAGAATATAAAACGAAAACCGAATCTGTTCTTTGAAAAACGTGCTTATCGATCACATACTATTCCTTCACATAATAGCGAAAAAAAAGGGAAAAAGACATACAAGCGACCAAATTATCTGTCACAAATTAGTCTGTGCTTTGAAAAACTTATTTACCAGAATTTACACACTAGACAGTTCTTTGATGTATCAACGTCAAATGTCACTTCAAAAATCGAAGTCAACGACCCTGTCGAGATCGAAAACTCCGCTCGTGACAGGAAGCTTCTGAAAAAACCCTCGTCTGGTTTGAGGCATACTCTGACAGAGCTTGAGGAGATCCTCCTTCTTCTCTGCACTGATACCTCTTAGGGATCCCTGCCTCGGCAGTGCTGACAGCAGATCTGGGCTCTGTTTCCCCAACTCCTTAGCAAGGACTCTCTCCGTGGCTTGCTTAAGAATTGAAATCTCGCGAAAATCTTCTGCATCGTAGTCCTTTTTCACGTAGATTGCCAAACTACCTCTCCGAAATTCCACAATCTTTATGTTGGTGAAGGACCATCCTTTCGAGAGTTTGGCTTTCGTTTCATCCCGGAACAATATCATCTCTCTGTGGGACAGCGTTATCGTCTTGAGGTTCTTTCGACTGGCCTATATCGTCGACACAAAGTCATCCATGTTGTACAGGTCTTTTAGTCGAATTTTGTTGCTGATGCACGCATGCACGCTGTCCACACTCATGTAGGTGTGACCTGGCTCCAGATATTCCAGTCGTAACAGCGCCCCGAAGAGGATTCGGTTCTTATTTTGGGCGCCGCGTTGTCTGCAAACAGGTAGATGTTTTCCAAATCCCTGGCATGACCTTGGATGAAAGCCACGTAGGCAGACGCAATGTTGCTTGCCCTTCCGCTTCGTGCCACAGCACGCAAACTGCCTCCGCGCCTTGGCCAACCTGAGCAAACGTCTCATTGAACAGTACAAGTTTTCGCAAGAAGAAGCTGTGTTTGGTAGACAGTTTTGGCATCGAGAGCGCTTTCTGCATATCGACAGTGTAGAGTGACACACGAGTTTCTTCATTGCTTTGAAAGTCGTGCATGTGCCCCCGGGCCAGATCACGGTTCTTCAGGTGGGAGATCTGTTGTTTGCACAACGCACACCCACGGGCTTCACAGGAATGCTCCTGCTGCGGCCCGTCGTTGTCGTTGTGAACGGCCAAACGATGTTCCTCGCATCTGGAACAGGCATCCTGTGTGGGTCTTGAAGTGGAGATATGGAGATCTTTCATCACCTCGTGGAAAACTGGCTAGCTGCATTTCCTTCTTTCTTTTTCCTTGCAAGCTTCGAGGTACTCTTCGTACGCTTTCGACGCAGTGTAGCCGCAGGGGAGATATCTCCTGTTAGGAGCATGCTCTAAATTGTAATGTGATACCAGCGGGTTCATCATCTCGAGGAAATCTCTGATCTGCTGCTGATACCCGTCAGGCACTGCATGGGCAGTTTTGTGCATCCCACGCCTGTCTGGTTCAGCCTTCACAAGGGACGTAGAGGCTGAAGCTCCTTCGTCCGCCTCAGCAGCTATAGGTTTGCAAGCTGACATCATGGCTTGATCGTTCAGTAGCGACAAAACAATGTAACTCGATTTGCATCGTTTTGTCGCGACAGACAGGCTAATTTCCTACTTACATCGAAATTCTCTTTGCTACATTTTCAAAAGTATTTGACCCAGCTCAATGCTGGGCCTGGTGAACATAAATATCGGTGGCGGGAAATTCAAAAATGCTTATAGCGACAAAACAATGTAACTCAAGTTACAGCGTTTTGTCGCGACACGGCAGTTCTACTACTACAACTGCTACGAGCGTCAGAGTTGACATGTCTGGTGGTACATACTTTACAATCTAAGTACAGAAAAAATCGAAGAAATACTAGTTATTATGGCCAGTCTGCGTAGTCTGGCCAGTAGAATGCATTCACATCTGGTGCTAGAGGTCGTCGGATCGATCCCTCCTCGTGTTATGTGAGCTTTGTTGTGAACAAAAATCGTGAGCGTGGGAGTTTTTGGATTAGACCGTTTTCGTCCACTGTCTTCATTCCACCAATTCATCCATCATCATTCATACGTCTTGAGCTGTAATTGCCTAAAGAACATATGAGAAAGTCAAGTCCTTGACCTACTAATTAGAATTTGTTCCGCTACATTTGACCACGGAGGCCGAAACCATGAACTGGCGTGTTCATAAGATTAGAGCAATTTGTAGTAATGTTCAATTAGCACGGCAGATTCCAAATCATATTACATGTTCCTGTATTCTTTATAATTCGATGCTACAATAATAATAACAAAAAACAATGATCAAATAAATCAACTAGACCCCAGGATCGATGAAGTGTTCCTGGAACGGTGCGTAACAAGTAAATAACAGAGCTATATGACGGAATGCGAGGCAGTAAA
Source organism: Thermobia domestica (assembly GCF_964235325.1). NCBI lineage: Eukaryota > Metazoa > Arthropoda > Insecta > Zygentoma > Lepismatidae > Thermobia > Thermobia domestica. The sequence goes on along the minus strand of NC_137454.1, from coordinate 119,336,843 downwards.
TCAAAACAAAATCCACACATTGTTGATCAAAAAATACCTCAAAAGTCCCCTGAATGAAAAATGTATAGATATCAGCTATCAAAAATGCCTCTTAACATCACATATAATAGAAGGGATAGTTGATATTAAGAAAATGAAAATATAAGGTTTCCTAAGAAACCAATAGTGCAAAATGAACATCGCTTTACTGTATGTCCTTGTACGCATCGAATAGCACGGAAACAGATTCAACAGTTTCAGGCTTTAGAGCATTTCTCCGTTCTTGAGTACTAAAATCTCTTTCAGTAGACGCACTAGAAGCAGGGATGACGAGATACTGACGCGTTAATTTACACAATTTTGGTAATGTTTGTTCTTGTTGCTTCCACCACTGCAGTATATCTAGTTCTCTTACACATAATGACATATTGAGGTAGATGTCTACTTCATCATCAAATTCACCAGAGACTGAATGTCTATCTTCCCAATCCATTAGTTTATTCTTCTTGGTAGGTGGTTCCAAGTTATGCCAACTAGCCTAAAGGAGACGATGGTGAGAAATAAATGAAATAGTGGAGTAAATAAAGTGGAAGGAAACAGGAGAACGCCGCGAACCCCGCACACGGTGTTTGTCCACCACAAAGTTCACTTGGCGAGAGCTCGGATCAAACCAGGGACCCCATACACCAGAGGTGAACGCTCAACCGCTGAGCCACCGTTCTAGGAACACCTAATCGACCCTGGCGATTTGGTGATTTATTTGATTATTATATTTTGTTATATTTGTAGCATCATACTATAAACAATACATGAACATGTAACACCATTCGATATTTGCCTTGCTAATTGAACATTACTACAAATTGCACTGATCTTATGAGCACGCCAGTTTATGGTTTTGCCCTCCGTGGTCCAATGGTAGCGTACCAAATTCTACTTACTAGGTCAAGTACTTGACTTTACCATACGTTCTTTAGGTAACTACGGCTCAGGCTGAATGGATGATGATGGGATGAATTGGTAGAAAGAAAACAGTGGGAGGAAGCGGGACCACCCCAGAAACTCCCATGCACACGATGTTTGTCCACAACAAAGCTCACATAGCATGAGCAGGGATTGATCCGACGACCTCTAGCACCAGATGTGAGTGTTTTTTCTATTGAGCCACTATACTCCCTCGTAGATCAAGCATCGGTTCACATTCTACGCAGACCGGCCATAATAACTAGCATTTCTCAATTTTATTTTGTACTTAGAAAGTAAATTCGGTACCATCAGACATGTCAACTCTGACGCGAAGTCGTAGCACTTGTAGTAGTATTAGCAGTGGTCGTAGTAGTAATAGTAGAAGTAGTAATAGTAGTAGTAGAAGTAGTAATAGTAATAGCATTACCAGTACATCACAGTCTTGAATAAAGAGTCAGTTTTCCAAACACATTACGATTAACATAGGCTGACAGTAAGACCGTACAAACACGGCAAAAATAGAGGTAGTGGAGGACATTAAAAAAACAAATAGGCTGACAACATTAGTTTCCGAACCGTCTTTCAGACTATCGGGCCGAGCCGGGCCGGCCCGGATAGGGCCCGGTCCAGTTTGATATTACTTGAAACGGGTCGGGCCGGGCCGGGCCGGGCACCGGGCCGAATCGGGCGCGCCCGGCCCGTGCAGGGCTCTGCCCTATATTTCCTGGAGGAACAGATGATGTAAATCCGGTATGTCTGAGAGCTCTATACAAGTGTATGAAATTATTACAGTTACAATTCTGCGCGATGTATCATAGTGCTTCGAGAGTCTAGTTCAAAGTCCTGAGGCCAATAGCGCGTGACGTTCCTCCTGTGGCTCAAATTTTATTTTTCTCTTTCAATGGAAAAACGTCTGTCAATCACTAGCAAGATACAACCATTTATCATTTGATAATTTCTCGTTGTATCATGTATATTAACGAACTTTTTATATGAAGCAATCTCAGTGCATACAGAGCCTTATCAATCTGATGCGACGCGGAATGAGATCATAGAGATCGTGAATGGTGGCAAGTGGAATTTTACACCATTCCCATGCAGTACGTATCTCAGTTTCCTGAAAGAAGATGGAGGCGGAAATTGCGCCGGATTCTTGTCTCCAACACGGTCCACAGGTGGTTCAGTTATGTTCAAATCCGGGGATTGGGAGGGCCAGAGTAGATGTTCAACTTCAATCCTATGTTCCTGAAACCACTTTGCAAGAGTTCCAGCTGTGTAAATGGTCGCATTATCGTCCTGGAATTTAAAGGTCACTACTCGCAAAAAGAACATCTAGACCATAGGAACCTAAGCACATGGTTCCCTAAAATGGCGACATAATGACAAGCAGTGATGCGACTGCTAAGCGTCAACACAAGACCCACCGAAAACCAGAATACTGTGGCCCACATCATAACAGAGCCGCAGCCATGTTTCACAACTGAGCGGAGATACTGCGTATGATATGCTTCTTTGATCTTCTACCACATGATAAACACGGTATGTGATTTGGAATAAGATGAACGAGAATCATCCGACCATATTACACGTTTACAATCATCAGTAGTCTACGTTTTATTTTCGCTTCGTGCTAAACCCTTATCAGCGGTTTCGCTAATGCAACCAGATTCCATATGTTTATCTTATGTAACTCACCGTGGGCTGTGATTGTCAATATAGGCTGTAAAATATCCTGCTTGAGTTATTCCATTACTTGGACCGCAGTCAACAATGATTCTCAGTGCCGATCCGCTTTAATACTCGGCGGGATCTGTCACTGAAGGTTTTTTTTTCGACCACCGTTCCTCTTTGACGATAGAGTTTGGTAGAATATCATCACTTTGGGCACTGTCCCTCGTGACACACCCAACACACTTATCACTTTCGTCTCTCTCGAACCACATAATCGAGCGCCAACAATCTCCCCTTCGGAAATCAGAGAGCTTGCCTATTGTAGACACCATCACCGTCTGCTTAGTGCACTGCACACTTCGGTTCTACTGCTCCTCACATAGTACGGAGTTTGCCCTTACACACAACTACCAGCAACCCGTTGCTGTGGTCACTGGCAACAGTGTGGGATGCACGAACTGAAAACTTCTTGTAACATTAAAACTCCTGAACACTCATTCAACCCCTCATTCCCATACACTTATAGAATAAGTATTGAAGACAACCATTTCAATTAGTACGTAAAATGATAAGTATTGAAGACAGCCATTTCAATAGACTGGAATAGTGATGTCGTCATTTCCTCTTCGTTACTATGGTGATCGCCATGTTTTTTTTTAAACAAATCATGAACCGATAGGAATACTATGAAGTATACTGTTAATAAGAACATGCAGTTAATAAATAATTTTAGAATATTTTGAGTACAAAGTAAAGTTGTCAGGGAAAAAAATATAGATTAAGAATATTTGTCCACTATTTAAAAAAAAAAAACGACTAAATTTAGCAATTAACGAAGTAACACATAAGGAACCTTTTTCTACAGGGGCCACATCTCTAGGTAATCTGGCAAGATAGAAATTGCATAAGAGATGCCAGCGCCATTACCACGCAATGCACAATGAACAAAAGCAACTATACCCAATGTACAAACTCTGGAACAGACTGATGAGCTGTCGACACAGTGAAAATAGAACAAACACATTTGTTCTGAGAATTTTCAATCAGGACCAATTTCTGATCGGTTAACATGCATAGGATCTGTCCTTGTATTTCCTACTTACTTTAAAAATATGCAGTATACTGATAATACAACAAGAAAACATCCAATTATGTATGGTTCAGCATAAGTTTTAAACACTATTTCTGTAGACCTAAATGTTTGTAATGTAATGTGTGATAATGATGGTACTAAATAAAAATTTTCCAGCATTATTTGAATTTAATATCCAATAATAAATAAGTTAAGTATATTGACGCTGAACGTAACATCCAAATGTATAAATAGGCTACACAAAATCCACGATATCAGGGGAAACATTTCACTTTCAACGCTTAACATATTTTAACAGATTATTTACCTAATTGCTTGTTTTTTCTATTTTTTCGTAGTTTCATTCATTGAATATTTTTAAACATATATAAGTGTTGCTTTTACTCTAATGTTTGCAATCCGGAAGTTAACGCGTTACTGTTTTCGCTTTGTACTTAGGTTCTTAGGCCATGTTGTTTAAAAAATAAAACTACGATCACCATGGTAACGAGACGGATGTGACGTCAAACTATTTCAGTCTATTAGTACGTAAAATGATAACTCTTTCGTTACTTTTGTTAATGCGTAATATATTAGGAAGTATAACTGCTTTATTTGATATTAAAGTATTCCAACTACAGCTGGATTTGTATCTGTTTCTCCTTGTTTTTTTCAATCAGAACTGAAAGAAAGAAAAAAATCCATTTTACAAATAAAACTGTATCATATGATCAGGCTTCTATTTCAAATTGCCGTTTGATGACTTTTGGGTATCAAATTCTAGCTGCCTTGATAGAAATTTTACCTCAGCTAGTCCTCAGAGGAATTCGTTAATAAATAATTCACTAATCTGACAAATTTTTAACGCTACTTCAACGTTTTTCAATTGAAAATGTTACATTTATAGATGTTTCAAAGCGTAACGATATGTTTGGAATTTCATTAGTACGTACTCATCAATGGCTAGTGGATAGGATAGGGGGAGGAAATGGCAGAGGAGAGTGCAATTTGAAAGGTAGATTGACAGGAATACTGTCTCTCGCCTACATTATTTAATATTCGTCTAGAAGAGATAGTGAAAATGAGCCTACATAATGTTAGCTGAAGACCGTGACGCATGGAATCTTCTCAATTGCGGAAAGTGATCTACCAATAATGGCAGAATATTTATGATGACGACGATGATGAATGGTTAATGAAAAGACATTGATATATCTGTTACGATTTACTACGGTTATAAAGGAATTAAAATTGCTATTTACAGAAAAACTATTTATTTGATTAGTTATCAGTACACATACATATATTACATTTTCTTGTATATAAAAAGTACTATCAAATTTTAACAAAGATAGTTACAAATTGATATAAGCTAGAACAACTTCTCTTTGAATAAATATTATTTCTGTTCGACATCGAAGTGGAAAGTATATCGATTTTGCCAGTACAGGTTTTACACTTTTTCTTTTTATCAATATCGATCTACTTATATCGATATTTTCAGAAAATAATTTGAAACAGCGATATATGGTTTTTAGTAGGCTTCCCCATTTGCGGAAAAATTGTTTGTCGTTGATTTTTGTTTATAGTAGACCTTTCTTCTATGTATTAACTGTATTTACAACATAGCTGATCAACTGATCCATCATCTATTTCCATATGCTAAAAATTATCGTTTAATAATAGGTTTATGTACTCCATCTATTTTTGTTCTGAATAGAAAATATAGATATTTTGGAGGAAGGAATTTGACTACATCTACACTTCAATTTTGATGGCTCATAATAAAGTATTTGTTTTATATATAAATGGAATGAAAATAAGTATAAAACATTTCCAATATTGAGTGAGATAAAAAAAATACACATTGTACTAAGCATCATAATCAGGTAAGAACCTTGCAACATAAAATTACTTTAAAATTTCTCCTTTAATATGCAGCAATATTTAAACCTCAATATTTCCAGTAATGTTCATAATTGTCTAATTATATGCGTACTAAGCTCGTCAAGATCTACCACTTTGCCAAGTTTGTCGAGATTGGGTAAGTTTTTTCGATAGCGTATCCTTGTAATTGATGCATTTTAGTTCGTTGGTTGATGGATTTTGGAGTTTAGCGTCCCGTACAGCACCGAGACCACATGAGACATTGACCTACGGCTCAAGGTGGGATCCGAACCACATAAGCGCCCACCGGGAATCCAGTCCTGGTCTTCCATTCGCCAAAGGAGTGTAATCACATAGCCACGAGGGAATTCTTCATTTTTTGAAGAAAAGAAACAAATGAAGGACGAAAATTTAATTATTGGTATTAAATCAGAAAGAAAAGAGTAGCAGCAGCACTTTAATAACATAATATACTTCTTTCTTCTCCTCAGTCTCTTGTGATTCCACATTTTCTTTTTACACAAATTCAACTTGTATTTGAAGCATTTTGTATATCGGGCGAGACAAAAGAAAAAAATCTGAAGAAATAATTATACATTTTACAAGCATAATAAAGTAAAATCTTGAAAAATGAATTTAAAAAATAACACAGACACAACTTAACATTAGTCGTTATACTATTACATTGACATTACTCGCGAATCCATTAGGACCCTCTCTCCCAAAGACTATTTTTTATAGACTTATATATAAATTATTGCACTACTTTATCCTGATTTGGTCTAAAACTCTGTATTTCGACCTTGCATCAATTGCCAAGGAAGCGATCCGCCCCCCTCAAATAATTCTTCTTGCTCCACTAGTGATTGACATCCAAATATTTTACCCAGTACTTTTCGGCTAATCTTCATCATGCACATATTGTATGATACATACAGGTACATTAAAATAAAGTAGAACTAAAAACTATATACACATTAATTTTCTTTTCTTGTTTGTCATGTTCCTCTGAAACATCTTTGTCACTTACCAGACATAAATATTTCATCATATAGCCAACGTTGTTCCTAAAACACATCTCCATGCAAATATGATTCATCTAGTATCTAGAACCTCACACACAAAACATCACAAACATCACATCATCACATCTATATAGTTATTATCTCTGATTTCACTCCTTAGGTATTATGCTTTATAAATTATTCGTTTACTTGATTTCTTGATTGTACAGTACAATAGCAGTGTCATCTTTAATGTTTTTTTTTCAATGAAATAAATTAATATTTTAGTGTATATACTACACACAGTTACTAAAATTTCCGGTAGTGAAAATGATTGACCAATGGAAGGAAGTGGCACTTCGTAAAACAAAAAAAAAAAAAAAAAGTCAGGCCTCCAGTAGAAGTTATGCTTTCAGATTGAACAAAACTTACTTTTTTTTTTGTTTTGTTTTGTTAGATTTCCTCATGTTTTCCCATCAACAATGCGAAATAATCTACGTTAGTAAATGTTTGGTTTCCCGATCCAATGAATAACAAAGTGACCGATGATTAGCCCTAGGTTGGATTTTTTTTTCTACCCGGAATGAAGGGATTTTAAGTAACTAAGTATAGTACTCAATTCAACGAAAAAATGACATATTTCCTTGTATAAATCAACGGACTGAAAATCAGACATGACAGTAGCATTTAACTTCCTGAATTACAAGACAGTAAAAATAATAATAAAAATAAAAAAAGACATTTATTTCGATTAACTTAGTTTCTACCTACAAACACTTATAATAATTCACACGAACGAAACACTCAATTCAAACATAAAAGTTTTGAAAAAAAAATATTCATTCAAGTTGTACGATAGTCTAACACAATAGTTACGGCCCATAATGCCTATTTCGTACCCTTGATAGTTGATATAAAAATACCTTTTTTCACATAAAATGTACAGTACTAAACAGATAACTGTACAATATGTATATAGAATGTTATCTTCTACTGTTGTAGTTGATGATAAATAGATTATCATCTAATGTACACTCAGAAACAATATTAAGTGTAGGTTGAAGCTATCATTTCTTATACCTCCAACCTATACTTAATATTGTTTCTGTTTGTACAATAAATAGCTTTTAATGTTCATGTTTAATGTTAATTAAAATAATTCTCTGCATAATTTTGAAACAGATTTTGGACAATTGTAAGGATAATTCCTGTTAGTTCATAATTCATACTTGTAATTAAGTTAAAAGGAAACTTACTAAAGAATAAAATATATTAGTGCAATGCTGTAAGATTGTATTTATTTATTTTTCATTTTTCTCTCTCTTTTTTTTCCTTTTTTTTAACACAAACTCAAAGAATCTTCTTCCACAACTATTTTTTTAAATACACAAAGAACATATTTTGGCATATGAAAGGCACAGCTATAGAAATTTCTGTTCTAACTTCAACTTTGCCTGTCCAGAAAAATAATAATTAAAAAATTTCATATTTTGTACTTGAAAAGACATCGATGAATACACGAAATGTGTAAAAAAAAAAAAAAAAAAAAAAAACAAGTATGATTAGAAGTTTTTCTCTCAAAACATTTTCACATAATCAAGATCTACCTTGTGTAGTACCCTTTCGATATCACGTTTTAGTAATAGATGACAGTAGTGAAATATACCAAAGAGATGTAAGGTCTAAGTTTATATATATCAGTTATTGTAAGTACTGCTTTGGTGTCCTTACGACTTGCTTCTTCTCCAATATTTACAGTTTTTGTTTCGAATATTTTCGCAATTCAACATTATGTTCCACCTCTTGTCATTTTTCGTCCGGGAGATCAGCTGTAGAGAGCTGTGTAAAAAAAAATAAAATAACATTCAGTATATTAATAATTTTGAACAATAATAAATATTAACGTGAATTAATAAATATATTCTAAGGTAATTGTAAACGTTAAAATAATTAAATATTTAATTTATGTCCCTCGATCATTCCCTTCAGACTAAAGGAGACAGACAGATGATTTATGAAGGAAAATGGTTATGAAAGAATTGATATAATAATAAAGTGAGAGGAAACGGAAGAAATCTGAGAAAATACACGGGTACAATATTGACCACTACAAGCTTGCATGGTCGGGAATCGAGCCAGAAACTCCTCTCACCAGAGGTAAACGTTTTAACACTAAGGAAAGGTGCTCCCAGTTATAAATACAGTTCTTAACTACAAATAGAAGCCTCGGTGGCTCAGTGGTAAAGCGTTCACCTCTCTTTGCATGAGGTCCTTGGTTCAATCCCAGCTCGTGCCAAGTGAACTTAACTTTGTGGTGGACAAACACCGTATGCGTGGGTTTTGTCGGGTTTTCTCCGTTTCCTTTCACTTTCTTCATTCCACCATTTCTTTCATTTCTCACCAGGGGCGTCATTTAGGGGGGCAGAACGGGGCAATTGCCCTCCAAGAGTTCGAGGAATACATATACTTTAATCGATTGTCTACTAATATACTAGTACAAAACGTGAAAGTCTTATGTTGGTGGTGCTCTTGCCTCCCTCAACAAAGTCTAAAATGACGCCCCTGTTTCTCACCATCACCGTCTCCTAGACTAGCCACCACAACCGTGGGACATAAAACTGAAATATTTCCTTTCATTTTTAACTACAAATATTTTGCACCTTTTTATTTAGTTATTTAATATATAAGATATTCACACAATCGAGGTTTTAGAGAAATTAATATTTGTGAATAAGAAATCAGACTATCAGATTAATTCCAACATTAAGATCGCATTCTATCAAAGAAAATGAAATAAATCCCCTTTTCTGTTACATATTTTAATTGCAATTACATTTTTAAAAATCCACATGTATTTTTAGCGGAAGGGGGAGGGAGGAAGAAGATTCAGAAAAAGAAGGTTTCCTGTTTTGTAGAAAAATAAAATCACGATAAAGTTGTCATTGATCTTTATATTTAAAGAAAATTATTCTCTATGTTATTACCTGAAACAGACATGAGATATAGTTGAAGTTAGATCGTTTGAACAGGTTGTTAATATTCAAATAATCACCTACTCAAATACTCAAGCAACAAATAAATAATTATTCAAGTTACGAATTCAAATTGCAAGAAACATTCAAACAACACTCTACGGAAGCCCGTAAAGTAATGTTAATCTTTTATTATCATTCTTTTATTTATTTTATTTATTTAATATACAACACAACAGGCTTAGTGCCCAATTACAGTGTTGTGTACATACAGTAAATGTTATATATATAAATTTCTTAATTATTTCTACAGAAAATTTCTTGTTTCACATATGATCAGAACTTCTTTTCTGAAAGACTGAATACATCCACTTTATCAAGCTTATTTACAATGTCATTGTATAATGTACACAGTCTCCACATAGGGGATTTATATAATATATTACTTATGGCTTTCGCACAGTAAATTGTCCCTGTATTCTCTACTCTGGTTTTGCAAGTGGAAATCCGCAGTGATATTTTCGAGACCAACTCCATACAATCAATCTTATTATTTAATAACTTGTATAAGAATAACAAGTCCAACATCCATTTTCTTCTTCTTCTTCTTTTTGAGTTTGAAAATTAAACTTGTTTACTAGATCATTGTATGAAAAAATATTTGGGATAATAACTAGTTTTCTTTATATCTAAGCATTTTCAAGAGTATTCTATTTCTTGAGAGTATTTTATTATTATTATTATTGGGAGTCCATATAGTAGAACAATATTCTAATTTTGATCTAACATATGTAAAATAAAGTGTTGCAAACGTTGCCTCACTGAAGAAGTCTTGCCCTATTCTATAAATAAAATTAAGTTTCTATGTGCACCGTTTGTTATCATATTTATGTGTTGATCGAAATTTAGTTCAGGATCAAAAATAACGCCTAAATCTTTGACAGTACTTGGTTTAGATAGTTTAGTTTCTTTCGATGTATAGTCAAAGGTGATGGGATTTCTTTTTCTCATGAAAGAAAGGGATTTACACTTGGATACATTTATTACTAATTTGTTGTCATCGCACCATGTTTGAAATCGTTGTAGTTCTTATTGTAGTTGTATACAGTCTTCAGTTGAATCAATTCTAGCATATAATTTAAGATCATCAGCGAATAGGAGAATCTCAGAGTTTTCAATAAAAAGCGGAATATCATTAATAAGTAGGAGAAATAGCAGAGGACCCAGATGAGATCCTTGAGGAACCCCAGACAGAGTAGCAAACTTTTCAGTGATATGTCCTTTGTATAGAATAGATTGTTTCCGGTTACACAAATACGACACAATATAATTCTATTGCCGACTTTGTAAAGTTTAGGCTAGCTAATTTCACCACTAGAACACCATGATCTATGACATCGAATGCTTTACTGTATAGACTGTATAGAAAGTTGGTATAAATAACGTCTACCTGTCCCCCTTTGTCTAACTCCGTTGCTATAAAATTTCTTACAACTGCTAAGTTTGTTGCAGCAGATCTATTGCGTAAGAAACAAAGTTGATGTATTGATATAGCTATCTTTACGTGATTCAGAATTCGTATATATAAAATACTCTCAAGAATTTTGCCAAAAGGAGATAATATAGCTATAAGTCTGAAGTTTTGTATTTCGCTTTCATTTCCAGACTTTGGCACTGGACACACTAAACTTTTCTTTCCGGAAAAATGCCTATTCTTATGAACATACTGAATATAATATGGAGCGGATGTTTGAATATATCAATACAGCCTTTGACAACATAGCGAGGAATGCCATCAGGACGCTTTTGGTTTAACCACTTCAATTTCTTCCAATTATATTTCTCCAAGTTGAAAATTGTCCAACAGGCTACTGAATTCCGCCTTGTTAGATATTAAACTGTCTACGTCGTATTTTGCTGAGACATTGTTATAAACAGATTGAAAGTAACGTGCGAAGGCCTGAGCTATCTCACTGTCATGATTTAGTTCTTTCCCATTGTAAGTCAAGGAGACTGATGACATATGTTTGGTTTTACTTTTGACAAAACTCCAAAGTTGGCCCGGATCATTATGAATAGAAAGTTCAGATTCTAGAATGAATGTTTTATACACATTTGATATGTCAGTCTTTATCTGTTTAGGTAACTCATGAAATTTTTCATGATGATATAGGCTTGCAGTTATTCAACTTTTCCAGTTTTTATTATATGATTTGGATTTTTTTTTAAATTATACTATAAGTAAACCAGCTCGGGTAATTTCCATTAACATATTTCTTGCGGGGAATACACATGCTAAATACATAATTAATTATATTGTAAAAGTTGGATAGAACACTATTGATATCATTCGTTTGCGAAAGACAAATTCAAGGTATTTTGTGCAGTTCAACGTATAATTTTTTTGAAATCTGCTTTCCTAAAGTTGAAACCAGGTACTTTATCTTCTCTGTTTTCTTTCTTTGGAAAGTTTAATGGGAGAGAGACACTTATTGCTGGATGGTGCCTGTCTTCCTTAGTAATAAGAGGATAGTCTCTTTCAACGAGAACATTCTCAATATTTGATAATACTAAATCTAGAGTTCGGCCGTTACTGTTACGAATATTATTAAATGACGCTAAATTATATAAGGGCATAAAGTTATATATATATTTTTTACAATTTATTGTTGATGATAAGAAATTAAAATTACAACCTGTTATTTCAGAAATATTGAAATCCCCTATACAGAGAATGTTGCTACCTATTGGGCAATTAGTCTCAATAAATTGATAGAATTGTTCATATATTACTACACTTGATTCGGGTGGAATGTAGACTGCACATATAAATAGTTTAAAACTGTGAATTAAAAGCTTAACTAGAACAAATTCAAAATATAAGTCATACGAATTAACAAAATATATATATTATAATTATAGTGTGTTAAAATTATTATTACACCCCCTCCCTTGCATTGATTAAACAGTTGGAGATTTCTATCCTAGCAAAACACTTTGTATCTATTATCAAAGAACTCTGTGTCGAAATGATTTTCGGTTAAGAAACTTTCAGTGATTATAATAACATCGTAATTATTTGAGAGTATATTTGTATAAAAGTCTTGAGCTTTGGAACGCCAACAAAAAGTATTTTCATAAAACACCGAAAACATACATATTTGCTCATGAGACATAACTTTCTGAGAAGAGAATTCACGCATATTATGTTTACAGAAACCGGATCTCGAATTACACTCCCTATTTCCTGGAATTTCATTTGGTAGAGAAATGCTACTTTGGTTTCATTGCCATAAGTTTTCGAAATTCTTGAAGTGAAATTCGATCATTAATGCCAATTGATACACCAACATTTTACAACTCTACAATAGATCAAGACCAGGAAAAATATGGTATCATAATCGGTTGGCATTATCTTGCTTCACGCTATCGCCAGGCGCCACATAGCCAACAATACACCAGTAAGAAGTCCTGGTCCATCTAGTCTATATTCCTAGTCTCTATGCTATTTTTTCTCGTGTTTTGGGAGTTAAAGATAAGTTTGAAGGAAATTTACTTTCAGTCGGACCAAGCAATGTAGCAAAACGTATCGATAACGTGATCTTGTAATTCAGCTCTTCTGGAGGCTAGTTAGTGTGGTAAGGAACGGCTTGTACTATGAAAATTGATCTTGCATAATAGCCTGTACATTTGCCAACTGCGTTGTATTGAAGCTCCGGTCGTGGTTAGAACTCCACATTAATATTAGGTCATACCCAGGTCGGATTAAGGGGGCTTAGGGGCCTACAGCCCCGGACCTCCAGCTGGACAAGGGCCTCCAAACTATGACCAAAAATATGTCACATATTCCCTTAGCTTTCTTACTGCACTTTCACACAAATGTATTAGGTGATATCAGCAGGTTTCACATATGTTTTTCTTGCTCCGGGCCTCTAGTTAATCCAGTCCTGATCATATCCTTCAGAATCTCGGCGTTGCGTACTGAAAACAAAAACTTAACTCATGCAGCAAAGTGTATCCTAGTATTACTCTCAAAAAGTATGCTGCCAATGGCCAACTAAAGTGATATGTTAGAACATTTCTTTTCTTATACATATTTAATACGGCTTTAAACTTTTAGGATTATTTTAATGGTTTGCACGATTGCTTTCTGCGTGTATGATTTAATTGCACTCCTGACAGGAAATATCCAATAAAGATTTGATTCTGGGTGAGAGCTCATAGTGGTTCGGAATACCTGCAACAACCTTTGATTTTAACCCATTGATTTACATGAGGTGTTATTTCTCTGTATCCTTTAAAATGAACCGGAATTTTAATGGTTCTATTTTCACGGATTTCTTCTTTGAATCTACATATATTTAAATGCACTTACTTTGTGAAAAAGCTTTTTTCTGCATGAACTAGGAATTGTTGTTGGAAGTTCTAAAGAAGGCTGGGTTGGAATGGAAAGATCGAAGACTCATAAGAAATTTATATATGATCCAACAAGTAAGTATTAAAATAGGAGAGGAAATGACAGAACAAAGTGCAATTGGAAGGGGCGTTCAACAGGAATGATGTCCCTCCAATATCTATCTGAAAAAAATAGTGATAAAGAGCTTACAAAATGAAGACTTCATTTCGGCAGGAGGTAGAATGGAGGTGTATAGACGGTTTGCCCATGTTATGGCGCTTGTTGCGGAATCCGAAGAGAACACAAATAAGATGATAGAAAACTTGAGGAAGGGCTGTGAAGAATATAGGATGAAAATAAATGTTAGAAAGACAAAAGCCATGGTGATTGGAACGAAGCGGTCGGTGTCAAATATAGAAGTAGGAAGGTAGAAAATAGAACAGGTGACTAGTTTTCGATACCTGGGTAGTATTAGTGTGAAAGCGAAATAAAAGCAAGAATAAGGTTGGTGAAAGAAGCCTTTAGAAGGAAGAAAAGTCTATTTTGTGGGACCTTAATAAAGAGTTGAGAAAAAGACTCATAAAATGCTTCGTGTAGATTATAATTACTATACTGTATAAGTTAGAAATATGGACATTACAAAAAATGATGAAAAACGACTGGAAGCTTTCGAAATGTGTGTGTGGAGAAGAATTGAAAGAATTAGCAGTGTACAGCGGAAAACGAATGAGCGGGTATTAGAAATGATGGGGGAGAAAAGAACAATTTTAGATATTATTAAGAAGAGGAATAAAAGCTGGTTGGAACATTGGCTAAGGAGGAACTGTATCATGACGGCTGTGCTACACGGTATGGTGGCAGGAAAGAGAGGGAGAGGGTGAAGAAGACTACAATTAATGGACAATATCAAAACAGAAAAATCATACGGGAAGACGAAGAGGTTAGCGGAAGACCGTGGAGCATAGAAGATTCTCAGTTGAGGCAAGTGACCTACAAATAATGGCAGAATATCAATGATGATGCTGCTGATGATGGCGACATTGTGAAAAATTAAGCTTTATTATATACAGTTTTAATATTTAATAATCACATTTAATTTATGCAATAGTAAATTTCGAAGAAATAAGACAGATAATTAGATTTGAAAAAATCGTTAAGATTCTAGTACATTTGTAGTACAGAAAATGGATTATCCATATAAATCAATGGGATAAAGAAAAAGAGGGATGAATATGTGGAGATACTCAACACCATTAAACTGTAAGTCCACATTTCACACAGCCTCGTCGCTGACAGAAACGTTAAATTCGAAAAACCAAGCAAGCAAGCAACTAAGTTTGAATGTTGCCTAGAAATAGAGATCAATTTCTTATTTATAATATTAAAAAATAATTTTAAAATATGGCTTGTTAAACATAAAAAAAAAATAAATAAATGAAGTTTGAACGGAGCTTATTATCAGATTAAATAATGTCTTTTTATGTTTTATTTTATTTGATACACTTATTTTTATTTTACCAAGATCGTCCTTAAAACAAGTTTCTTTTCTGATTCCTGATTTTGATTTGTTATCAAACCTCTCCGTTGGCAACCACTTAGCAGAGATAAAGAGTTGCAACTGCAAAATAAAACACATGACATTCCCAATCTGTTTTTTTTTTTCTTCTTTGTTAATTTGGGAAAGAAGAAAGATTTTTGTTCCTATTAACCTTCAGATAACACAGATAGAAAGAGAGCACGCAACTTAAAACTCCTTGGCGTTGTCTAATTATAAAAGAAGAAAAAGAGGAAGAAAAGTGTTAATTTAAATCTGACTTCTGCTTCCTACAACACCGGAACTTTCTTCATTTCAAGGACAGATGAACATATAACATCTTCACAAACATCTCTAGCCTATTTTTTATTCTCTTTATTTCCTATTCAGAAAAACACAGAAATACTTTTTTTGGCAAAAATACTGTTTTTGTGGTCAAATATTTGCAATGTAAAAGCTATTCTTTAAAAAATTAAATTCTATATAAACTTACACTAATAAGGCAATAATAAGGCAGGTACACAACATTAAATTGACGTTTATCATATTATTATTATTATTATTATTATTATTATTATTATTATTATTATTATTATTATTATTATTATTATTATTATTATTATTATTATTATTATTATTATTATTATTGGAGTTTAGCGTCACTTTCAGCACCGAAACTGTATGAGACGTGAACCTACGGATTAAGGTGGAATCCGTAAATGCATTCAAATTTCAAGCCTGTCTTATTAAAAATCGAACACGGGACCCCGCGCACCTGTTATTATGTAATGGCATTTGAGATTCGAAATTTAGCTGAGAAAATGATGTGGGAACATAGATATGGAACTTTCTGTTAAATTTCAAGGATAGACAATATCTAACATCTTCAAACATGTTTAACTTACGCAGACGGAAAGTGGAGGATGTAAGTGCTTCATGAGGCAAAGTGGCCAATGTACTCTCTAAGCAATGTACAATGTATGTTTCTAAAGTTCTGAGAATTCTGTTTTAATTTTTTATTTTATTATCTTATTCCTTTATTCGGTAAGCAGCATGTGATCTTGCATTATTGTTACAGCTATGCTAGTGAGCTTTTCATGTCTGCCTTTGATAAAAAAAAAATATATATATATATAAAAAACTTGTAGTTCATCCGTCAAAATGACGGTAAAATCTACAATAATTGTGGTTTTTTGGTAGGTATCCTCAAAGATTATTCCATCACAATTACAAATTACGGTAATAATTACCTTAGCAACAGAAGAAATATTATGTGTTTTAAGTAAAAATCTTACAAAAGTTACTTTCGACTTCCACTTTCGTCAGATATTATTATTTGTTGCCAGAACAAATCTTCATAACGAGCTAACAGCTCTTGAAGTTAATAGCAAATGTCGGAGCTGCACAGTTTCTACTCTATCAAAATAAAAAGGATATCTAGCAAGTTGAAAACTAGCTAACTTTCAAATAACAGTTAAGCTGCAATACCTTACGAAACTGCAGTGCATCAACGTTTAAGGTCAAATTAATCTCGTGGATGGTTATTCGACTGTCTTCCTACAAGAGATCCTCCAAAGTAGTGAAGCTAACATTGTTTAGTAATGGGTTTTGGTGTGCAGGTTTGCCAAACACTGATTGTAATCGCAGAATGATTTTAGATGTTTTAATACCCTCTTTCCACAGAACGAAATGGCCTTTTTAAGAATTAACCACGTCAATCATATTTTCAAAATTAATACTTAAAAAGTGGCCTGCATCTAAACTCTCAGAGGCTAAATCATACCAAGAGATATAATTGATTATTAACATCATCCGACAAATTTTACATGCTTTATTTGTACACGGAAGTATTGGATAGCAATATACATTATTCAGCGACACATTAATTTTCAGAACTTCGGAAACACTCTTAGCATAAGCATAATCTCAAAGTAAATGAATGTATACTTCTACTACTTCTACTACTACTTCTACTACTACTACTATTATTATTATTATTATTATTATTATTATTATTATTATTATTATTATTATTACAACAACAACAACAACAACTACTACTACTACTACTACTACTACTACTACTACTAATAATAATAATAATAATAATAATAATAATAATAATAATAATAATAATAATAATAATAAATCGTCTATCCTGATATGTAATTCAATAGTACCTAGGTATATCTTTGTATTTTGTGCACTTATCTATACACAGCAATTACAAGCCAAATTTAAAATGTTAATCTAACGGAGATATTTTTGCATAACTGTTCCTCAAGGATATGAGTAATTAAGATATATCATTTCTCATAATCCTTATCATCAATGTCCACTATCTAACTAAGTGAACCCGGAGGTTCAATGCCGCGTTCACAAAAGCTCTCCATTCACTTCTATCCTTAGCTAACTGCATCCAATTTTTACTTTGTATTCCTATCTCTGCGAGATCCATCTTAATATTGTCCTCCCATCTGCGCCTAGGTCTTCCTAATGGTTGTTTTCCGATTGGTCTTCCAGTCAAGATTTTGAAAGCGTTTCTACTTTCTTCCATTCTAGCTACATGACCTGCCCACCTAAGCCTCCTAGACTTGACGGCCCTAACAATGTTGGGTAAACCGTATAAATTATGTAGTTCCTCGTTATGAAGTTTCCGCCATTCCCCATTCCCGTTCCTCTTGGGTCCGAATATTCGTCTCAGCATCTTGTTCTCAAATACTTTCAATCTATGTTCTTCCCTCAGTGTAAGCGACCATGTTTCGCAACCATACAGAACAACAGGCATGATTATCGGTTTATATATTTTAAGCTTCAAGTTCCTCGACAGGATTCGCGACGACAAGAGATTTCGAACCGAATAGTAACACGAATTCCCTGCTTTTAGTCGACATTTAATTTCTTCGTGAATATGATTTTCCTCTGTTAATATTGATCCTAGACATTTGAAACTATCCACTTTACCAAAAGTATTATTTAATATTTTAGCCTCTGAGAGTTTAGATGCAGGCTACTTTTTAAGTATTATCAAAAGTATTATTTAATGTCCGCTATCATTCAGCAAAATTAGGACATTGTCAATTTCTTGATGCTCAAGATACATAATCAATAAACGAAACGCAAAGCAAACTCATACAAGCTTTACTTTGCTGAGTTGTAGTAGTAGTAGTAGTAGTAGTAGTAGTAGTAGTAGTAGTAGTAGTAGTAGTAGTGATGGTGGTGGTGGTGGTACTATAGATAGCTAACAATATCTTTCTTGTCTACTGCTATAAGTTTAGGTGAATTTAATCTCGTCTCAACAGAACCAAAAAACAAAGAAAATATATAAAACGATATCCCTCATAGATATACGATTAGCATATCGAGCTTTGGCACGAGAGACCATGGTGCGATTCACAATCGGGGCTTATGGGGTTCGGATTTTACATAGTAGTGGTGGTGGATTTTACAGCTGTAGGTATCATGTAGTGGTGGTTCTAAAAAGAGAAGTTAAACTCCAAAATATCAAACCAAAACGTGTAACTATATCATGGGATTAATGTGACAAGTATATCTATAGATATTTAATTTTGTACTTGATAGTAAAATAGACAATCAACATTGATAACCAAAAGCTTTTATAATGTAGAGTGGTGGCTCTTGGACGAAGTCACAATGGTAAAAATTAAACCTTTAAAACTTGAAACTAAGGGAAGAAAATTTACTTAATTTTATATTTCTTCTGTACAAGAATTTGTTCAAGTAAGTTTTCTTCCCTTACTTTGAAGCGATAAAGTTTAATTTTTACCATTGTGACTTTCCTCGAGAACTACCACTGAAATTCATTTTACTTAATTATTTTCTATTTAATTTTTGTTTTATAATAATATTCTTCCGTAAGTTCACATGTAAGGTATAGTTGGTACTTTTTATTATTATTATTATTATTATTATTATTATTATTATTATTATTATTATTATTATTATTATTATTATTATTATTATTATTATTATTTGTAACAACCATTGCATGTTTTTTTGTATGCTTTCACTTGTATGTTGTATCTATATGCGTGCGCCCTATATTTGTATAAATCTTTTCTGGGAGGCACTTTGTGGCTGTAAAGCTGTTTGTTCCCAATAAACACTTCAAACATTTCAAACATTATCGTACTCTGCGCAGTTTTACTCACAGTGGCTTTGCCTTCTATTACGCTTTACAATAAATATATCCTAGCGCACGAATTATCTTATGTATACATAATAATTTGCAATATATACGTCGTGAAGAGTGACTATTTACCTACCTTGGCAGAAAAAACATGTCGGTTGACAATTCTTTCAATGACAGCTATTACAAGGCACAAAACAAGGAGAGCAATAAGACCAAGGAACAACGGATCTGTAAAAGAGAGACTTTGTGTAATTAAACGATCTTTAAAGAAAACTTATAACAATTTAATTTTCTCATGTGGTATGCTGAATGACATACGAAAGAACAACTTAGAAAAGATAAAATAAGTTACTAATTGGTCATTTTCGTTTAAAGTCTTTCTTACGTTTTTTGTAAAAATTTTTAATAATGATAATATATTTAACAAAGTAGTGTTTTGTTTAGAATTCTAGTTACCTAAACCTTACATAAAAGTTAAAATCGTTGAAGAACAGAATGCTATTTGTTCAAGAACACCACACACTCATGTCCAAATGATTGTCGCATATCTATAACTGTCTTCTTGTAAGAATATAATTTGACAATGATTTTGCAGGGTATGTTTAATACTGAAACTATGTGTATAATCGGGAAATGTATATTTGTGGTAAATTTCATAGGAAAAGAATTATAAATACGAAAATTAGAATGAGTAGAATAAAATGTTGCTAAATGGACAAGAAAGTTTTATTTTCGTTTTATTGTTCTTATTTACTGCTCTTTTGACATGAAATTTTCCACATACCACTTTGCCGATTGTACACATACTAACATTATAAGAAATACTGGGCGAGTTCGTTATCAAATTAAATTCCTACAACAACATATTTATAAACATGCGACAATAATTTTGGACATGAGTGTACCATCCGGACATAAGTGATTGCACTCAATCATCCTACATTCAGAACATTTTCTATTCAAAGGATTAGCTGCTGGACATTGAAAAGCACAGTATAACAGGATGTGTTATGGAAAGAATGAGAATATGACATAATGCTGACTTTCATTAAGTACCCCAATTGACTGTAGCCTGTTGTCATTGAAGATGGAATACGAAGGGACATTTCTTGAATGTACGTCTCCTCTTTCTATGTACACCATCAAAAGGAATTTCTAAAATATTTCTAAGTGGTGAGCGAATATTTCTCGAGAAAGTTCGATTGGTTGCAGGGGCGGATTAAAGGGGGGCAATCGCCCCTCTCCAAGAGCCCTCCAAAATATTAAAATTACTCACACTGCTGCTTGTAGCTTACCGCCACACGAACGAAAGTTTGGGATCATTCTTGCGTTGTTTCAAAAGAGGGTTAATTCTTTAAATTCTATTTAAAACTTGTGTCTGTCCAACGTGTCGCGTTTACGCTAACGATAACTCGAGTCATAATATCAGATTTCAGGAAGAAGAACGATTTTACTTGAGGCCATAACATCAGGAAAACTATCCATGGCTGGTTCTTTCCCATGAGAGGGGTCTCTCTCTCTCTCTCTCTCTCTCTCTTTTTTATATTGCTCTTTTTTGCAACGGGTTTGGTTCAAGGCTATCAAATAAACATGTCTCTCCAAACTCTTGTGACTAAACCTTTGAAGAAATTCGCTACTTTCTACGGTATTTTAGAAACTCACAACAAGGCATAATAGTACATTAACGCTGTTGAGGTCGGAAAAATGTTTCTGAAAAACTACGGGGAACCATTGAAACCAGTCGAGAATCAAATCAACTCGTCAAGAAGACAAGTAATCCTAAATCGTGACAAACTGAAATTAATGTTGTAGAATGTGATATTTCTTGGAAGGCAAGGCATTGATTTTCAAGGCCACAGGGAAGATGCTTGTGCGGATAATTGGACCTCAGATGGTGACGTTGTAGAAACTAAGTTCAACGAGGGCAATTTTCGAGAATTGGTCAAATTTAGAATGACTTGTGGTAACGATGTCTTAAAGAATCACTGGAAGAAAGCATCGAAAAGGACAATTTTTGCCAATAAAACCACACAAATGCCCTCACTGAGGGTTGTGGATGAGAAATCACGTCTATAATATTGTCAATCGAGTGCGGGAGGGTTAATTTTATTCTATTATGTTTGATGAGACTACGGACGTTTCGCACACATCTCAGCTGTCTTTGATCCCAAGGTACGAACATATCGGTGAAATAAGAGAAGACTGCTTCAGTTTCATTGATCCTCGATCAGCAGAGCTGAAACGTGAGGACATTGGCTCGAGCTCGGAATCCGGAGACGTAGAACCTCCCGAACTCTCACTGACTGGAGGGAAAATTGGAGAAATTGTTCTATCTTCGCTACGAGACTTCTCACTCGACCCGAAAAATTGCGTTGGTATTGGTATAGATGGTTGCGCCGTCATGACCTCTCAAAGTCGCGGGGCAGTTCAGGAGATCCAGAAGGAGGCTTCAAACGCGCTGCACTG
This sequence comes from Thermobia domestica, assembly GCF_964235325.1. Classification (NCBI taxonomy): domain Eukaryota; kingdom Metazoa; phylum Arthropoda; class Insecta; order Zygentoma; family Lepismatidae; genus Thermobia; species Thermobia domestica. Next base: position 119,314,743 of record NC_137454.1, on the reverse strand, counting down.
TTCATATTGCAATCACAGCCTCAACTTGTCCATCTTCAGGTCATCGTCAGTATAGAGCGTGAGGAAATGTCTGGGAACAATGAAAGAGATCATTGCGTTTTCCGCCGCATCGAAAACGTAATATTGTCCTCAAGCTTGCGCTTGGTGGCCAGTTGGAGACATTTTGTGAAACGAGATGGGTTGAACGGAACGACATGGTGTTACAATTTCACTTGAAGTTTCAAGAAATTAGTGAGGCTCTACAGTGTGTTTTAAGTGATCCAAGTTAGACACAGCTAAAGCAGGGGTAATTTCTTCTGCCATGCACGACAGCGAGTTTATCGTAACTATTACTTGTCTTCAGGATGTTCTCACGATAACTCTCTCCTAAATCGACTTTTGCAGAAGACAAATTTAGACATGAACGCAGCGTCAGATGTCATTCAGAACACTATCGCAGCATTAAACAAGAAGCGTTCAAACAGCAAAGAAGAATTCAAGAAATTTTCGAAGCAATATCCAGAATGGCTGCCAGTGTCGACGTGAAGATTCGAACTCCTCATCTCACCCAAAGACAAACACATCGTACTCAATTCAGCGCAGATGACACGACATCTTACTACTGAAGAACTGTCTACATTCCGTTGATAAAGTCGGTTGTAGAAGACCTCAAAATGCGTCTTGCGCCGGAAGTTTTAAACGTATACGGACTCAACATTCTATTGCCAACACGTGCAACTGACAAAACTCTGAGCAACACCTCCGCGTTCTATCGGAACTGGAGAAATAAATGCTGTTTTCCCTCCTTAGTTCTGAATTTGCAACCTGTACTTCTAAATGGAAGAGAATTAAAGAGGAAGGTGAAATTCTATCACGGACTGCGTTGGAAGCCTTAGCCACCAGTGACAAAGATCTTCGCGTGACTATTTGAAAACTGCTGTGCATACTTGTAACCCTGCATTCGAGCGTGGTCAGTGCAGAACGATCTTAATCCACATTACACTGTCTGAAAACGTAGTTGCGATCTAGTTCTGGCGAAAAGCGGCTGAAAGGAAAAAATGAAAATGAAATTTTTGAGTTTTACGTCCCATGGTCATGCGGGCAAAGCTAAAGGAGACGGTGCTGATGAGCAATGAATGAAATGGTGGAATGGAGAAAGTAGGAGGACTAGCACTTTTGAATGTCAGAGGAACATTGTCGTAGATCGCGACAATATTATATCGACAGATATGCCTTGGGTGGTATTCACCGAAAAGCGCGTTTTGCGTTGTAACTTGTCGTAAGTTTTTTTGTTCTTTTGTTTAATTCATTTTACTAAAATACAGAAACATTATGAGCGTTCTAAGAAATGTTTAACCTGATATTTTTTCTAGCGAAATATTTAGTAAAGCATAGCCACGACCAGGCCTGTAGACAGAATATCGTTTTGGGGGAGGGGACATTGTGGTGAAAATTCCGTAGCAATTATATCTTTTACCCTCTTTTCCTAAATCCGTTTTACCTTTCTTTTTTTTTTGGGGGGGGGGTAATTTATGGGAAGATATTCCACTCCACAACAAAGAGCCCCCCCAAGACGTTTGGTTTAATCCGCCGGTGATTGGTTGTAGTTTAACGTCTCTTTTCAGCATCAAGGCAGTGTGAAACAGGGCTGACTGCTTCAAGTGAGTTCCCAGCCATTGTTAGGGTTTGTATTTGAGGTAAGTACCCTCCGGAATTACGTGTACAGAAAGTACGACCTTAGCCACTGAACCACAAAAAGTCACAAAATTCCCGATCTTAATGGTCTTCTGGAGATTCCTGTGGTTGACATGTATTGAAAGACCCTTATTTTTCACAGTTTTCTCTGATTCGTGGATACATTGTGATTTCGTGGGTGTTTCCGAAAAAGGAGAGGTGGATTCACCAAATACCACCTCAAACTTCACCTTCAATGACAAAAAGCTAAAATCGATTAAGGAATTTGATTAAATCACACCTCCTATAAAACACCCTATTATAATGCGCTTTTCAGTCCTAGGTACCTAGTCATTTCAGTAGAAAATGTTCTGGACTTGTTACGATGGAGAACAATCACTTATACACGAGTGGAATGTAGCATTTGATGTACTTGAGCAAATGTTTCTGTTGTACGATCAGCACAACTTCCTTGTAGCTGTATGGTTAGCGCACGCGCCTTAGGCGCCAGTGGCCCTGTTTCGATTCCCAGTGGAAGCTCATGTGGTTTGGATCTCACGTTAAGCAGTAGGTTCATGTCTGATATAGCCTCTGAGCTGAATGGGCAGCTGAACTTCAACCAATTAGGGCAAGCAGTACTCATAAGCCTTTAATCACAAAGAATAATAATTCAGCTGAGGTCAAAGAAAATGAATAAATGAAATCTTTGATTCCAGTGTCACACTATTATACTCTATGTACTAAAATGGATGAGTGATAGATGCAAGTAAATGATGGTGGAGTAATTCATGCAGTGTGAAAGAGGCAAGGATCGAGAGAAGCTCGAAAACACCATGTTGTCCACCGTAAACTCACATATGGACTAACACAATGATTTCCAAATTTTTTGACTCACGGCACACTTTACTGAATGCACAAAGACACAGCGGTATACTTCTTTAATTCTTTATTAATAATAATATATATTGTAATAATGTAAGACAGTAAATTTCTTCTTAAAGTAGTGACTCTATGTAGTAATAAGTATTTTTACTGCCGCGAGGGGCATTGACTCTTGAATCTGTCTCAAAAGTGATTTCAATTAATTTTATTAATAATTGAATGAAATCATGAAGAATTATTAATAATTAATATTCTTCATGATTTTTAAATTCTAAAATTTCGCGACACACCAGTTGGAAGCTACTGGACTAACATACGGATCGCACCAGAGGTGAGCACTGTACCATTAAGCCACCATGCTTCCAACACAGAAAATGAACACCTGAGCAATTTCAAGTTAAAATTTGTTCCTGGTTTTAGTAAGAACTTCCGGTATATTTTGGTCGTAACTGTTCGACTACTAATAACACATTTGAACCAGTTAAAAAAAAAAGTTTTAATCAAAGCCTATTAAGGAAGATGTGGCAATCAGACCCTCATCTCTAAAATTGTAACTTTATACTAGATAAGGTTGTATTTAGTCATTTTTAACCCTCTTCAGTAAGTCTTTTTTTTTTTATGTCACTTCCTCGGAAATATTTGCAAGGTACGATCTTGGTTCCAATTTTGATATTTGGTTATTCGTTGCTCAGAAACGTTACTAGACTTTTACTAGATAACCAGGAGTTTTTTTTTTTTTTTTTTTTTTTAACCTGTGATGACTGCCGTTTTCGAAGTAACAAATCCCAATTCGCAGTCTCCACGGGTACGTATCAGACGGGTATATACGGTGTATATAGTTTGCGGTTATACGGAGATATGTTTACTTAAAAGGTGATCATAGCTTTATGAATATACGTATTTCAGGTACTATAGTGGGTTTATTAGTTCTCCATGACAATTGAACTTTAGGGTATATAGGATAGGCACAGATTTATTATTATTATTATTATTATTATTATTATTATTATTATTATTATTATTATTATTATTATTATTATTATTATTATTATTATTATTATTATTTAATAAGCAGACCCTCAGTTCTCCTATAGTTACTCCTTTTGACACCTCTAGTTTTCTTTTTCTCACAATTTTTTATAAATAAAATTCATATTTAATTTGTATAAAAATTGGAAACAAATACTAATATAACACTAGACAATTGTTTGTCAATTTTACAATTAACACAAAAGTACTGGAGAAGAAAGAAAATCAGACATAAATAAAGGGAACATTCCATTGCACTCTTTATCCACATATACACATTATGTTGAGATTTATATTAAAACCTGGTCACACGAATAAGGTGACTAAAAAAAACTCAATGATCGTCGAACCACAAAGCACCGAATAATAACTAGTTCTAAATCATTTACTAAACTATTTTAATATCTACACAAGAAAACTCTATAAAAGCTTATTTCACATTATATATATAAAATGAACGAGTAAAATGTTTAGGACATTGCAAATAACAAAAGGATAAAAATTTCATGATATTTCTTTAATTTGATTTCCAAAATCTAGGCATTGTAGACTAAATTTTAGCAGACATTTCTTCATATTAGTTTCAGATTTTCTCGTTTGTTTCATGTCAAGACAATTTACTGCCGATCAAAAATTTCTCGAGTCTAAGAAAATTTTGTATTTATGCGCCTCCATTCGAGAATTTTATACAATATCTGTTATCTATTAATTTCTCGCTACCTATAGAAAATCATACTGTATAGAATTTGTTGTTGTTTAGAGTTATTAGAATAGCTCAAGAACAATAATAGCTTAAAATGACAATAAATGATACTCAAAACAATTTCAGCTAGAGAATAAATATGTATTTTTCTCTATTCGCCTCTTTCTTTCGAGATTTCATGTTACATGCTCCAGGATTTTTCCTTTCAATACTATAGGACATTCTCTTCAAAAGTTAGTATATAGTTTTCTTGTTGTTTCATGTAAGACAATAATTGTAATTCTTCTCAGCAGCAACTGGGTGGAAAAGAGGGCTAGCAAAAGATTGCAAATTATGTTTTTTGGGGGAAGGGGGACTAGCAAAAGATTTACCTGTTGGGACTATAATCAGCAATAAAACGGATATTCTTGTATTGAGAGAGCAGAATAATAAAATAGCCCAAAATCTCAATATATAGTTGTCAATAACAGTCAGGAATGACATGCTGCAGTTATTCGCATCTTTGTACCGGTGTTTCAGTTTACATACATGAAGACGTGTACATAATATAATAAATTCACGAGGCCAGTAGTATATGATTTGTCATCTTCAGTTTTACACATCATTAAATTTTCCTCCCATCCAATTTTGATGCTGTTGTTGGTGAAGCCCTCGCACACTATAAAGCTTAGAAATAAGTCGTCCAAATTAGCTAGTATTTTCCTGTATAGGTCCGTACTAGACTAATCAATTCATACCAATACCACAAATTAGAATTCTCCATATGTGCTTGAGTTAAGAGGTAAGAGGTGGACAGCTGAGTTTCACTGCGACAAAACTCGGTTAAAGTTAACCCAAGGTCTGGGAGACATTGAATATTAATTACTCATCAGGAAAAAAAATGTTTATTGGGAAGAGGAAGAGTGACTATGCAGAAGAATTGGTTATGGGTCCGTGGGAATACTCATAACTCTTCTTCAGCATTCAACGTAAATAACACATGTGCAAGATGGGTGCCATGTTCCCTGACTAGAAGATATGAAACGCCATCGTATGCAATGTTTAAGTGATAACTTCGAATTATGAACAGATGGAGAAACTTTAAGGTATAATTGATAACAAGAGTTAACAAACACTTGATAACATCATTACAATCCTGAATTCTCCGCAACACCAAAGAAATTATAGAATATCTCCTAGAAAGATCTTGTACACTATACATTTAAATTGTAAAGGTGCAGTGTAAGATTTATACAAGAAGATGACCTTATACGAGATCCTCATCGAATCACTGTTACAGATAATTATTGTGCCTCTATATTGTAGGGAGTAGACGATGAAAATAGAGAACAAAATTTCTTTGCGGCTGTATGATAATTTCCCAGCTTACAAAGTCCGTATTGCACACACTGCTATTCCAGATTATGGGTTTGAAGAGTTTCTTAATCTTTTATATTTCTTTTTGACCAGATTTACTCTCTCCTACTTCTACCTGGTATCAAATCTGAATTCATACCTTCAGAAAATCATTAAGAGTTATTTTTTTTTAACTTATTTGAACGAAAGAGATAATATGTAACTGAAGGATCTTCTTTTAGGATCAAATCAATATGCGCATAAATTCAGATGACTGTAGTTCTTGCACAAGAAAGTTATGAAAAATTCGAGTATACAGATGTGTTCAAATTATTAGACTCAACATTCAGTTTCTAAATATTTTACTGTTCTTACAATATTACGTGAGAAAATACGTTCGAACTTAGTCCAAATTACTACCTTGTAACTCTGTCCTAAGTTCTAGTGGGTGTGGCATATGCTTTTCAATATCAATAAAACAAATGCGTACATGACATTCAAATATAATTAATATACAGTGTGTATATCCAAACTGGAAACAAAAAGTGAAATGGAATACTTACAAGAAAATTCTCTCACACACAAAGATTAATATTTCGTATGAAATCCCTTATTCTTTATTAACTGTTCTATCCTTTGTGGCATCCTATGTACGAGTTTAGAACATTTTGCCTTCAAAAGCTAAAGAAGAATCACATTACAACCAAACATCAATTGATCGAGATCAACAATTTGCGGTATCATTGATACCACAAATTGTTGATCTCGATCAATTGATGTTTGGTTGTAATGTGATTCTTCTTTAGCTTTTCCTTCATGAAGCTCCAAAGGTTTTCAATCGGTTCATATCAGGACCAGTGTCCGGCCACGGAAGAACACTAATTTCGTTGCCCTGGAAGAATTTTGTCACAGCTTCGACCTGGTGGTATGGGGCTTCATCATGCATAAAGATGAATTGTACTTCATCAAACCAGACTGCAGTCTGAAAAAGCAGTTCTTCTTGAAGAACTTGTAGGTACTGATCGTGCTTCATTGTCCCCTCTATTATATACAGTCTTCCAGGCTCGAAGACAGAGATCACACCCCGGACCATGACTACAGTAGGATGCTTCACGGTTTATTAAAGACATTCCAATTTGAATTCCTCCCAGGTCGATGTCGCACATGTGAACATTCATCAGACACGAAGACACATGATTCATCACTGAAACACACTATTCTCCAATCGTCAGCAATCCAATATTCTAGGTCTCGTGCCCTTCGAGGCGCTTCTTTGCCATGATTGGAGTAGACTATAACTTCTGTTTTCTTTCTTGACCGCGTGCTTTTATTCCCTCGGCAAAAAGAATCCTTCGAACACTTTCAGGCCAAATGTCTGCGCCATACTCAGCCATTTTTATGCTTAAGTCTCTGAGAAGTTGCACTTCTGTTTCCCAGAGCCAATCTTTTTAGTTTTCTGATACCTCTTAGCTATAGCTTTGGTTTTCATCCACACTTCCCAACCCTATTTTGGCTCTTGTTCATTCCAACAGAGATTCTACTCACAGATTTTTGTTCTATCCCAACTCTACTAGCAATGTGTCACCGTGTATATCTCCCTTCCACCAGAAGTATTTTGTTAACTTCTACCTTACGCGGAGAAAGGTCCTTTTGCTTTTCCCATTAAGCTGCGATTACAGGACTTCACAGAATAAAAGATTAATTCACGAAGCACGTCATGATCATTTTAAACTGGCCCATTCGAACTGTTGAACGCTTTGAATGTTGTAACTTCTTACAACAGCAACCACAACACTTCAGGTTGTTGATAGGAATAGCTATCTACAACTGAAACACCACTTTCCCTATTTCCCTCCGCATTAATGGCATCTGCTGTTCTGAAGTGATATCAAAACTTCAACTGTACAGTAAACAAATTAAGGATCCTACTGATATTTTAACCATTAAATTAAATGTTCTAGAACTCTGAAATTAGGACTCCTACATCAACTTTGCATTTTTCGAGAAGGAGTCCAATAATTTGAACATGTTTGTACTACTGATGGGTAGTTAGACAACCGAGTGCTTTATTATTATTATTATTATTATTATTATTATTATTATTATTATTATTATTATTATTATTATTATTATTATTATTATTATTATTATTATTATTATTATTTTAATTGCCATAGAAAATCTTTCCAAATGTTACACCAAGTGTGATTAGTTAAGCATTGTCTACTCGACTAAACTAAAAATATACAAATATTGTAAGATGATATTATACTAAATTTTTACATGTATAGTCGTGCCCAAACAAGTTCTAACGAAAGATATTTCATTAAATATTCAGTAAATTACATAGAAGTTTCATGATCTGTACTAGATACTGCATTAATTATTAACGAACCACGAAAGTACTCATAAACATATTTTTATCTTCAAAATATTTAATGACCTGACAAAATATATATTGTGTATTAAAAATATTGAATTCATCGTAATTAAGTATCCGTATTTTTAACTTGTCCATAGACGTTTTAGCTACAGCTTGTAGTCATCTTCAGTACAACTCCAATAAGGAATTTTTACATCCTTTGTGAACTCATATTACAGGTAAACAATCCTGTACCTTAGAAAAAATATTTTTATACTTCATTAACATTCAACACAACCCTGAATTAGTTTAAAAGAATGTACTTGAAGAGTTGATGCACTTCACTATCATTGCAATGTGTTGCTTCCTGTTGTGTCTTTGGCCCAAACTCGAGGCTGATTTTTTTTTTTTTTTTTTTTTTCGCTCATTAATCTAAAGGTTTATCTGAACTGATTTTGAAGAAACAGATTTTAGGTGCACTCACTGTTATGTTTCTTCTAATGTTCAGTGTCCATTTACAAATGATGTGACACAAATTTTAAAACAAACTTGCACTTACAACACCTTAGACACAATTGTTAAACATTCAATTGAAAGAATTTTTCTTTCTTTCCTTACACACAATCATAGTCAACGTCCTGCGAATAAAATCAGAAAAATAAACACACTGCTGAACATCAGACGTACACTGATGAGGATCTTGGCTAGAAGATCGAAACGTCACGTGTAAATGTGTTTTTATATTAAATAAGTGCAGTCTTGTTCAGCAGTGTGTTTATTTTTCTTTCCTTAAAATACTCTATACAAAATGCAGAGATCTTATTAAACGCTTGCAGGGACATGGGTTTAGAAGTAAATGCAGAGAAAACTAAATACATGGAAGTGCGTCGGGACCGCAATATGGCAAATTGTGGAGGCGTTAAAATATTAAATAATACTTTTGATAAAGTGGATACTTTCAAATATTTAGGATCAATATTAACAGACGAAAATCATATTCACGAAGAAATTAAATGTCGACTAAAAGCAGGGAATTCGTGTTACTATTCGGTTCAAAATCTCTTGTCTTCGCGAATTCTGTCGAGGAATTTGAAGCTTAAAATATATAAAACGATAATCATGCCTGTTGTTCTGTATGGTTGCGAAACATGGTCGCTTACTCTGAGGGAAGAACATAGACTGAAAGTATTTGAGAACAGGATCCTGAGAAGAATATTCGGACCCAAGAGGAACGATAATGGGGAATGGCGGAAGCTTCATAACGAGGAACTACATACTTTATACGGTTTACCCAACATTGTTAGGGTCGTCAAGTCTAGGAGGCTTAGGTGGGCAGGTCATGTAGCTAGAATGGAAGAAAGTAGAAACGCTTTCAAAGTCTTGACTGGTAGACCCATAGGAAAACGACCATTAGGAAGACCTAGGCGCAGATGGGAGGATAATATTAAGATGGATCTCGCAGAGATAGGAATACAAAGTAGAAACTGGATCCAATTAGCTAAGGATAGAAGTCAGTGGAGAGCTTTTGTGAACGCGGCACTGAACCTCCGGGTTCAATAGGCCATAGAGTTAGTTAGTTAGTTAGTTTAATACTCTATACTCCATTTTTTAACAAATAATGATGTAAATCAGGCTGCTAGCTATGAAAATAACTACTTAATTCCCAAGGATGAAAATTATTCTGTTATTCGTTTCTTTTTATTTTCTTTTTTTAAAAAAGTATGGAATGACGCATCAAGAATTCGGTAAAACCAACAGTAACGGAGCATCATAGTGTTCTTTCTCATGATTTAAGTGTAAATTTCAAGGTGAAAGAAAGAGCCTACAAGACAGTAGTAAGACCCACAACATTGTTGGGGAATTAAGAAGGATCAAAAGAATAAACTAGAAGTGGCAGAAACGAAAATGCTCAGATGGTATTACCAGGTTGGATAAAATCAGAAGCGAAAGAATACGAGAAAGCGTTAAAATGACTGAGATGTCGAGGAAAGTAAAGAGAGAAGATTACAGTGATATGATTATCTTATGAGAAGAAATGATGATTATGTTGGCAAGAGAGTGGGGAAGATGGAAGAAGAAAGCAAGAGGGAAAAAGACCAAAAAGAAGATGGACAGACTATGTGACTACGAACTTAGAAGAAAAGGGGTTAATAGAGGATGATGTTTGGATAGAGCAAGATAGAAGCGAATCTTAAAAAATGTTGAGCCCACATAAGCAGGAAAAGACAGAGTAAAAGAAGAAGATTTATTGAAGTCTAAAACCAATTTAGGGAACAAGTAACTGTTATAATAGAGTCATGTTAATGATAACTACAAGCTATAGCTGAAACGTATACAGACAATTTAAAAATACGAGTGCTTAGATGAATTCAATATTTTGAATATATATTTTTATCTTACTTGAATGAAAGAGGACATATGTAACTGAAGAATCTTCTTTTGAAGTTGCATAAAGCACAAATATGTGTATTTCAAAAGATCGGGATTACTTGACTTCCTCTAAATGCCTTAAAGTTATAATTTCGTTTTACATTTGTTGACAAGATGACTAATTTATGGTAGATAAACACTTACATGAGTTTCCAACATCCAATTGAGGTACACCATAACTTGCTGCAGACCCACATTGGTTATTTCCCCACCATTTTTTTTGCAACTGTTCCATTTCGAAGTTTTCCTGAAGTTTCAGAACCTCCCTAAATATTCGGGAAGTTAATGGTGAACCTGTAATAATAATACTACAATAATATTTCCGTTACTATTATGGTGTAAATATAGCAAGTGCATCCGTGGATAGTGAGTAATTCCAAAATTTAATATAGAATATAATAGAGGGAAAGGTAGTTAAATCTATAAGAAAGTTAAAACCTTAAATGCTGGAGGACCTGACAATATGTATATTTACATAATAAGAAGATGTAAAAATGGTTTAGTATGAATATTGCCAAGGTAAGTTTTTTGTTTGATGAATAGATCTCAAATGCAGTACTTCCAAATGACTGGAAAAAGTCACACATTATAGTAGTATACAAAGCAGGGAATAAATACGATCTAAAGAGCTAGAGACCTATTGCTTTAATGCGTTCAGTAACATATCCGAATCTATTATTCAAAAATATATTCAACTTAATGTAAAATGTCGGTTACATGAGCATGAACATGAGTCATATGGTTGTATCGAAAATAAATCTACACTTACTAATCTTCAAATTTACTAATATTCAAATAGTTCAAGAAATTTCAGAGGCTATGTCACCAAGGTCTAAATTACATGTGATATCCATAGATTTAGCAAAAGCGTTTGATTTTGTGACATATTCCATTTCACTCGATAAGTTATACGCTATATAACTATCTCCAAGATTTTAAAAATAGTTCTTTTTTTTTTTTTTTTTTTTTTTTGTCAGGTAGATCATTTAAAGTAAAAAGTAGGTACGGCATTCTCTAAAGCTAGAACAATTCAAGGATCTTCCTTGAAGCCTCTACTATTCTCAATTTTTATAAACATTTTACCTGAATTAATAAACTATGTCGGTATTTCGTTGTATGTTGACGATATTAAATTATACAAAATTATTACAGATCGGTAGTGTTGAGAGTTCCCAATGTTGTATAGATGTAGTCAACAGAGTTAATGAAAATAAAGTACATATTAATGTAACTAAGACAAAAACAAATGTACGAAAGAAACAAATTTTATGATGAGAAGTTATATGGATGTGAACAACTTAGGAAAGGTTAAACAATACAAAAGTTAGGATATTAGCAGTAGCATTTGACGAAAAGTTTTTGATGAAAATATAAAGTTAATAATCAGCGACGATCTGAAACTTATAGGCTTTCTGTAGCCTACTGTATTTTTTTAAATATTAACGTGTGTATTTCATTGTACGAGGTTTTACTAAGACTAAAATTAGAGAATGTATGGTACTCTGTAGCTCAAGTTAATTATCAGAAAATGAAGTAAATACAAAAAAGTCCCTATGCTACATATTCAAACACTAGATCAAAACTTTAAAAATAGTTGGAACAGAACAGAAAGATGTGCACATGATTTTTTTGTCTTCTTTTCATGCCAAGAATCACCTCCCGAAATATGTGCATATCTTTCTGTTCCGTTCCAATTGTCAGGATTCGATTTTCGATTCCTAGTTGACATTCCTGTCACTCGTACACGACACTGAATTCGACAAAATGCAAGAGGACCTTTTGTCTTCTTTTGACGTCAGGAATCACTTCCCGAAATTTGTTCACCCTGTACATATATATAGAATCTACAACCAATTTCCGACCAACATTAAAATACTAGAAAACGGAAAAAAATTTGAAAGATGGTTAAAGAATTTCTGCTTTCTCATCGTTTTTATTCTGTAACTGAATATCTCAATTAGTAAATGTAGGTAGAATGAATGCAGTATGATTATATGAAAATACTTTTAATCATTTGTATTTTTTAGCAATGTTGTAAATTTATCTACTTAGTGATTATGGTAGTTTGTGAATTATGATGTATACGAATCACATATAATACTATTGTTGTACTTAATGTATGGAAAAAGATGTAATAGAAATAAAAGCTGTAAAGGTAGTAACTGTATATATTAATAATAATTTTGTGCTAGAGTTTCGGCAATGTATCATTGATTTCAACATATTATCTAATCTCTTATGCTTATCTATATCTTGTGCACACTATTTGGCACATTATTTAGTCTGTGATCTTTTTCTTTTAGTTTACCGTCCCACGATTATATGCCAAGGCTAAGAGACGGTGATGGTGAAATGGATGATTATGATGAAATAATGACAATGCAAGGAAACGAGAGAACCCCGAGAAAATCGAGGTATATGGTGTTTGTCCTTCACCAAGCCCACTTTGTGGGAGCTGGGATCGAACCAGGATCTCACACATCAGAGAAGAGCGCTCTACCACAGAGCTACCGCAGTTCCTCTCTGATATCATCACATACGTTATCTGACATATTACGTAATCTCTGATCTTATCACGTACATATTTGTTTAAAACAATGATATATTGCCGAAAACGCAAACCAAATTATTATTAATATATAGTCAGTGCTTTTCATTTTAATGCTTAAAATTTAAAATGGTGTAATATACAGTGTACCTCTAAATATGAGAGGGGGGGGTCTCTTAAGCTCCGGAATCTACATAAATAATTACTTTAAGTCGTAGAAAGTACTATAAAATCGAGTTCTGTTTTAGAAAAAAAGTAAAATCTTGAAAACACCAACAGAGAAAGGTAATTTAAAGAAAGAAAGGGAGAACCTATCTTCTAGTATATCTCAATTTATAAATGAATTACCTTTGGGAAGAACAAGTCCAAAGTTCCGTCGCTGTAGTGAATCCTTCAGTACCTTGAGATTACATCTTTGGGAAGCAAAATATTCAGCTGTCGGAGATTCGAGTAAAATGGCATCCAAGTCTTCGGACAAGAGTCGATCTATACCTTCCATCGTTGAAGCAAAATAACCATCATTTTCCTCAATGTTAGAATTTATAGCCCACAAATCAGGCCGATCCTGCACAATAAAATAAAAAAGAAATTTTACTTTGCTGGTTTCTGGATAGAAAATGGTAACCTGTGTTGTAATATACGATTCTTTTAAATGAAATGTAAATGTAATAACCATGTTCCGTGACAAGAAACCGTAATAAAAGAAAGCCAATGATGTTTACCAACGAGTAATGAAATTATGAAATGAAGAAAAACGAGAATAACGAAAATAAAAATCAAGTTAAATGATTTGTCTACCACAGAGATCACATTCAGATTTCTGATCTCATACTCCTTCGTAGCAGATTTCTAACTCTTTACTCTTATTGTTCCGAAAATAAAAGTACTCGCTCTTACCTTCTAGTCTAATAATAGATTCCACGTACACTTAATTGGATCTGAATGTTCGCTTGATTTTGATAGAGTGGTACGTTTTAAGCACCAACGCACAGTAATATTAATCTTAGTCGTATTTAGTTCAAGTAAATATCTTTCTCTCTCTGCACCATTTTTGTTTGTTTGTTTGTTTGTTTACTTGTATCTGAGAGAATAACTTTCACTCCTTTACAGATATATCTAGAAAAATTAGAACTGGTCTTCTCATGATAGGTTATGCTTTGGATGCTAATAAAGCAGAATTTGTTTTTGGAACTTACCATAGGTGTTCCATTGTTGCCTATGTTTTAAATAAAACTCTATTTTGAAATGTCTCACATATGTCATCGTTGTTCTTTTCTTGATATATATGAAGTTTTTAGTTTAAAAAGTTAAAAGAACATCTAAATAGTTTCTTTCCTTACCTTAGAAATGTTACTTAAAGCTCTGATTTACTAAATTCAATCTCAAATGGAGCAACAATATTTAATTTCATTTATGGGAATTGTTTTCTCCATATCTAACTTCGAATAATTCGATATCTAAACACTAATTTAACAATCTTTTAGAAATATACTTAAATCAGGAATGTTTAATTTTACTAAACCAGTTTACGCGTTTAATGTTTGAAATATTTTTGCTAAGCCAATACTGAACTCAACCATTTTTCTCGTTTTTGCAAGAACTAAAAAAGGATAAGTGAATCGACTTTGAAAATTTCACTTACTTTAAGTAATCTATTAGTTGATCCGCCTTTTATGGCGCCGAATTTGGCTCCTCGTTGTAGAAAATCCTGTACTGAGTTACCAAGCGAATCAGGTGTTGCCATCTGGCTTGACAGCAGGAGTAAAACAATAATAAGCGAGAAAAACCACCAAACACATACAAGAAGTCTTGCAGACACAGACTGGAAAGTAATTTAAAATAAAGTTCCATTATTATGCTTTTGAGCTTTAGGTATGCACAAAATTCTTGGGCACTTTATCTTTAAATATTATACCAATAACATAATATGAATTTACAAGAATTTTTACAAAATCAAGATATAAGAGAGGTAAAGAAGTTGTCGTACCCCGGTAATGTCATTTAAGGAAAACGGGACGCATGATTATTTATGAATGATTATGAAGTAATTGTTGGAATAGGAATGTATAAAAAAAAGTATGAGAAAATTTAGGGCTTCATTAAACCTACATTCGGCTCTGGTTTTTAATTATTGCAACTCTATGTAGTACAAAAAAAAAAAACTTCCTACAAGAAAGCATTGTTCTACAAGGTTTAATTTAGGATATCAAATCTCGGCAATAAATAATTCATTGAGCATTAACTTTGAAAGTTCATTTATATTTAGGAAATACCAGCTGAAACAAACAACACAGCTAAGTATACATTTACAATAAGTGAGTTTCGTTTCACAATGTGAAACTACGGTAGACTTCTAAAAAACACGAATTCTATATTCAAACCTCAACTAGTACATCTATAACTTCTTGTTGCAATAGAAGAATAAGATCAAAGCGGATGGTGAATCTATTTCTCTCTATCTCTGACAGCTTTTACTCTATGGAGATTAATATTGAAACCTGTAGTTAGTGCCGGACTGGCCACGTTGGCTACTTGGCAATTGCCAAGGGCCCGAGGCCTGAGGGGTCCCGCAGGATCACGAGGTGCAGGACCTGTAGGCCTTGGTCGAATTTTCGCGATCGCAAATGTTATCTTGAGTCTTCTTACCAAAAAGGTAGCGGAAGCCTAACTTCGTCTTTCCGAAAGAAGTCTTCTCGGGGCCCACTTGCTCATTCCAATGTCGTAAGCGTCAGTGGACCCTCGATGGGCAATTAGCGACATCTCGCCAAATATTGGCGGCCCCGCAGCGACGATCCGCGGTGGTCTCACTTCTGTCTTGAAAATCATACTACCAGCGGCAGAGACGTAACGAAACGCCAATGAACCACAAACCTAAGCCCCCCAAAATATGAAAATCGCCTATATGTGTGATTTGTTTATATTAAGGTAAGTCTAAAAAGCACTAAAAAAAAAAAAAAAAAGTGCCCACGGAGGGCGCGAACCATCAACCTTATGATTACTAAGGTCGTGCTCTTTCGACTTCGTCACGGAGGCGATGAAAAAAATCTCGCTTGTAGAGGGATAAATCGTTGAGGTCTTTTTAATTTGGTCCATCAGAGTGCTCCTTTAACCGTGTATATTCGACAATAACCGTTTGGGATCAGACAAAATGCTTTCGCTATTAAATTTTATAACAATTTATTTTATTTAATAGTTCTCCCATATTCAGTTTCTAATGATCAACGAGAAATGTAATCTAAATTCATACAATTATACCCACTCATCTCAAGATTACTCACTTCATGATGTAGAGGCAGGGGTTACTTTTGACCCCCGGAGCTCACTTTAGAAACAATTCGTAAAGAAAAAATAATATATAATAATAACCGCATGCACATGACTCGCGATAGTTCATGTTGGTCCCTCCGCTAGAAATCGAAGAAGCGCGGACCAAAATGAAGTCCCCGCTGCTACTCGGTGGTAACCTCAACACTACGACTCTAGATATCTGTTTCGAGTCGACAAAACCCTGCCACCAGTGGCACACTAGCGGCAATCCTTCGACGCGACTTCATATCACGATCGACATTTACCGGCAAGTGGACCACTAAGTGTTAGCGACGTTTACTGCATGGAGGTATCAGTAATATACGTATATATATATATATATATATATATATATATATATATATATATATATATATATATAGGGTGTTAATGAACTATATCGACAAACTGTAACAGATGATTCCTCACATCAAAAATAAGAGAAAATGTTCATGTGGACCTATGCTAAAAAGTGTATAGTTTCTGAGCTAGGGCTGTCCAAAATCGCGAAAAAGCTAAATTTCAATACGCTCTATTTCGAATTCCAAAAACTGTGGATGGTGGTTCTTATCAGCGTAAATGTAAACGCGCATCCACAATCCAAATGTGCAAATTTCATCAATTGTCAATAGGTGTAGAGAGTATTCCTTGCAGGGTGTAGTTCTCAATAGCGTTTTCAGATATACCTTGATTTCAAAAAGGGTCCAAAGCAGGCAGGAGATAAACATTGACACCAATGGACATCCAATGCTTCGGAGGGAAGGCGGAAGTGTTACGAACCAGCAGCTCCATGATTCTTTGTGTTCGGAATAAGGTGTGATAAGTATTTCGTTACGGTATATTTCACGTTTTCTTCACTTATAAGCGTGCAAGAAAACATCGCAGCATGCGTTTTCCCGAGTACGAGAAACGGTGCTGCTGACGATCCTTAACACTTGAGACATCGCGCCAAAAGATTCCGTGTTCACTGCTATCAAGGCTTATCGTTTGCCTACTTTGGACCTATCATAAAGTCAGAGCATATCTCAAAATTCGGTTGATGGCATGTCTGGGAATTTCACCTTGCAGGGAATAATCTGTAGACTCATTGAACATTAATGAAATGTGCATTTTTGGATTTCGTATGCGTGACTTCCCTTACGCTGTTGAGGACCACCATCCACAGTCTCTCGAATTCGAAATAGGGCCTCTTGAAATTTGGCTTTTTCACAATTTTGAACAGCCCTAGCTCTGAAGTGGGGGTCTTTAAGGACCCGCGCCAAGGGCCCTCAACTTGGCCAGTCCGACACTGCCTGTAGTGCTAATTATCATTTCCGATTGCAATAGAGGAATAAATCAGAGGTGAAACTTATTTTGTCGGTATTGAATCCACATCAAAAAACTGCTTGTCGCTATTTTCCATTCTGTCCATTATCCGATCAGTGTTGAAACCGAAAATCGTTCACCACTTCCGGTTTAAACAGATAGATAGAAGATGAGACAAAACTCATTCTTTTGACGCTGAATCCATGTCAAAAATTCGTTTCTTATTGTCTCTAATAGTTTTTGCTCTACGGAGATCAATATTGAAACTGGAAGTAGTAATAAACTTCCGATTTTAGTAGAGTGTAACTGATGGAAATGGTATTACTTCTTGAGATGCTAAATCGATTCCAAAAAGCAATTTGTCTCTATCTATTACCGTCTTGAGACCGAAAGTAATAGTAAATTTTACCACTTCTGGTTTTAGAAAATGATATGGGTAGAGATGGCATTCTTTCTTGAGACGGTGAATCGATTTCAAAAAATGATTGTCGCTATATATTATAGTTTTTGTTCTATGGCTATTAAAGTTGAAACCAGGAACGGTTGATCCCTTTCAATTTCATTACTATCACTATAACTCACATAATTCCGAAATTATAGTAACCATCAACTGTTACGTCTCTTTCAAATACTTAATGAATATGTATACAAGATCTATACTTTCGAACGAATAGTCTTACATCTTGTAATATGTTAACTATGTAAACCAGATGGAAATGCCGAGACGATTTTTTTGCGAAAGTCTTTATAAATAATCCTTTTCCGTTCGGAGGAATATGGCAAGAAATAGTACTAGCAATATCTGTAATGATAGATGGTGATTTTGCAGGCTAACCCAAAAGCTCCCGAAAGAATCCTCATACACCATTTTTTTAAAAGTCAGGTTAAAGGGTGTTTAAAAGAATTGATTAATCTCTAAAAACGGCAGAAATGTTTATATTTTTGCTTCTTCTTAGTATGGTACTTATTATCCAGAAAATAGTTTTTAGCGCACGTGCTTTCCGTTCTCATGGGTTGAGCTTCGATCTTGGTGCTGGCGCCTGTCTTAGGGTTTAAACTAGAAATGAAAAAAAAAAAAAAAAAAAGAAAGAAAAAAGAAAAGAAAAGAAAAGAAAAGAAAGAAAAGAAAGAAAAAGAAAATCGTGTTCAGATCTCAGACATGCATATCATATTCAGCTTCATACGGATTTTATTATTAAAGTATATACAAATCCGATATTTCAGATCTAGACCAGAGATACCCAAATTGATTATTTCTAATATATTTAGTACTTATTCTCAATGCTCATACTGTGATTTTTCCAATTATCCTGAAAGATATATATTTGATGTTACGAGTAGACTTTGGGACTTACAAGCTGATCAATATTTGTTTTCATTTCTTTTTTTCTTCTCCGCTGTCAGTATATCACTTGACATATTTACAACGCTTTTCAATTATCAACGGTGACATGGTACAAATGGCGACAAGAAATTACTACTAAAATACTAACATGGTGAATCAATCCACTAGAACCTCGGATTAGGATCCAGATACAAGATCCGGATCCTGTATCCATGTTCGTGATCACGAATTTAGGTTCGGACTCAGATCTTCCGATCTTACAAGATCCTACACAAAAGAGGATCAATTATAAGAACTTTCGCTAAAGATTTCATTAAATGGGGAACAAAGTTGGGAGAAAAAAAGACAAGAGGAAGAGAGAAATAGTGTGAAGTATCTAATTGGTTGCTTATAATGAAATAATCACAATAAATGGTATGTATATGATAGTTATGAATAAAACTATACTGAAGAAATGCAGTAAAGATACTTTACTTTCAAGGCTGGAGGATCCCGTCATTGGGTTATAGAAAATAAAAAAAAAATAATACTAGACAGATAATAAATGTCTGCCATATTTAAATGTTGTACTAGAATGTTATAACAGGTCAGAAAATAACGTTATATTGAACTAGAATGTTTAGCCAGAAGTGGGCTATTTCTCAAAACTACTAGTCTCATAATACTAGTGTAAAACTTTTAAAAATCAAATATTTTACAATTATTGTATATACCATAAAATCATAACAAATTAGAGGTACTAGCAAAATTAGCAAAAGCATCTGAACGAAATGATTTCAGAATCCAGATTCTCTTATAAATTATTGGCAAAGGCAGCAATTTTTTCTACATTCCCGGCGGGAGCTCATGTGATTCGGATTCCACGTTAATCAGTAGGCCCCGTCTCATATAGCCTCGCCGTTGAAAGGGACGTTAAACTCAAAATCAACTCAAATCAGCAACTCCTTTTTTTCCAATTACCTCATGATTCACTATTTAGCATATTTTAGATTACCATATTCTGAAATGCCAAAATGAAGACACATTCCCACCTGGCTAACTCCGGGTAGAATGTACTGTCCTGCTTGCTTGACTGGTACACTGAAACCATATACAGCGTGTTTCAAAAGAACACCGACAACGTTTGGGAGGTGATTCCTGACCAAGATAAGATAAAAAATATAGATCAACCTATTTGCACAAATGCTTTCTGTCGGAGTTATAGGCAGCCGAAAACATGAAAAAATGAACTTTAATGATCCATAGCTCCAAAATATGGAATCTAAAATAGTCGGGTCAAGACTTCATTTAGGAACTAACATGTGCGCTATCCAAAAATACATGTTTCAGAATTCTAAAGTACTCACGCAACAATTTTTTTAGTGGGGGTTTGGCTTAGGAATATAATTTGAAGTACTCACCAACTACTTCTATTGTGGAAGTACCGCAGGATTCTGAAGTCTTGACACGACTACGGTAGTCTCATAGTTTTGAAGTTATGGACCTTTAAAGTTTATTTTTTGCATGTTTTCGGCTGCCAATAACTCCGAAAGAAGCATTTGAGCAAACAGGTTGGTCTATACTTTTTGTCTTATCTTGGTGTTAGGAATAACCTCCGAAACATTGTCGGTGCTGTTTTGAAACACTCTCTATAAGTAGAATCCCTATGTGCCTAAATTTAACCATTCAAATTTAAATATGACACTAATTACACAAAACAATGTGACAATATGTTCGGAAATTGTACGCGAACGAAACGTTTTACTCTCAAAATGCTGACATGTGTGCATAAATGCAGACATATGGTAACCTTAGCCTACAGATATTTTATTCCTTATTCTATTTTCCTTAAACTGAAGATGAAAACCAAATACTGCGAAACGACACAGACATAGTACGAAATGTTGAAAAATTTGTATTCAGGGAATGTTGAATTCGCTTAGCGTCCTGAGAACATTTGAAAACTTTCTAGAAGAGATAGTCTAGCCAAAAAATCGTCATTGATGATAAGCACATATCATTCCTTAAAGAACGCGTGCCAAAGCCAGTTGGTAGGTCTTGGTTCTTACAAGATTTGTATCACGAATTTTTAGCTAGTTAAATATAATACCCTATACATATTTCATTTATCTGAAACTAGTATGAAACATTGCAACTTCTTTCTAAGAACACTTAGTTACAATAATTGCACATACACATATATATAAATCACATTATGAAACCCTGTAATAGGTCAAAATTTCTTCTAACGCACCTAGAAAGTTTCAAAATAAAGTACCTCTGACTCACGGCATTGTTATTTCTGTTTGTTTCTTGGAAGTTTAATGACTCTTTTAACCTCAAGGCTATATGAGATGTGGATCTGCAGCTTAACGTCGCTTCAAACTACATGAGCTCCCACCAGCCAGGGGTTTGTTGTACAGTATACTACAGCATAAGCACGCTCTAAAATAAATAAATAAATAAATAAGTAAATAAATAAATAAATGGAATATCTTACTCGTATCGTGATATCAGGTCCCCTGAGGAAGAGGCACGTGGCAGTAAACCCATAAACTATTGCAAATGGACAATCCACTTCCGAAGCACCGAACGCCACCTCTGTCGTGTCGTCTTTGATATGGACTGATAAGTCCCACCAGAAAGAGAAAGAATGCAACCAAAAAGTAACACGCCAGAAGAAGAACCACAAACCTCCAAGAAACTGTTGTCAGGAGAGAATGGAAACAGCTTTCTGTTGAGTGATCGTCCTGCAAAAAAAAGGAAGAAAAATTAAAAATTCTACTCAGAATATCTTACTTTACTACTCTTAATTTATTACGATTGTTTCACCAGTTTTTTTTTTTTTTTTTTTTTTTAATTATTATTCTTCATGTGCTTCAAAATACTTCAAAAATTAAAGAGTTATCTCATAATTCTCAGAGTAATCTCGTAATTTTTAGTATTAAACAGAAATGCACGAACAGAGCATACGGGTGTATCTTACCCACCCAGATTTTGATGAAGAAATGCACTACCTTCTCTTAATGATGTTGCTTATACAGAGAGGCCCAAAAGTAGGTATATAATCCCGTACTGATCGGCTCATAGCTTTTTATATCATTTACTAATTGTTATCCATACAGGTACTGACTTAGTTTCTTATATATTTGTTCTTAATTTCTTTTCACTTATACCTGAAGCTTGGAACATACCGAAGCAAATAAATGCATTATCTTAATAACTTAAAATGTCATACTTGATCGATGCAGGGCTGTATACCTACTTTTGGGCCAGTCTGTATAATTTATCTCCTTTGGTGCATTACTTATTCCCAATTATAGAGAATATTTAGACTTTCTCTCATAAATACGAAAAACTCTTACAGTAATTTCAAGGTCAATATGATAAATGTATAATTTAGAATCCTCCACCTAACAAACCTTGCATTTTTATTTTTTCACTACACAATAAAATATTAACCAGTATGTTTAAAACAACTATCACCCTTATACTATCGAATAGTGTTTTTACAGAGTCGTAGAAACGTCATGTTATCTTACATTGGATAAATATGATAAATAAGTTTGCGCTTTACATCGCTGACAAGAAAGTGACTTCCCATTAACCCTTAAGCACTCGCGCGGGGTGTACACAAACCCCCATAAAGGTAAATTTTGTGTTTCTAACCAGAAGTCCTGATGAAAAAATATAACAAAATGTCTCAAAACGAGTACAAAAAGTCAAATTGCAACAAATACTTGTAAAAACATGTCTAGAATTATGCTACATTGTCTTAATTATATAAAAAAATATTTTTATTATAAAAATATAATATCAATTGGTGGTCTATTGGACCCCCGCGCGAGTATTGCTATCACAAAAAAGGACGCGAGTACTTACGCGTTAAGAATTTATGTAGTTAACAGACACGTTATGCTGCATCTCATTTACTTTTTAAAACATAAAAAGTATGTTTTTTTAGTAGTATTATGTATAATGGGAGCTGAATAACCACATTTAAAGGTGCTTGATAATTATCTGTGTTTAATAAGTTTTTGGTTTATAATTTTCTGTTTTTTCTAATGTTTGATGTGACTACACTGAACTATTGTAAGGATAGTCACAAGACCTTCTCTCATGGATTTTATAACAATAGAATTACCATTATTAAGGATTATCATACGTATTCTTATGTATAACATTGACATGATGTATACTTAACATTATTACTCTATCTTAATATACCAAAGTGTATATTGAAATGTTCTGTTTGGTAGTCTTAAATAACGGATTCGCGATTTAAAATCATTAACTTTTATTATGAAAATAAAGTCTTATAAAAATTTTCACAAAGTTCTTGTAAGTCTAAATGTTTTCAGAGGCCAATAAAGACCCTTGGGACACGAAAGTGGCCTTGGAATAAAGGTTCAATTATCTTTAACTCATAGATAGATACTGAGGATAACTCCTTTGCTCATAGCGCCTCGAAAGATAATTAAAGGAATTCTCCGTAACTCATTGCAGCCCAGGAGGTGATTAAAGGATATCTTCTTCGCACATAGCAGCCTCAGGAGATGGTTCTGAAGGAATTCTCCATAGCCCATGACGGCTCCAGGAGAAGGTGTTGGTGAGTGAGTGATAAGCGATAAACTGATAGTTTTCCTCTTCCTGAGGTCTTCTTTTATAGGCATTTTCTTGGAGGGAGAACTCATGAGGAGAAACCAGCCTTCTTCGTGGTTTTTCCGAATCCTCTTCCTGTTTTCCTGGTGGTCTACTTCCGTCGTCTGCTATTGTTTGTGTTATGAACGTAAAAACATGTGATTGCTGTGTGTAAAGGTGCTATGTGTATGGAATCTTACAATATATATATAATCTAAAATTATAGCTGATAAAATTACAAAACATACATATACTAAAAGTTAAACTAAATAATACGTAATTTTTGTTAATAAATTGTTTGTGTGTTTTATGACATTTTTATTTTGCAGTAACATTTCATAATAATTGATTAATTCAGGGGTATAGGAGCAAAACCTGCTAAATCCATTTTTCAATTTTATCAGGAAACGAAAAAAAAAAAAAGTGAAGCGCTTATGTTTCAGAATTGTTGAACTTTATTTTTTTCTTTCTTTGTGTGTATGTTTAGTGGTAGATTTCACTCATTTGCATTAAGTAGTGACCACTAAACAATCAAATTGTTCAAAATTCTGAAACATAAGGGTGTCACTTTTCTTTCCTTTCCTGACAAAATTGAAAATTGGATTAAGCAGGTTTCGCTTCTATACCCCTGAATTTTTCCATGCTCTGAATTTTATTCATTGTGTTTTGCATTAATCATTGCAACATTAAACAATTCTCATTGCATTGTAGTGAAAATTGACATTTTTAAAGTTAATATTAATCGATTAATTTGAAGTTAATTTTAATTTTTACCATTACCTTTCGTAATATAAATTTTCAATTATATTTTTTTTTTCATATCATTCATTTTTAATTTTAACCCATTAAGTTCTTTATTGATCTTTCCAACTATGTATACCTCCAATTTAAAACAATTATTTTTGTTTAAAAAAAAAAAAAAAAAAAAAACCTAAAGCATTTTACTATTCAATTGACCAAATTGTTTCAACGGACAACTTCTGTCTTCATCGGTGGAGGAGTAAATTCTTAAACTGCAGAACATATTACATTATAGTGTTGCCTCCAACTCAATAATACTGAAAACATCCAACTACTACTATTATTTTCCCAACTTCATTAAACTTCGTAGAAAGTTTTTAATTCTACCAAGAACGTTTCTAATTTATCTTTTCTTATTGTTTTAAGTTGGAAGATATCAGATTGGATCAGTTGTTATTTCGTTCAGAAATACATATTTATTCATATGTCAAAGTATTGTCCACAAGATACTATTACCTTCAATTCAAAATTTCTGCCATTTCATCTGTATATACTTTTCAGTATGAATAAATTGAAGGCAACTCTATAAAGTGATGTATTGTGCAGCTTAAGTGTTTATTCTCCCGCCGATTAATAAGAAATTATCTGTTGAAATAGTTTCACCGAAACGGGTCTGGGAGGAACTGGATTACCGTATTGATGTATGCAGATTAACAAAGGGGGCTGAGCATTTGAGAGTTATTATATTGTAATGTTTATCACTAAAACTTGGACAGTTATAGCACTTACGTGCAAAATATTAAGTGATTTGCACAATTAATAAGAACAAAATATAAATATTGAAATCGTTCAAATAATTTAAGTACCCTGCATTTTAAATTGTTTACAAAGGAAAAAAAATCTACAAAAGCATCGTTATAACTATAAGTATTGGTGTGCAATAATAAAAAAGAAAAGAACAGACAATTCTAGTTAAATAAAATAAGAAAGACCCTTATCTTTACACATGCATATACTTGGATACAGGCCCGCAACCAGAGAGGGGCTAGGGGGCCTGGCCCTCCCTAAACTTTTCGTGGTCCCTCCAGACCTTAACACAAAATGCTATTATTAATACAAAAACACAATTTAGCTACTACTTGTAAAAGAATGTTTAATGATTTAGCCCCCTACATATTCATAGCCCACCGCCCCAAACCTCTGTGGCTAGTTGCGGGCCTGCTTGGATATATATGATGAAGTTTTAGTAAATACTTCTCAGTCATAGGTTGAACTATTTACAAGTCGCAGTACTTGAAATCAAATAGTCATTTTTTATGAAGTTAAGTGAAAGTAATGAAATTCATAATCTATATATTAGTATAATGATAATAACACTAGTCAACAAGGTTTTTGCCACATGGCTGAAAATAGGCAGAGTTAAATCAATTTATGCATTAGTGACGAATATGAGTATGAAATTATGATTAACTCTAAACCTTTATTTAACAATATATCAATCGACAGATCACACCAAGCTAAACAAAATGGCTTGTTTGAAAGTAAATTGTTATGCGAGGTTTGAAGAAAATCGAGGAAAACAAACTTTATGCAGCTAAAACTCGTGTTGTTTCTTACCAATAAAGAATTGATAATGTTTGTTCTATTGGAACATATTGTTTACTTATTCAGGTTCTATATATATGTGGAGAAAATACACTGTTAATTAGCAAATTGCCTATTGTTGTTTGCCTTCTAACGGTGACACACATATTTGTAACAGTGATACACGTACTTCTAATAGTGATACACATACTTCTAACAGTGATACATATACTTCTAACAGTGACACACACACTTCTAACAGTGATACACATACTTCTAACAGTGATACACATACTTCTAACAGTGATACACATACTTCGAACAGTAATACACATACTTCTAACAGTGACATACATACTATATAATGAAAGCAATGTTTAATTTTCCAATTTAGTCAAAAGTAGATGATAAGTTATTTTCTTCTACCACTTTCCTAGAGTCTTTTGGGGAGGAATTTACACATTTGAGCGTTCAGTATAAAAGGAAATCAAGTCCACTTTTGGTAATTTTGAACGTATAATTCTTCTTTGTAATATCACTATCTAAAGCTCTTTTCAGCGTTTAAAAGATCCATGTTCAGATAATGTAAATAACTCTTAAAGCAGGACTCAAAATTTCAAAGTCAAACGCACTCGCCCATCCAAAAATGATGGCGCCAGTATCTTTCACGTACAAATTATGAGAGTTCCCCTCCCCTCCAAGGCCTTTGATTTGACACAGAAAGAGATTACATCAGGGCATAAAATTTTAAAACCAGACAATTAGATTCAGGATAATCAATTTTGAATTGTACAATTTATCTGCACTGAAGTACCAGTTGTCGATTGCAGTTTTCGGATCAAAATCCTTAAGGGAAGGAAGGGTGAATTACAACGTTGTGAAGACTTCACATTTCGTGTTTCCTCTCACTCAGTGACAATTATTTTCGTGCGAAACAGAAACTGCGCGGCGCTGTGAGTTTAGGCAAAAAACACTCCTACTCAACACTGGTCGCCAGCTCTAAATTTCTAGTGTCCAAGGGCGACCTGGCGACCGGATATGTAGCGCCCCGCTTAAAGTGTAAAAGAATAATGTTAATTTCTCCACATACTCGAGCTACCATACAAATTTTATGTCTCCTTTCCTCATAACTTTGGTATTGAACTTGATTCCCTTGTGCTCTGAATGCCTGTTGTTAAAAAAAAACACACTATAATCTGTATAAGATATTTTCTACTTTTTTTCTTACCTTATAGAGTACTGTGATATCTATTTGTTGGTAAGGAACAAAATCTACAACTTCTTGGCGCTGTGCTGTTATTGTCGTAGACGCCAAACCAATATCAGCGTCCTGGAATTAAAACAAGTAACAAATTCTGGTTTTCCGAGGAATTATTCTTGTAATATAAAATTTTGAGCCTAGCAACAAACCTACATAATTATGTAGATGTTATAGCTATCTTACATAAATTTTGTACATTAAGTATAAATATTTAAAAAGCTTGTTAGATTAGTACTTTAAATTTAAAAAAAAAAGTATGGTTACAATACAGAACAAGAGCAGTAGTGAGATGTGTTTAATTTATGATTCATATACGCACTTAAAAGACAATGACATAAGTCACTTTAATGACTAAAATTACTCTATTGTGTAAAGGAACTTACCACCACAAATTGAACCAAATCAAAAAAAAAAAAAGTCTTCATTACTCGTCAACTATTATTATTATTGCAGGAGTATCCTTTTTTTATATATAAAACACTAAAAGCAGACGAGCTGTATTTAAAATCTATTTTATACTTTTGTTTTGTTTCAGAGAGCAGGTATAACCATGTCGGTCCCGGCGTCCGCCACAGAGGACATAAAATTGACGACATTATTATTTCTTTACAACTTTAAAATCAGATCGGCAACATTGAAAACTGTTTACAGGGGATGATCATAGACGGATCATCCTTTGTAAACAGTTTTCAATGTTGCCAGTCTGATTTTAAAGTTGTAAAGAAAAAATAATGCCGACATATTTTATGTCTCCTGTGGGGGACGCCGGGACCGACATGGATAAACATAAATCAAAATATGGAAAATTAGTTTTACCCTCCTCAACACTTCTCCAATAATTCCATTCCATTCCTGTCTCTCTTCATTGTAGAAGCCATAATACCCGTCATGCACTAATCGCAAAGAGTATGTAATACCAATCCTTCTCGCAATGGCATCCATCAAATCCACCAGAAATCCTTCAAAATTTCCATCACTTCTTTTACGAACAAATGCGTTGTCCTTAAAGATTGAAATAAATAAATATGTAAATATTATGCTCAAGATCACCACTGCATAGCTATTTAGATTTAATGTATTACTGCTTCTTAATAATACACAAAATGAGTGCGCATCATAATGTAATGTACGAAGAGTGTTCAGCAATTACTGTCCCTGATGTAGAAGGCATTACCCGAAAAAGATGAAATTGTACATGCAGCACATTGTATCCTTTGAATGTTTAGAGACAAAGTTTCAGGCATGTCGGGTATATAATGTTAATGTTCTGTTTTGCTTTTCAGGTCAAGGTGAGAGACGATTGCAAAAATGGACAAATCTGAAAAAAGTGCCGTCATGAAGTACCTCCAGAGGAAGGGATTAACACCCAAGGAAATTCACGAAGACAATGGTGAAGGTATTAGGTGATGGCGCCCCTACATACATAATCAACAAGAACTGGTCACGTGACTTTGGTGAGGCAGGGAAAGCTGTAAACGTATCAGGTGAAAGACCGCACATAACAGTGTGTACACCAGAAAACATTAATATGCTTCACGACCTGATAATAGCTGACAGATAACTTACTGTGTGTAGGTTAGCTGAGGTTACCAGCTTCCCACTCGGTTTATTAGACACAATTTCGCACCAACACTTGAAGGTGCACAATGTCCGGTGGGTACCACGAATGTTAGCCATTGATCAAAAGTGTGAACGAGTCCGTTGTTCAGAGATAAATGTTTAAGAAATATCTAGGTAACTTTCTTGCTAGATGTATGACCGTAGATGAAACCTGGATACAGTATTACGATCCAGAGTCCAAGCAAAAGAGTATGCAGTGGTGACACCATGATTCTCCGTCCCAAGAAACTCAAGATATTCCCATCAGCTAGCAAACTTATGGCCACGATTTTTTGGGATAGTAAGGGTGAATTATTCATTGATTATCCCCAGGGCCAAAAGATAATTACAGGTGACTGTTATTCACAATTGATTCCAAAATTTAGAGAGGCAACCAAGGAAAAACGCAGAGGAATGCTACAGAGGAAAGTGCTGCTCACGGAGCACAATGCTCCTGCTCACAGAAGTCATCTTACCGCCGCCGCTATTACTCATGTCGAGTTTTAAATACTTGAACACCCTCCCTACACTCCAAATCTTTCCCCTAGTGACTTTCACTTGTTCCCCAAACTTAAGCAGCACCTGCGAGGGACAAAGTTTGCCAACGATGAGAATGTTATACAGGCTGTCGAAGAATGGCTTCTAGCACAGCCATCAATTGTGCTCTACAACATAGATGCGAGAAGTGCATTACAGTGAGGGAGGACTGTATGGAAAAATGACAGATCTATGTCAGGGACAATAATTGTTGAACACCCCTCGTAAAATATGTCGTAACATTAGAATAAGCTAGAGTATATTCTGAATTGGCATACTAACACTTGATATAGAACATATCAAATTTAACAATACAAAATGTTATATTAGTATTATATTGTATTAGTGTCAAATTTAAATTTAATAATAGTTTCTGAGGCCTGGAAAATATAAATGAGCTAAAGACCAAAATTATCATAATTGAGATTATGGTTTCTAAATAAGCAGTGAACTAGAGCTCGCACACCTAAGAGAGCCCAGGAGCCTGTGCTTATCTCATTCTTATTGCTATTCAAAAATTGTCTACACGAATATTTTTATTCGCTTTGGCAGTTCACTTCTCACGATTTCCCCGAATAATTATAATAGCACCTAAGGTCATTTATATTTTTCTGGCCTCATTTGTGAAGTGTATAGGTCTAGTGCTACACAAATTATAAGCGCTTATTTTAATAGAATATTTTGATTAATTGTTGAATATTTACTCAACAGTATACGCACTGGATGATTAAGTTTTACCGATGAATTAAAATCAGGTTTGCATTTTCCCAAGGGGGTTCTTGTGATTGTAGCTCCTTCAAAAGGCATTACTACGAACTAAAAAGAGGCAGTCAATAGTGATTTAGGACTATATATTGTAAATTGACGAATGAGTGCTTCAAGATAAAATAAAGTAATTATGTGCTCATTATTTTGTTTGCCAATTTCGCTAGTTTTTAAATGTTTTGTTCACTGTTCGTTACTTCATTTATAAATAATAATAAAAAGCTCTGCTACATAACGCTTTAGCAATTTAGTCTATTATTAGTTAAGAACAACTTGCAAATTATGATGTAAAAGGTATAAATAGAAACGTTAGCTTCTTTCTTACAATTAAATACAATAACTTGCTTAAAGTAAATTTAGGGGACTTTGAAGAAGGAAAGGAATGGTCACCTATGGATTTAGAAGTGGCCAAAGTGAAATACTAAGGGAGAGACACGTAACAAATAAGTTTAAATATTAGGAATACCGCAAAATCAACAATAATAAACTTTTATAGGAGAAAACAAAATCATACACTAAAAACCAAAATTGTATTTAGATGGGAAAACATGTGGTTATAACGATAACACATTCCAATTTCATAACTTTAGTTGAAAAAATACTCCATATTGTACACTAGTCAAAGTCAGAAAAGAAAACATTTCCAGCAACGTTGTTATAGTGATCTATGTTATTAAGGAACGTTTGTCTGCAAAACAGTTTATAGTGAATATAAACGAAAGAACAAGTAATAAATTATTCCAAAGGATATTCACGAGATATTATTTTGATTACCACAAGTTTAGATTAAAGAACCGGTGCTTTTGCCAACGGTTATACTAGGTAATTCTAATTTAATAGAATACATAATTAAATGTTGTTGTAAGATTTCCGATAGTTATAATTTTTGAGAATGGGTTCTAAATTAACCTTGGCTGAATATATTAGCGATTTATTGAGAAAACTAAGTATGAGAGTTTCTCTAATAAGCACAAATTCAGTACGCTTCTAATCTCATAAAAACAATCAGCTCATCTTTGTACCATAGGTTTTCTTCGTGTCTATGCACAAAGTAACGTCAATACTTAGGTCAGCTCGATCAGTTCTGTCTGCTTCGCTAGAAATCTATTACTCACCCACCCGTTGATGTGTATTATTGTACTGTCCTACAAAAGGAAAATGAGACCTGAAAAACACTCCGAAAAAAAAACACTCAATTACATCACTATTTAACCATCTTCTAACTTAGTTTATATCTGTCCACTGATAAATTGAAGAAAATTGCAGTTCATAAGGAATGATTTTTATGTAAAAGTACTACTTCCGCGATAACTTTCTCTTTTATAACTCTTCATTCATTTACAGATGTTTATATTTGAATATATATAAATATATAGAAGTTCTTTTTCTCTAATAATCAATTCAATTAACATTTCTTTTAGTAATTTATTCCAGAAACTCCATGTGCGAATAATTGTAGCCAAATCAAAGGTGTAATAATTCTTATATGAATCTAATAATTATGTATGTATTCTAAATAGAGATATTCGTAAGTGATTAAAGAGTCATACAAGAGGAAATTAAAGTTTTCTAGTGGTTATGGGATAGTTGTGTGTCTCTGGCGTAGGAGACTTAGGTTTGATTCCCGGCCAGAGTTCATATGGTTCAGATTCTAGATTAAGCTGTAGTCTACGTCTCATATAGCCTCACTGCTCAGCAGGATGATAACCACAAATCAAAGAGGAAATTAATGTGCAACTAGTATTTTTACTTACATTATATACTTGTGAATCCTTGATCCTAGTATTATGGTATGTTATATCATTATTCCAGGATTAAGGACTCACAAGTGAACATACAAAAGAACTATTATTTACAAAAGAACTATTATTTATGAACTGCCGCTCTCTTCACTTTGTTAGTAGACAAATATAAATCAAGCTAGGTGATTGTTAAACAGTGATATATTTGTATATTTTATTTATTTATTTATTTACTTTTTATTTTCGGAATACTTTAGGGGCTGATTGGTGGGAAATTGATAGATTGTCAGCGAAGCAGACAAAACTGATCGAGAACAAGTCACTGAGCTGACCGAAATATTGACGCTATTTGTGGCATGGACAAGGAAAAAAACCCGTGATACAAAGATGAATTCATTGTTCTTGTATAACATGTACCCTATCCTTCTTATAGTTTCTATTAGTAATATTAATTCTATGTTTTGGTTTGATTCAGCCATTAATATTGTATAAAATCATTTTCTGAGGTAATACTTACCATGTAACATGCAAAGAAAGATACTAAGAATAATGGTAATAGTTCCCTTTCATACACCAGCAAGTCATTTTAACAACAGCTAAATATTACGGTCAGAATGAGAATATATTCTCGAAACATCATGTATACATATGAATAAACCAAACTCGGACATACCAACACTGCACTAAAACTACAAATTATGCTAATATACACAATTTCATATTAATAAAAACTTGATAAATCACACAGGAATAAAACTATGTAATAAATGGTCAACTACTGTGAAACGAATACAAAATTTGCCATTTAAGAAACAAGTCAAATAGTTATTATACTCGTAGACCACTTGCTTTTTAATACAGAAAAAAAAAAACAATTACATCTTCAGGAAAAAAGAAAAAAAGAAAAGAAAAAATTGATGATTACATTGTCAATCAATATATTGTAAACTAGAGAAGTGAGGAGAGTTCAATTTTTTTTCCCCCTATTTTAGTACTATATTTTAGTAAATATAGTATTATCATTTCATTGTGTATTATCTCTAAAGTAGGCCTATTGTTTTCGAGCATTTTCTAAATAATTACAGAAATAAATAAATAATGTTTTATTATTCAACTGATAATTACGCGAAAGTATCTAAGGAGGGAAAGAAGGAATAACTTTTTCTCCTCTTGGAGTGGAGTGAAGTGAAGTAAGGTTTCACAACACAACAAGTGAAGTAAGGTATTTAATAAAAAAGAAAAGTAAAATGAAAAAAAAAAAACTAGATGATGCTGCAAGTAAGTAAATAGAATGGAAACACGCATCCTCAAAAGTATAAAGGTAACCAAGAAAGTTCTAGCTTTTTGCGGAGGTCTGTGTTCCTTTGGTCCTCACACCGTGAGTCGAATGCGAACGGAGATAAGGAGAAGGTCAGTTGTTGGTGTGGGTATATCCAACATAATACCTGGTTGTGGCAGTTCAGGTTCACCGTGAACTTGCCTAAGGACAGAGTGAACTCGAGATCTCCACAGAGCATCATAAGGGCGTGTGTCCTGTACGAGTTCAAACTGGGGTCAAATGACGATGCAGCGGGGCGGAAGATATGCCAGGCCTTTGGTGAGGGTGTCGTGACTACGCGGACAGTGCAGCGGTGGTTCAACAAGTTTAAGGACGGTGACGAAACACTCGAAGACGCACCACATGCCGGAAGACCAACACATGTACAAAATGAAGATCTTCAGCCAGCAGTCGAGGCGAACAGTGGCCAGACATGTGAGAAACTGGTACTACAATTCAGTGTGAGTGGAGAAATCATTCGGCAGCACCTCCATCAACTTGGGAAGCACTACAAGTTGGATCGATGGGTCCCATACGATTTGACTCCGGGCCAGAAGGAAACCCGAGAAGACACCTGTTTTTCTTTGCTGTCTCGTCTGTGGAAGGAGCTATTTGGGGACAGGGTGTTGACATGTGATGAGAAGTGGGTCCTGTACGAAGCTACACGATGGGCGCGTCATCATTGGTTAGCATCCCATGAATCGATTCCAAAACAACCGAAACCAACACTGCACCAGAGGAAGATCCTCCTGTGTGTTTGGTGGACTGTTCGCGGCATCGTGCAGCACGAACCACTACTAGCTGGTCAGAGCATCAATGCAACTGTGTACTGTTAACAGTTGAGCCTTGTTCAAGAAAAACTTAAAACTCTGTAGCCAGCACTTCTGAATCGCAAAGGGGTCGTCCTGTTACAGAACGACGTTAAGCCCAACGTGGCTAGGATGACCCGGGATACCATTCTACGGCTTGGATTGGAAACACTATTGCATCTGCCATACTCCTCGGACATTGTACCGTCCAATTATCACTTATTCCATTCCTTGGACAGTCACCTTAGAGAACGTCAGTTCAAATTCCTAGTAGAAGTGCAAAATGCACTTGATACCTTCTTCACTTCGCGGCCCACAAGTTCGACCGTGAAGGAATCCATGGCCTTCCAGAACTAGGTCATCAAAGCTGATGGGGAATATTTTTGATCTTCCAGGTACGTCTTAGGTGACATATCGATGTTCGAAGATGGTGGGTGAAAAAGCGATAGAACTTTCTTGGTTACTTTTATAATACATCATCAGCTGCGAAACCCTACCCACTTGTGCTCGTAGTTTTTTTAGTCAATAGATAAATTGTACTCCAATGTGAATTAGTTGCTTTAATTTGTAATTCTGGCTCTCGATTTAAAGCTGCAAAAAATTAGTAAATATTATACCAAAAGCCTTATATCTAATAATAAAAGTAACTCACCAAGATAGTTGTAACTTCAAGTGATGCATTTAGTGCTGGAAAAGCATTCAATTTGGATGGATCTGGAATTGATATGCCAGTTTGATTTTCGCCCGGTTTCTGTGTCCATTGGCCAACTGTCTCCCAGCCTCTTGTTTCTTAAAAACATTAATAATAATAATGTAAAATCAAGGTATAATCACGATTTACTGTAACATATGCTTTTGGAAAGAAATATCTGTAGTAGACACTTAGTTGTAAAATATTTAAATTTATTTTGATTTTATCAACTGTTGAGGTTCTATATTATTAATTATTTATAGATATTCTAATTTTAAGATTTGTCGTTATTTAAACCTTTAATAGCCAAGTAACAGCATTAACATTTTCCGGAAGTCTAGAGTAGATTTCGCTATCGTAAAATACTGTACAATTATAACATTGGATGTTACAGTTTCTACCACTTAAGCCTAACGCCAAATTAATAATGAATAGCTATATTTTCCACCTTGAAATCTTTTATTTAAGCACATTAAATACCACAAGCCACTGATGCCACGTTACAGTTGTCATTAAATCATATAAAGTTTAGTAGCTCAAACCTCTATTCTTGCTTACCGTATTATTAAAAAATACCCGACTACTTACGAAGCAAAAGAAATGATTGTGGTAAAGCAACTCAATTTCACAATGTGTCTATTACTATTGCGTTTTATTTGAACATCAAGGCCATCGCCTTCCTAGGGTACCATAACTATCCAGTAACTAACAGTGAGAATATGTATTAGTTGTCAATTTTTGTTAAGAGCAAATCTATACGTTGTATATTTGAGATTTATACCAAGTAACGAACAATGCGTGATATTTCCTGTAATTCTTCACAAAAATAGTTTTTGAAGGTATGAATTTTCTGACATTTACATGAGTTGAAGTCCTGCCATCTGTTGTTCCTTTGTGCACTATGTTTCTCAATTCACATATATCAACTAACACAAAACACTCATGTCCCGAATAACAACCACAAATAATACTCATCTCTGAACACAAACTTGTTATATTGAGCCACAGTGGCACAGTCAAAAAGGCGTCTACTTATCAGTCTGACGACTCGGATTCGATCACCAACGTAAGTGGAATTTTTTTCTCGATCTTCCCTTGCTCCAATGTGGTTCAGGGATTCATCAAGACTATAAAATTGATATCTGAAGGGTTGGAGGGATAATAACGGTCTGAATGTAGTACATACTACAGTCCATTATATCCGTATGTGCAAAACTTTAAGTGAGTGTGAAGCTATACTTGCACATAAGAGGCCCGTATCCACGGGGGTCTAGGGGGCCGGCCCCCTAAATTTTTGCTGGCCCTTCCTAAAATTTTCACGGTAGGTTTGCAAATGAACTATAATATGATGATAACTATAATATGGTTGGGCCCCCCCTAACTTCTACCGGGCTGCTCCTACATTTTTGGGCTAGCTACCGGCCTGGCACACAACCCATAGAACTTCATGGCATCTTGCAAACAGGAAGCGTACCTTTACCTTTTAAACTTACCTTTCATGTAATAAATGGCCTGAACTTGAATTATTCTTTATCTCTTCTTTAAGACTATGACAAGAGAAGTCATGTAAAGCATTAAGCTCTAAAGTCTTTATCAAGAAAGCGTAGCGTTTGCTTCACAATTGGTAGGTTCCGCGATCCAATCTGGTAACCGGCCATCTTAACTGAAGTTTTCTCAGGGTTTCTTGCTCACTCTTAGCAGGCAATGACAGAATGATGTCCTTAAATAAAGGCTTTCCTTTCTCTTCCTTTTACGTTGTTCTTTTCGATTTATAATAATTGAAGCCTAAACTGTTCGCGCAGACTTTTAATTGGAATTTTGTTAAGGAAATAAATAAGTTGCTATTCGTTGTACAGTCCGCAGCAAAAAACCTGCAACATGAGCATGTAAGTTTATTGTGAAACGACGAAGTCTTTTACTCCAAAATAAGTGTGCAGGGGAGGACGCCGAGGTTTCTCCTGGCGTGATTCGTGCCACTTAGACGTTATGTTGCTTTCCTGGGCTGTTAGGTGTAGTTTCACAATAAACTTACATGCTCATGTTGCAGATTTTTTGCTGTGGACTGTACAATGAATTTGTGAGATACCAGAAACAAACTGCAAAGCTTTAGAATATTTTTCTGTTTTAACAGCAAGTTCTTTTATTTAGTACATTTGAATAAATATATACAGTAAGTTTCATATAATAAATAATGCAAAAAAGACAATATTTCTACTTTTTTCTTGAAATAAATTACTATTCTAGCATTATAAAGTCATAGTAGTTTCATTTTTTTTCAGAAACAATTTTAAAAAACACTTATATTTCTATGTTGATTAATGTTAGAAAGTATTACCAGAATTTTTTGATATTTATTTGATATATTAATTGTAAATCGAAAATTTTCTTTCGTGTCATTTCAACTTTACATTTATTGACAGAGATTCCAGCAACCATTCATAGATCAACGTATTTGCACTTGCGGAGTCTGCTCAGAATTTTGATTTAATGGATTTTTAAAACTAACTTCAAAATATTACACAAAATTTAGGCTGTATTCTAATGTCATGCTCTATTTTTCACTTTTCGTTATTTTAAAACACTAAATTTTTTTCTTCTTTGAACCTTCGTGGCTACTATCAAATGATTCAATGTTTAATCCATTCCCAGGGGCGAACTGACCCCGCCTACTACTCTGCAAATCCAGGTTGGGCACATTCCAACTTTAGGGAGCGATTGACCTCATTAAACCTTCGAGAGCAGACACGCACGGAAAATATTTTTAGTTCATTTATGTCCCATTGATTTCTGTCTGCATACAAAAAAAATAAATAAAATAAAATAAAATAAAATAAATAAATAAATAAACTAACTTAAATTTTCAAAACAGAACATTTTTCTTCACATTTATCGATATCAAAAGGTTTCATAAACGATCGGACCCTCGAATATTGCGGGGTTTTGTGCCACACTTGCAGAACAGGTTCGTTGCCAACATGAACAGTTGTCATAGACGATGAGGCAAGAATTTTCGATTTCTCATCAAAAATATTTTTGAGACAAACCTTTTCATCTTTTTTTTTTTTTTTTTAGATATGCAATTCAGTAATTAAATTATAGATTTATCTACAATAAAACACTGATAAAGGATATAGTTGGCCAGATTCTACCCGTTTACATGAGATCAGTTCACTAGAAAAATTACATGATCGTGCTCTGAATATTCACAAATTCGAGAGGAACTGTTCCAATTTACTTGTCACTATAGAGACTATAATCAACCAATATGTAAAAGCAGGATATTATAAGTAATAAAACTAACAGCGAACAATATGATCATAGAAGCGAAGAAGATAATGAGAGTGACGAAGATGAATAAAAATGCGAATCCAGAAACAGTGTGAAGTGTGTCTGTCTATCTTGTTTACTGCAGCTGCTTCATAAATTAAGTCTCTATGGTCCATTATATCTATTATTGTATAAAGCATATTAGTATATTTTAATTCTTTCGTGTTCCCAGGTATCTTGTGAACGAATTTTCTCAATTATAAAGCTAATCAAAAATTGTTTGCTTTCTTCGCTTGGACAAGATTTGTTGAAAGACTTTCTTCTTTCATACATAGAAAAATCATGTAGTTTGATTACGAAAAAGTAATTGACAATCCTGTATTCCAAAAAATTAAATAAGTATGTGAAGCTATGAGTAACTTATGCTATGAAAAATAATATTAACGAAATCCGTGCTTCATTGCAAGTCACATGAAAATATTATATTAGGTTAAATTTTTGGTTGGTATGTAATTTATAAATAAACTTTAATATATTTGAAATAAGAATTGATTTATGAGGGAATAAGCTATTACTCAAAGTTTTTAATTATTTATATTTATTCTTGTTCCAAAGTTGAATTTAGATTAGGTTTTACTTAGTGAAAATGTTTTAATGAGACTAATCTCTGGGCTTGTTAAAAGTGGGAATGTTTGTTTTACTTAGTGAAATTGTTTTAATTTTAATGAGACTAATCTCTGGGCTTGTTAAAAGTGGGAATTTTTGTTTTAAAAAATGAATTAAATTCATTACATAAACACCTAAAAGCACCAATTCCAGTGTTATGTGTGTTTACAATTAAAAACTATAATGCCAGTTAAATACACTGTATGCGTTAGTATGAAAATATTCCTTTTCAAATAATGTGAAAACTTTCATAATTAATCCTTTACTTTTACCATGAATATATGTGATACTATTTATAGGTTAGAAGACAATCTGATATTTGATAAACCAGATAAATAATGTCAAATACATTTTTAACATATTAATACAGTGGTCCCTAATTTTAGTTTAGCAGAGTGGGTCCTATGGTTGGCAGTCTGCCCGTTCCCTGTTCTGCTGATTTTTTGATAGTATTTTAGTTGAAAAATACATGTGGGTAGTAGGGTTAATAAGCAGCTTCCACAAAGACTGCAGGAAATTCTCTAGAACCACTCGCCTCCAAAAATTGTCATATGTCGATCTCCTACCAAACAACCTCACATTGCAGTCATCCTTCGTAGATTTACTTTCGACATCTACAACATATCCCACTGATTTCATGGCGAATATGATACCCTAGTGTTTTATTCTTGTTAGTATTACTATTTTAGTCTTGAATTTTCTGGAATCAAATACTTATTCTTCTCTTCGAACGAATTATCAGATAAAAGCGAATTTTTGAATACCATGAAGTTCGACTAATACTTGTAATCACTATGTAATTACAGACTACTATTCAGGATCGCTTTAGTACTAGCACAATTAAATTAAAGTTTATTTGTCTCCAACTTTATATATTTCTCTTCCATTTTCCAAAGGCTTCTAAGAGTCTTCCTCAGATACCAGTTATGCTTCTTTGAATCAGCACAAATACATTATTCTATTACTTTTTTTTTACAGATATGTATTGGACTAATTTTCGTATACGACATAGTTATGTAAATTTCATATCTACAAAAATGATTTAAGTACAAACATATCCTATATATTTGTGGGCAGTAATTATTTCAGCGGGCATTTCATTTGCATGGAAGGTACACGCAGAGTGTATACCTGGATATAGCTCTAGTTAGGAAGCTTTTGAGAAAATATCTATAGTTAGCGCTGTGAGAATTTCACACAAAAATAGATCTCCAAAGATTAAAGGAACAACAATGAGCTTTTATTGTTGTAGCAATAAACTTTCTGGCTTCTGAAGCAGATGTTGGGTTATATCCTGGTGATCTTAGGAGATAACACACGGAAAAACTCCTTCCTCATCTGGAATTCAGGGTCTGCTATTGTACTTTTTCCTGGAGAAATTGTTCTAAAACAAAATTGTCTTCGAGAACTGTTTCAATGACTTCCTAATGAACTAAACAAACCATTGATCTTATTAACAGAGGGTTCTTTGTAGCTACATGTTTAGCGTAGTCCAATGTTTGATTCTCGATGAAGTCATAATCGTATGTGTGTTAACCAAGTATCACGAGACGAAAATACTTCAATTAAAAAACATGAAACTCATGTCTTAAAACCAAAATGGAAGCCAATGTGCGCTAACTAAACGTCACACATTAATTAAAACTGTCTGGTCAATAATAGCCCTCTGGACTCAATACTGCCAAGAAACTTAGTTTAAGTTTATCAAAAAATTACAGAAACATCAGTGGACAGATGTCTTTCCCATATCTATTACATTAACAATAAAATTGCTACGGTACCTGGTTTGTAGTTGACCCTCAAAAGATCCAATTTCAGAGACTGTCTTTCGCCCTTGTCGAAACTGAGATCTCCCGTCAATCCTCGAATAGACACCTGTGGAATTAATTAAAGTTCATGAGAGATAAATATGTATGTTCAATTAAACAGGCATGCAAAGGTTTCAAAGATATTTTTTTAGTGTATCCATGCTGTCACCTGTTTTGCTCTACGAGGCATGGCTGCTGTTATAAGTTGCATGTTGTACAACCACCTATGACCATTTGGTTCCAGTTCTGGAGCCCATTAATTGACACCAATCATTAATTGGTTTCTCGAACGTCGTTCGGAATTGCGGATTCTTAAGAGCCATGAGTGGTACAAAAAAGCAACTCTAGTGGTCCGGAATGCCTGGATTTTTACACGCACAACGTAATACGAATATGGAACATCTTCAATTACGTAAATTTAAAATAAAATCTATTATCTGGAAGACGAAGATTTATTGGCAATTCTAGTCAGAAAATCTAAGAATAGAACACACGAAAATTACCACGTAACTCATAGATCACCATCAAAACTGATAGAATAAAAATATTTCACGATTTTCTTTGAAATGCCCTTTTTAAAGTGTTGCACTTATGTCAATTCACAATTTCATTTTCCACACTTCACACTATGAAGGGGAAGAAATAATTTGATACTGTTGTACATGATAATTCTCACACAATGGCTAACATTCCTTGAAATAATAACATCTTTTAGAAAATAAAATATGGGTTGTGTGTTGTTCTCCCAACCGGAAAAGTCTCGACTTGTTGACAATAGTTTGTTTCAAATATTGAGACTAATCAAATGAAATTGGTTAAATAGAATACACGTAAATTATGCTTCAAGTAAAATATTTAATCCTGGCAAGTTTGATTGTTATCAAGTTAATTGTGTTTCGTGAGGTAGCTGCTCGGCATAGTTTCTCATACACTTTGAAATGTTTCCAACTCAATAAGTAGAAACGCTTAAAAAATCATTGAAAGTTTGGAGATAACGTATACAAGAATGATTCAGTCCGAATAATTTCTAATTAGCAATCTTGCTGACTAGTGCCTGTCCATCCCTTATACACCTGGTGCAATGAAAATACAGAATTGCAATAAAAAGTTTTCTTATTCTGCCAGCCATGACGAATCAAAGAAATTTGATTTTTCATAAATGTTCACTAATGCACAGAAAGAGTTTTCAGTATTATAAGTTTAAAAAAATCATATATTTTGAGCATAGAGAAAAAATATTGAAAATGAATTTTTCTTAAGTTACCTTGTATAGTCGGGGACAACAGAGTATATAAACCGAGGAAGTTACACACATAGTTTCTAACTTCATAAATGTGTTAGAGTAATGTTTAAGTTAACCCATTGCGTCCCCTTTGCAACTTCAGTTGCCACGGCAATTTTTCGCCATAGCGCAGAAACTTATGGATTGGCATTGCTAGTTTTAACTGCGAAGTAACTTTGGGGTCTGTTTCGTAATAGCATTGTTGCGTTTTCTTTGTATGATATATTGACGCGAAGTTAGCGCTGTTTTTTGGGTATAATCTGTTTTGAGGAGAAAAACTCAAGTGGATTGATTTGAAACACTCTATAAGGAAGGATTGAAGGTCTGTAAAGAAAGGATTCATTTGATTTTAATACTTATGTTTATGCAGTGTATTTTCTCTCAGAAAACTGTAACTTTTCAAAATGTCCCCTTTTTTGAACATGTATGTGCGTGTTGGCAACTTAAGTTTTCGGGCTAAAAAACAAGAAAAAAATAATAAATATATTTCAAAAATATTCTAATATCTATTTTAGAGTACTATTAGGACCAAATAGGCGAAAAGAAACTTTTCAAAATACCAGTGGGGAATTCTGGGCACTAACGGGTTAAAATAAAATTTTTCACTTCAGTGCAAAACAATATTGACGTATCTCTAAAAAAATGTAAAATAGCTGAAAGAAAGAGAGCAATCTTGTTTATAGTTGTACAAGCACTGCAATTACATCCAGTAACATTAAGCATATGAGAAAAAAGAGCTTCTATTTCTTAACATGGAAAAACATATATTTGCATCACTCCTATCTTCTTGTATTGTCAACAAGTGGTTGCAGTTAAGGTGGATCACC
Organism: Thermobia domestica; assembly: GCF_964235325.1. Taxonomy (NCBI): domain Eukaryota; kingdom Metazoa; phylum Arthropoda; class Insecta; order Zygentoma; family Lepismatidae; genus Thermobia; species Thermobia domestica. The sequence continues at coordinate 119,272,328 of NC_137454.1, read as the reverse complement.
AGGTGTTCTCGGTGCTATGCTAAATGCTGCTTGTCCAGTGTTTACTTATGCCGGATAATAAAGGAAGTTATCATGGAATTCTGCTTGGATACTTACTGGAGAAATTAATTTTAGACCCTTACCGGAATTCACAGCTAAGTTTCGCTTCTCGAACTGCAACGCTAGAATCCTGGAATTAAACGTACAAATTTGGCAACAACGCATTATGGTGTTCTGCGCAAGTTTCTTCTCAAAATCTATTTCCTTAAATGTAAATTAATATTAAAATAAAATGTGAAACATAACAGAGAAACGGTCAAACAATATATTTATTTCATAATAAGAATGTTACTTTAACATATTTTACACATACAAATAAACATTTCATAAAAATTAGCACTTCTAGTAAGATCTAACACCAAGTGCCATCTTGTGTGCTCATTGCACTAGTTAACAAATTTAAATTTTTTGTTTGTTACATGAGAAAAATCACCTGATCTTATAGGAACTTTTTGCGCTGAATTCGAATATGCACTCGGTTTCTCTCCATCACGTACAGTTTTTTCGTAACAGAGGGATTTTCGGGAAATTCCCTCAAAAATTTCCCTTTTCAGATATTTTATTCCCCTAGCTCCTGTCCCCTTACATATAGTAACATAGAAATTATACCTAAGTATACCTTGATTTATATTTAATAAACCCTAAAAGTTTCGTAAAAATCGCTTTGTTCTTTCTAGAGAAATAAATATATTTGTATGTATACTGTGTGCACTGTTTATTGCACCTGATAGTGATGCTTTCAGATCTCCTGAGTTGGGGTAAAAACGATTTGCTTTATTACTACAAACACAGACATAAAAATGAATATTATATATATGCATATTATATATGCATATGCATATTATATATATTTCGGATGTCGTGTGGGAGATCAGGACAAAACTTGGGCACCCAACATAATTTGTGCGTCGTGCTACGTCACTTTACTTGCATGGGCCAAAGGGAAACGGAGGTTCATGAAATTTGCTGTACCAATGGTGTGGAGAGAACCCACCAACCATCTGGATGATTGTTATTTTTGTCTCACAGTAGTTAAGGGACATTCTAAAAAAAGCAAATACACAATAAGTTATCCCAACGTTAAATCCGCAATTAGACCTATTCCGCACGGGGATGAACTTCCACTTCCCGAGCCCCCTACCAACTGGGAAGAGATATGGCCAAAAGACTCTGATGATGATCATGACCTTGATGAACCATCGACATCAACATGTACATCCAAGGATCCAACGTTCATCCCTGACTGTGTTCGCGAGCACATTTCACCCGGCAATGTGAACTTAATGACCTAGTCCGTGATTTGCACCTGACAAAACAAGAGGCGGAACTTCTGGGATCAAGGCTCCAGCAGTGGAACTTATTGGATGCAGAAACGAACATATCAGTGTACAGAAAAAGGCATGTTCAATTTTCAAGCTATTTCTCAATGCAAGATAATGTGTGCGTATGTACGGATATAAATGGGTTGATGGCGGAGCTAGGAATTCCTTACGTTCCAGAAGAATGGAGGTTATTTATCGACGCGTCAAAGGTCAGCCTTAAAGCTGTCCTTTTACATAATGGAAATAAAAAACCTTCTATACCACTTGCGCACTCAGTGAAGATTAAGGAATCCTATGACACCATGTCAACTTTGCTAAATCTTATAAATTACAAGGACCATTGTTGGCAAATATGTTGTGATCTCAAGGTAGTTGGTATTTTATTAGGACTGCAGTGCGGTTACACGAAGTACCAATGTTTTTTATGTTTATGGGATAGCCGAGCTGATGACAAACATTATGAAGTGAAGGAATGGGAACCTAGAGTGAATTACGTACCTGGAGAATGCAACGTCAAATATGCTCTTTTGGTAGATCCTAATAAGATATTACTACCGCCACTTCATATCAAGTTAGGACTTATGAAAAACTTTGTCAAAGCCATGGACACATCTGGTGAAGGTTTCAAGTATTTGCGAGATAAGTTCCCTAACCTGAGTGATGCTAAGATTTCAGCGGGAGTGTTTATTGGTCCCCAAATTAGGAAATTAATGCTTGATGATAGCTTTGACAGCAAGTTAAACAGTGCTGAGCTAGCTGCCTGGACAGCATTTAAGTGTGTTGTGCGCAACTTTCTGGGCAATAACAAAGCTGAGAGTTACACAGAAATCGTACAGGACATGATACAGAAATACAAAGAGTTGGGTTGTAGGATGTCTTTAAAAATCCACTTTTTGCACTCCCACCTCAGCTTCTTTCCTGCTAACCTAGGTGCTCTCAGCGACGAACAGGGGGAAAGATTCCACCAAGATATAATGGCAATGGAGAAAAGGTACCAGGGACGATGGGATCCTTCAATGATGGGGGACTATTGTTGGGGTCTTGTTAGAGAATGCAACATTTCTTACAAAAGAAGGAAGTAGTGTACGTTTTTGTAACCCAATGGAAGTTTCATATATTGTGATAGTTTTGATTGTCTTTTCATGACCTTTTGGTACATTTGTATTATTGTTTATTGTAAATTGTCACACTTTTAAATTATATTGTATTATATTTTATATATGTGTTTGTGGTAATAAAGCAAAACGTTTTACCTCAACTTAAGAGATCTGAAAGCATTACTATAAGGTGCAATAAACAGTACACACAGTATACACACAAACATATTTATTTCTCTAGAAAGAATAAAGCGATTATTACGAAACTTGGAGGGTTTGTTAAATATGAATCAAAGTATACTTAGGTATAATTTCTATGTTAGTATATGCAAGGGGACAAGATCTTGGGGTGTAAAATAAACGAAAAGGGAAATTTTTGAGGGATTTTCCCGAAAATCCCTCTGTTACGGGAAAATCGTACATGATGGAGAAAAGCCAAGTGCATATTCGAATTCAGCGCAAAAAGTTCCTTTAAGAACAGGTATTTCCTTTTATGTAACAAAACCTTTGTTAACTAGTGTTGTAAAACGAATCTAATATTTTTATTTTATTTGTTACCTTTTTCGATATCAGAAGACACAACCAAATAAATCAGTGTCCTGTGTTGTAGCTGAAACATAACTATCTTATAGTACAATATTTATAACATGTAACGTTTCATTGCGCAGTAGTTAAGGCAATGAGCTAAAATATGTACTGACTTCCAGGTGGTGATCCACCTTAACTAACAACCACTAGAAGCTTAGTTCAATAATATTTACGAATCCCTCCTCCTAGCAAAGGTTGATCAGCTTTTTTTTATTCCTTGTGGGCGTGTGACGGAGGAGTGGGAAGAAAGAGGTGTTTCGCAAAAACAAAGAAATGTGGGCGTGGAAATGGTACATACAAATTAATTCAAGTTTATTTTCACGAGTCCAAAGGAAGCGTTATTTAAAATACTCTTCTATTTTTAATCTTTCTATAAAAGGTGATGCGTTATACATTATCGTCTTATTTTATTGAAAGTGTGACAGAACAATGCTTTTGTTTTTAATTTTATAATTGAAATAGAATATGCGTAACTATTAAAATATGCTTTACAAATTACAGTATATGCTATATTTTTTTTAACTAGTGTTTAATAAGAATGTTGTGGTAATTTTATATAGAAATAACTTATGTTGAGCAGTAATTGTTCATTATCTTTGGAAGTGCATAGTGACTACATTCCAAATTTCAACAGAGTCTGTTTTGTTTCTCGAGAATCAGGGCATTACCAACATTATGATGGATAGACGAAGCGAATGTAGATTTTTTTCCTTACGACGTCGCTAAAAGTCGGTTAAGCTCCTCAAACAACTTTTGTCTCTGCCATTGAATGAATCAATATTGATGAATGTTACTTGGGAGAATAAATCTAACATATGGTAACTTTAAATCGTAGAATTTTTTACATAAAATGAGAATTTTGTTAACATTTATAATTGATCTACGCACATATAATTTAAGTAATTTAATTTACGTTGGAAGGATGGTTTTTCATTATAATTACATCATTAGTTATAGGCCTGCATATGAAAACATAATTTTCACTTTTAGTCAATATCGTGATTAAATCAACAGCATTCTTTTTGGAATCTGTTGAAATCGAGCGGTCTAAAGCATTTGGCTGAACGTGTCCCTCAGACCACCACCCGGAAGTCAGTACATATTTTAACTCATTGCCTTAACTACTGCTCAATGAAACGTTACATATTGTAAATATTGTACTATAAGATAGAGTAATGTTTCAGCTACTACACAAGATACTGGTTCATTTGGTTGTATCTCCTGATATCGAAAAATGTAACAAATGAAAGGAAATATTTGATTCGTTTTACAATGAGCACACAAGATGGCACTTGCTGTTAGATCTTACTAGAAGTGCTCAGTTTTAAGAAATGTTTATTTGTGTGTGTAAAGTATTTTAAAATATCGATCTTATTACGAAATAGATATATTGTTTGACCGTTTTTCGTGTTATGTTTCATATTTTATTTAAATATTAATTTTCATTTAAGGAAATAGATTTTGAGGCGAAACTTGCGCAGAACGTCATAATGCGTTGTTGCCAAATTTGTACGTTTACTGTAGTAGTCACAATAAGAAAATTCCTGGATTCTAGCGTTGCAGTTCGAGAAACAGAAGTGCGGTAAGGGTGGAAAACTAATTTCTCTAGTAAGTATCCAAGCAGAATTACATGTTTACTTCTTTTATTATCTGGCATCAGTAAACACTTGACACTACCCAGTAACGTTGCACTATTCAAGCAGTGTTTAGCATAGCGCCGAGAACATCTAGTGATCCACCTTAAATCTCGCCTATAAAATGAATGTTAACATGTTATGTGCTGTTTCTTCAACCTTCATTTCAATACCATCGTTCATTTTTCAACGTCTCCTTTAAAGGACATTACTGTAAGACATACACATAAAAATACAGGGTTAACATAAATGATTCATTCATTTTGAAAAGATTCTATTTTTAAAAGTATTAGGACTACACGTACATACATGAAAGATAGGCTATATGAAAAGAACCACAAACTCACCAAGTTTATACACCCTGTACAAATGTTCACCAACATGTGCTCTTTTGATGACCCGACACACGTCCAGACGATACACGATGTCTTTTTTCTTGCTTTCTCTCCATTTTCGACAGATACCAACCTCATACTACCACACTGCCACACCCGATCGGAAAGATAATGGACTCATGCTGCCACACAATACAAACTTGGTGAGTTTATGGTTCTTTTCATATATCTTTCACGTATGTACTGTACATGTAATACTTTTGAAAATATAGCCTTTTCAAAACGAAAGAATCATTTATGCTAACTTTATATGTAAAGATAAAACATCTTGTGAAATAATATTCTATTACCTTTTGAATAGCATCGTATAAACTAGATCCATCTTCCCATCTGTCATCATTCTCGCACTGCAGACGCGTAAGTCGCAAATCGACGCCATTCTGAGCTGCTATAATCAGTCCTTGGCTCAGTACTTCTACTGCATCTACCATAAGGGCCTCATCCAAAGGCTAGAAAATAATATACACATAAACACCTCAAAAATAGCTTAATATTTAGCTATGTTGAATTCATAGGATATTTGTATGACCTTCAATTGTTACATAGTGGGAATCATACGCGCCGTTTACGTTGCCTAGACATGCAGTTGAACGAGAAAATTCAGCGTGTTTTCACTCGCAAAACAGGGTTCACATCTGACATTCTGGTATGTAAAGCTAAGGTACACTCATGTCCAAAATTACTGTCGCATATATATAAAAATGTTTCTAGGAAAATAATTTGATAACGAATCGCCCGGTATTTCTTATAATGTTAGTATGTGTATAATCGGCAAAGACATGTATGTGGCAAATTTCATGTTGAAAGAACAGGAAATAAGAATAATAAAACGAAAATAAAATTTTAATGTCCATTTAGCAATATTTTATTTTACTCATTATATTTTTCGTATTTATAATTCTTTTCCTTTGAAATTTATCACAAATATACATTTCCCGATTATACACATAGTATCAGTATTAAAAGTATCCTGAAAAATCATTATCAAATTATATTCTTACAAGAAGACAGTTATAGATATGCGACAATAATTTTGGACATGAGTGTACATATCCTGCTCGTTGCTGATATTCATTCAGAGGAGTGTAACTGGTATGTCATCCATTCTTGTCTTCCGGCTTCATCTGAACACTCCGTGATGTCCCATCTTCCAACAAGACTATGCACATCTCCATACTACCAGAGCAACCCAGCGTGCTGTACTCATTACAGACTCTTATGCTCTGGCCTCCTAAATATATAGGTCTAAATTATGTTGAACACCTGTGGGATATGGTGGACGACGCCTAAACCCAATAGACATTCAGCATTTCCACTACTAGCTTGCGTACTCAGTCGGGGTTGCATGTGCTGCTATTAGCGTAACATATTTTTCGTTAAGCTTGTCACGAGATGACATGAGACACACGACGAAACAGAACTCTTCCAATATAGGTAGATACAATTTCAGATGTGAGTCATCATGTTTACAACATAATTTCGAGACGAGACAGCCTGAACTTTTGTCTCGTAGGCAGCCCTATTTTTAAGTTACCCTGTATGATATGTTCGATATACCGCGGACGAAACATCATGCTGGAATCACTATTTTTATAAATTATGCTAAGGTCTAGCAACATCTTCTGGTATAACGAGTTTGGGGCTAAGTCCGGACATTCTGTTGGGCGTACTTAAATGCATTTCACCAGAGTATCCGCGAGCTAACCAAATGGACGTACTTGCTCAAAGCTCTGGTTTCCTTATTGAAGAGGGTGGCGTTATTACGGAATGGTCTGTAATGCTTTACGTTGTTTATATGTTACCTAAGTTGCTTACCTATTAACAAATTAATAGTAAATTATCATTACATTGTGTGGATTAAATTTCAATTGAAACATAAGACATAGACGTACACACGCTGTAGTGCCCTTTCTTCCGCCGTTCTGATACGGCGCAGGCAATCCCACAATAAGTGTTATGGTTAACATTAAAGAATCGGACTTCCGAGTGCTGATTCGTTGCCAACGTAGGACAGGCTTACAAGGAAAGAAACAGGACATAAGAATTGAATAAAGCACATCAGAAATAAATAGGCAATACGTTCCATAAGATGAGAATAGGAATTAAACACAACTGTAGAATGTTGACTAGTTTTAATTCTGTTACTGTATATAATAAACAAACAGTTGTCGTCTCGTCATATCGGTTACAATCAAGACGGTTATGCCAGTGATTATGATAGTGTACACATCCATATATCCAAATTCATCAACATTAACATAATAGCATTCCTGTTTCATCCACCAATACACATAATTAACATTTATTTACTAATATCTTCGTATTCCAATGCCTAATTAGTCCTTTAAATCGTCGTGTTTCATCATATATATGTATATCAATAACATTTATATTACTTTTAGTGACTCAGTTTTGCAATAGCAGAAGGATGATCATTTAATCACAGGAAGCAAACCTAATCATTTGACATGGCATACACAATAATAATAAAATGACTACACTATCATATCTGCACAGGCATCCGAATTGTTATTTGTAATTAACTTCTAAGATGTTCTATTCATCCTGGCGTGAAAGATATTATATATAAACAGGAGAGAAGACATTCCAGTTACGGAATCCTCACGGATTCCAGACTATTTAAACTACTACAACAAATTCATGTTTTCTTCTCTTGATCAACACTACTATTTCTGTTTCAATCACTAATAATATAAACAACAGAAAATCTCAATTCAACAGAGGAAAAAGAATACAACTGGCTATAATTTCGCGGCCATTAACGCCAATACACCGGTGGTGCAGATTAAATATAACCCAACATTAACTTATATAACAAAATAACAGAAATAATGGCATGAATGTAATATTAACAATAACTAATATGCCCTTGCAAATGGTAAAGGTAAACAATAAGGGCGCATACAAAGAAAAATAATCTTATACTGTAATGGAGACCAAACGGGTCCATTACAGTTTGCCCCGTCTTCAAATAAAAAAAAATATACATATATTTTTTTCTGATTGTCTAGTGCAAGGTACTTACATAACCGGGTACACTAAAATCACAACACAAGACAAATACACAATAAACAATAATAGAGAAACAAGGAGCGAGTGAGCAAAATTACATGAACTAGGCTTCATCACTACTCTTAACTTTCTTTCGGAATTTCCAATGCATCTCTTCTTTTCCTTTCTTCTGTTGCCGTTGATCAATCTTCCGTTTCATCTTAAACCATACTCTCACAGTTACGGCCCTTATTTTCTTTCGTTTCTTCTTTCTATGACGGTTCTTCTTTTCCTCTTTTCCAAGCTTTCGTTTCCACACTTTAGGTTTCCTTTTGTATTTCCAAGTCAAGATATCTCTATTCAAGTTTCTTCTCAGTTTACGGATCCCTTTTCGAACTCCATATACTTTTCTTCTCTTCTTTCGATGCACATTCAGGATAATTTCTTTCACTTTCTTTCCGTTGTTCTTCTTCTAGTTTTGTAATTCATACAATTATTTGAAGTAAGCCTGTGTTTCAATCTTTCTTTAATTTCGCTTTCAGCCTTAAGATAATCGAAGTCTTCATCCTGTAATCCTTTCCATAGCTTTCGTACTCTTCTTACACTATTTGACACGCATTTATTTTCTTTATTTTCTCCGAGTACTATTTTCTCTTGCAGGGTCTTAGTTCGCTTCCACCGTTGACTACTCTCATCATCATTCTTGTCAGATTCAGGCGAATAATCAGAGTTTGATGGTTCTTTCTTAAGCCTCCGATACTTATGTTCCCTACTACGCTTGTGAACGGATTCTGAAAGTTTTTCATTCTGTTCTTGTAGCTTGAAGTTATCTGTTTCCAAAGGCTCAAAATCGACATTCTGTGGTGTACTCTTGGATAGCACATCCCTAAGAGCTTGAACTTCCTGCTTCTCTCGGTTTTGTTTCAAACTCACTTCAAACTGTGCCAACAACTGGCCACGATTTGTCTTTAATGAAACCATTTCCGTTTCCTTCAAATCTAAAACCTGTTTAAGGCTGTTTATTTCCGTTTTGAGATCATAATTTTCGCCTCGAAGACTATCAAATTCTTGCCTTATATTCTTTACGTGTATTTCATTCGTCTCATAAGTTTTAAGCTGTAGTTGCAGCTTCTCAATTTCAGCATCCTTTTCCTTTATAGCAATAGAATTATTACGTATAACAACTTCAGCACGTTCCAATTTTTCAGAATACATATTAATCTCTGCATTTCTTTCTTCTTTTTCTTTTGATTTTTGAGATAGCATTTTCTTCAGTGCATGTTGTAATGAAATTATCTCCTTTTCCTTCTCAGACATTTCTTTATGTATCGTATTTTCCTTTTCATGTAGAGTATTTCGTAGCTCCTCAATTTCCACATGCACATTTTCTTGAAGCTGCTGATTCTTTTCAAACTGCTTTTTCTGTTCTTCTAAATTATTTTCAAGGCTCTGAATCTTTTCGTTCTTCTCTTGCACAAGGGATTCCAAATCCTTCATTCGTGTTTGCAAAGATTCAATCTCACATTTGTGCTGTGAGGCCATATTGTAGTTAGCTTCTTCAAGAGCGTTACATCTTTTTTCCAGAGTGTTTTTATCTGCACGTAACGTTTCAATCTCTTGTTCATAATTATTCACTGACGACAGTAACTCATTCACTCTATCTGTACACATTTCAGTTTTACTTTTTAGTTTATTGTATTCTGCATATTCGACTTCGAGAAGTCGCTGGTGTTCACATAACTTTTCACTAAGCACACCAAGTTCACTGTCTTTAGCACCAATAATACTTTTATAATCCACTACACGCTCCTCATAAGATTTGATTTGATCCAACAAAGATTGTTGTGTATTTGTCGCTTTGGTTAATTTTGTTTCCAACTCTGTCACTTTATCACTAAGAATGGAACACTTACACGCTTGAGTCCGTTCTTCAAGAGCTTTAATAGTTTTTACCTTTTCAGCTATTTCTTTGTCCTTTTGTTTTAACTTGTTCATGAGAGAACATTGGTCTGTTTCCATATCACTCATTCTTTTCTTCATCTCTTCAGACTTTGTTTTCTGTTCATCCATAGAGAGTAAGCAGTCTTGAAGTTCCCGTTGTAAACGATTATTCTCTTCGCGAAGACACTTCACTTCGTTCAGTTGAGAACTCGCGTCAGTTTCGATGCTCTGTTTGATTTCATCCACAGGATTAACATACACAGCTGCCTTTTGAGTATATTTTGGCTGTGGTTCTTTTCTTGTGGCTTCTATATTCTGCCCTGATGCCTCTTCTTGCAAGCTAGATACCTTCTTATGTTTGCTTCGGCAACGGTTGCAAATCCAAATTTCTCCAGCAAAACTCATTTGTACATAGTTTTCAAATGTCATGTTAATACACTTAAAGTGGTAGTAACATTTACAGTTTTCACATATAATTGAAGCCACTATTTTGCGTCCTTCCTTAGGTGAAACTTTTCTTTTTATACAGCAGGCATATTGCCAATCCTTGCCTAAGTCTTCCTTCTTACTATTTACTTCCATCATTTCCTTATTGTCCAAAATCCAGTGATTCATCCGCATCTGGTCATCTTCTCATGTATGTATCCTCTCGTGTTTCTCTTCTTGTTACCTACTCACCACGTCGTGCTTCAGTAAAACCAGATCTTACTGTATCCTGGATAAACGGTCGCAAATTTTGTAGTGCCCTTTCTTCCGCCGTTCTGATACGGCGCAGGCAATCCCACAATAAGTGTTATGGTTAACATTAAAGAATCGGACTTCCGAGTGCTGATTCGTTGCCAACGTAGGACAGGCTTACAAGGAAAGAAACAGGACATAAGAATTGAATAAAGCACATCAGAAATAAATAGGCAATACGTTCCATAAGATGAGAATAGGAATTAAACACAACTGTAGAATGTTGACTAGTTTTAATTCTGTTACTGTATATAATAAACAAACAGTTGTCGTCTCGTCATATCGGTTACAATCAAGACGGTTATGCCAGTGATTATGATAGTGTACACATCCATATATCCAAATTCATCAACATTAACATAATAGCATTCCTGTTTCATCCACCAATACACATAATTAACATTTATTTACTAATATCTTCGTATTCCAATGCCTAATTAGTCCTTTAAATCGTCGTGTTTCATCATATATATGTATATCAATAACATTTATATTACTTTTAGTGACTCAGTTTTGCAATAGCAGAAGGATGATCATTTAATCACAGGAAGCAAACCTAATCATTTGACATGGCATACACAATAATAATAAAATGACTACACTATCATATCTGCACAGGCATCCGAATTGTTATTTGTAATTAACTTCTAAGATGTTCTATTCATCCTGGCGTGAAAGATATTATATATAAACAGGAGAGAAGACATTCCAGTTACGGAATCCTCACGGATTCCAGACTATTTAAACTACTACAACAAATTCATGTTTTCTTCTCTTGATCAACACTACTATTTCTGTTTCAATCACTAATAATATAAACAACAGAAAATCTCAATTCAACAGAGGAAAAAGAATACAACTGGCTATAATTTCGCGGCCATTAACGCCAATACACCGGTGGTGCAGATTAAATATAACCCAACATTAACTTATATAACAAAATAACAGAAATAATGGCATGAATGTAATATTAACAATAACTAATATGCCCTTGCAAATGGTAAAGGTAAACAATAAGGGCGCATACAAAGAAAAATAATCTTATACTGTAATGGAGACCAAACGGGTCCATTACAACGCTATACCATGGCAATGCTAATTAGGCACATAGATTTCTACACTATATGAAAGACCGTGAAAATAAATGCGGTATGAGTTCATTAATAGTACTTTATAAGTTTTGAAAAGTATTTGGGAACAAGATCCTGAGACGAATATTCGGACCCAAGAAGAACGGGAATGGGGAATGGTGGAAACTTCATAACGAGGAACTACGTAATTAATACGGTTTACCAAACATTGTTAGGGTCATCAAGTCTAGGAGGCTTAGGTGGGCAGGTCATGTAGCTAGGACGAAAGAAAGTAGAAACGCTTTCAGTCTTGACTGGAAGGCCAATCGGAAAACGACCATTGGGAAGACCTAGTCGCAGATGGGAGGACAATATTAAGATGGATCTCACAAAGATAGGAATACAAAGTAGAAACTGAATCCAGTTGGCTAAGGATAGAAGTCAGTGGAGAGCTTTTGTGAATGCGACATTGAACCTCCGGGTTCCATAGGCCATAGTTAGTTAGTAATAAGTCGTGAATGATCTATTTCTCAAAATTGTGCTGCTATTATTATTATTATTATTATTATTATTGAACTACTATGCAGCAAAAATAAACTGGCATGCAGCAAAAATAAAATGCTTCCAATACTAACCAGAAGGAATGAACAAATGAATGAGAGAACAAATGAGGAAATGTAGGAAGAACAGTCACATTTTGGAAGGGTAAGGACACGAGGGATTCTATTGGCTTATTAAGAGTAATCATTGAAAAATTGGGAAGTAGGTGTATTTCTATGTTATGCATGTTAACCTAGAAAAGGCACTTGATCGGGTAAGTTGAGGATTGTCAGTGGGAACTCTAAAGAATATAGAATTAGAATGAAAGGATTGAAAAACATATATCAACCAATAGAACTTCCATATGAAAGTGTAAGGACAGGGAAAGATATGACAAAAATGCATTTGGAAGGGGAAATCGACTGAGATGTTGCTTTACACCAACTTTGTTTTAATAGTTATCTAGAAGATATAATGAAGAAATACAATGCATGAGGAAGATGGTATAATGAAGAAATGCATCCATGAGGAAGATGGTATTTCGTTAGAAAGTAGACAAATTACATGCACCGTTTGTATATGGTTTCCAGATAATATGGGACTTGTTGTGGTATCTAAAAATAAAAATAATAAGAAGAAGAAGTTAGAAAACTTGGAGAAAACTGGAAAGTATACGAGTTGAAAATATACGTTAGAAAGACAAAAGCAATTCTGATTGAAACGAAGCTGTCACTATCAAATATGGAGTTAGGAGGGGAGAAGGTAGGTCTGGTCTGGTAACTAGTTTAGGATTCCTGGATATTGTTAGCAATAACATGAAGTGCGGATGAAATGAAAATAAGGATAGGAATAGTGAAATAAGCATTTAAGAAGAAGGAAAGTCTACTTTGTGGGGAAAGCATAGTTGTGTAGTGGTAAAGCACTTATCTCTTGTGCGAAGGGTCCTTAGTTCAATCCTAGAGAATGTGAGCCTATGGTAGAGAGCATTGTGTCTGTGGATTTTCTTGCGGTTTTACCTTTTTTCAATTATCTTCATTGCAACAACTCTTTCATTATATTGTATTTGAACTTGTCACCATTGCCTGAAGGGTACATCCACAGATCTTCTAAACTATAATTTCATCTCGTTTCATTTTTAAAATTGTGCCTCGGCTTTAATGAAATATTAATTTGCACTGTGGATAAAGGTCAATTGAAGTCAGCATCCACCAACGCAAACAACCTCCTCTGCTACGACAGAGAGAAGGGAAGTGGATTGCATTTAAGAAGTGAATTTCCGGTTAACACCGGAAGAACTTCCCCTGTAGTAAGTGAAGGAAATATGTGACTTCATCTGAAAAGGAACTAAAGATACAGATTAAGTTGTAATAGTGTAAGCATCCCCTGATAATGTAATCTTGCCTTGAACTTCATCCGCGCGTGTCAAGTACAAATATTGCGACATGGAAACTGCAGTCACTATTTCAAATGCAGTTTAAGGTACTAATCATGGAGCCATTTTATTTCAATTTTTATTCATACAAATAAGTAATATACAGTTTCCTAATATTATAAATCACAATCAGGAAAATAACTCCAGGGATGAAGCCTTTTTTAACCTTTTTCAGAAGATTAGAAGAGTTTTTAATACTTTTGAAACGACTTTGGAAATACCTAAAAAGCTTATTAGAACGAAGATGCAAGCAGTGATGCTACCCTCAGCCGGTTCGCTAGAACCGGTTGTTAAAATATTTCGAATTCGAAGAACCTTTTGTTATACCCAGATATAACAGTAAATTTTACGCAGATATACCCAGGAACAGTAAATTTTAGTTTTAACTATCTTTATTTTCAGAAATTCTTACAGCTAAAGGGTTAACCATATGATTCCGCTGAACAAAGTATAAGCAGTTTATTTCTTAATCTCAAATACTCAGGTATTATGAATGAGAACTTGTATCACACAGTGTAGCGGTGAGAGTTGAAACGCAACACTTGTCGATCTATTGCTGGATTAAGGTCTTTCCAATACTTTTTGACAACCATCTGCCTTGAGTAATTTGTTTCCAAGATATTAGCAGTAGTACCTAATTTCGTCACACCTCCTTGTATTAGGATGCTGTGTAGGTCACTACTTGTCACTTGTGGTATCCAGTAAAAAAATTTGCTTTTGTCTACCTTGTATGGTTTCTTTCTTAAGAGAGTTACATCTATCTTTCTACCTATCCATCTAGTATCTCTGTCTGTCTCTCTCTCTCGCTCTCTCTCTCTCCATCTTATATATATATATATATATATATATATATATATATATATATATATATATATATATATATATATATATATATATATATATATATATATATATATATATATATATATATATTCACAACAAACAACCTTAACTCCATCTTTACTCACCACTATATTATTATTGTTGTTATTATTAAGTGACTCATATTAAAATCAATAAACAGCCTTAAATTAGACAAAATATTTATACAAAGATACCTGGTTGTATGGATAGCTTCCTTTGACCTTCAGGCCGAAAATTTGGGTTTGAAGAAATCGAAGCGGTTCCAAATTTAAAGTGTGTAAGTCCTAAAATATGAAGATAGAATATGTTAATAACTTTATTCATAATAAGAATAATTTAATAAACTTAGATAATATATTTGTAGATTCTTTTTACTTTTGATATTACAAGAAGTAATAGTACCGTGTATCGAACCGAATATCTCTGCAGATGGATGTTTGTGTATTGAAGTCACAATAATTCACTTTTGTACATATGGTATGCCTAACCATAATTCTCAATCCATCCTATTACTCTATCTCCAAAATTTCCTGGTTTCATGATATAATTTTCTGAACCAGAGGGGAAAAATCGGGTTGCCCTACCCCTGCTTTCCTGGCTAGCTGTTTGCCTAGTATCCCAAGATAAAGTAGTGACATAAACAAACGATCGATGTTGGACATACTTTCTCGGATAATTTATCCAGAATTTTCACTTAAATTCTAATTTTTACATAATGGGATACATACAAATCCTTATCAATTTAATGGAAGCACTTAAAGATGGAAACGTTAGATGTCTAAGTTGGCATCCGTCAGGCACCGATCGCAGCGTCGCGCCGGGCTGTTGGTAGTCATGTGTTAGGGTAAACTCCTTACTACGTGAGGAGTGGTAGAACGGCAGCGTGTAGTAAGTTGAGCAGTCGATGATAGTGTAAAAGGGACGACCTCTCTAATTTTCAAAGAGGGTAAATTGTTGGCGCTCGGTGCGGTCGTAGCAAAAGTGATTGATAAGTATGTTGCATGTGTCGGGACGAATAATTTCCAAGGCGATGACGTCCTAAAAAAAAAATACGGCAAAACCACACCGGCGAAGAAGAACAGTAGCTGTAGAAAAACCCTCAGTGACACATCCTGCCATGCATTAAAGCGGATAGTCACTCAGAACCGTCATACGATCGCGGTGTAAGTGACGGAATAACTGAAGCAGCACCTTCTAGAGCCTATGTCGACAATCACAGTCCACCGCGAGCTACATGACATTGACACGCGGGATCGGGTTGTATGGGCAAAACGCTGATAATGATCAAAACTCTTTACTACAATGACAATTACCGCGAACATGTAATATAGGCTGCTGATTGCTGAAAACGTATGATATGGTCGAATAAACCATCGTTCATCTTATTTCAAACCATGGGCCATGCTTATGTGTGGCGGACGCTCAAAGAAGCGTATTATCCGCAATGTTGATACGCTCAAACGTAAAATATGGCAGCTGTTCTATGATGCTGTGTGCCACAATATTCTGGTTTTTAGTGTTGACGCTTACCGGTTACGTCACTGTCCGCGATTATTTATCCATTTTAAGGGATCATGTGAATCCCATGGTCCAGATATTGCTACCGGGCAATGATGCTAGATTACATGATGATAATGTATCCACTTACACTACTTTCTAGCCCGGCGGTGCTGTGACAACAGGCTGGGGTATACCTAAATTCTCCATCCTTACACCGATTCGGCACCAGGCGTTATGGTATGAAGTACCATTGGATTCCGTGCTAGCTCACTTCTAATTCTCATTGAGATGTCTTTGGCTAACCAACGGTACATCCATAATTATTTAGTTGTGGTCCCTTTACTGAAGACCCTGCATGGAGCCATTTTCTAACAGGATAACACTCTGTCATACGAGACGCAATACCCTTCACTTCCTGGATGGACACAAAGTCCCACCACTTCCTTGATCGGCGTGTTAACTTGATATCACCAATTAAACACGCCATGGTTCAGGATTCCACAACACCTCGCACACCACAGACTTCGCCTGGCTACAGTTGATGTACCTTTTGTACCTTATGCTTGACTGCAATGAATCTGAGTCATTTGAAGCTGTTATCTCTTCTATATTGTGTTGGATATATACAAACAATAAGTTTCAGAAATGAAAATTATATAATAAAATATGTAAAATACAAATATGTAATTTGTCATCATTTGGAAAGCACATTCAATTATTCCAACTTGATACATATAAAATCATGCAAACATATAATCTTCAATCCAGTATAGAATCTCCAATCAATATTATGAACTGAAAGAATCAATTCATGTTCACTAAATTTTTACACTTTTTCTCTCTTTCTCGCAGAACTTACCTCAAGAATTTTGCAAATAAAAAAATCCAGTTATATGTAGTAGTAACTTCACAAAACCATATAAATGTATCTCGTAATATCAGTTTTCAAATTCTGTAGCTATACCTTAATCTTGCCTAAAATCTATCTACATCACTGGATAAGTGGCTAGGAAATGCCTTCGGAAATACCTGTTATATTTATGGAAATGGGATTTATCTCGGGAATGAATATCCAAATTACTGTTGGAATAAAGATATGTTTATGATTTTCATCTTTCTTTTAATTCATTTAAATAATTAGTTGGAGAGATTAGATTATATATTGTATTCCATAAGTTTTATAATATTATAACAAAAAAAATATTAAAATGTGTATATCAGAAAGCCAACCTCGTAAATTATTCCCAATATCCTATAATAAATCCCTTATGAAATTTCGTATATAACGAGTTAATTATTTCGATCAGTTTAATTTAAAGCAGTGGTTCTCAACCTGGGAAACGTAAGCTACTGACAGAAATAAACTGTGAAATTATGAAAAAAAAAAACTTTGAAATGACGTTTACAATTTAGTTTTAGGAAACTTCACGTATGCTACATGTTTGACATTTTGTCTCTGTCGTGGGAAGAAGGGTGCCATGAAGAATGCAGAGTTTAAGAAAGCGGGACACCAGTAAACAAGTTTGGGAACAATATTGATTTAAAGGAAAGTAAAAAGAGGTTTGCAATCATTGTAGTTACACTGATATCATATATCATATAGAAATTGGTATTATTTCTTCTATATTATTCAGAATTATAAAGTATATAATTAGATATTGATCACTATACAACGTATCTTTAGAGTATTAATTTTATGGATTCAGATCTTCGGATAGTGTCAACGAATATATATAAATATAGGTAAATTAAAGTGATTTTCGAATAGTTGAGATAAACACAACTTATTAAACAAAAGAAAGAAAGAAACGTGAACGTATTTGGTCTAGGAATTAATTCGTGCGGTTTTTAATAAAAATTGAAGCTTTATTTAAAAAACAAAGTAAATGAATACGTTAACAAAAATATTGTCCATCGCTAGCCACTACTTTCTCCCATCTTTCAGGCAATTTACGGATTCCGTGTCGAAAGAATTCCTCATCTTTTGACGCAATCTAATCAAAGATCCATTTTTCGATATTTTCTGAAGAAGTGAACCGCTGTCCAATCAAATCGTTATTCATGCAATCGATCAAGTAGTAGTCAGACGGAGCAGTGTCTGGTGAATATCGCGGGTGGAGTAACACTTTCCATCCGACATTTTCCAAATAGGTTTTGACCGGTTTTGCGACATGTGGTCGAGCGTTATCATCTTGATAAATAAGTTTATTATGCCTGTTATTCCATTCTGGTCGTTTTCAGGCCAGAGCTTGCTTCAAACGCATTAATTGTTGTCGATAGCGGTGTCCATTAATAGTTTCACCAAGTTTCAGAAGTTCATAGTACACCACACGTTTCAAATCCCACCATATATACAGCATAACCTTTGCACAATGAATATCTCGTTTCGGTTGTGAAGGACCTGGTTCACCTTGCTTCACCCAGGCCTTTTTTCGTTTAGGATTCTCGTAATGAATCCACTTCTCATCACCAGTTACAATTCGATGCAAAAATCCCTTCCTTTTCTGTCTTTGAAGCAGCAATTCGCAAACGGTTTTTCTTCTTTCAACGTCTTTCTTTTCAATTCATGTGAAACCCAATAAGACATCTTTTGAATCATTTCTATGACTTTGAGACGTTTGGAAACTGTTGTTTGCTCAACTCCAAATGCTTCTGCAAGTTCGTCCGGCGTTTGACACGAATCCTGATCAAGCAATGTTCTCAATTCTTCATCTTCAAATTCTTTTGGCTGTCCAAATTGCTTTTGGTCTTCCAAGCTGAAATCACCACCTTTAAACCGTGCAAACCACTTCTGACACGTTCGCTCAGCTAGAGTATGGTCACCAAACACTTCCACTAAAATATGATGACTTGCGGTAGCACTTTTCTTCATGTTAAAGCAATGAGGAATAACTCCCCGCAAAAACACTTTATCAGGCACAAAATGCGCCATTTTCAGTTGAAGAAAAAATGTTGTTGTTTCTGCTTCAAGCAACTGACATATACTAAACAAGATGCTCAATGACAGTAGTTTTCAACGCATGTTTGGATCAACGAAACTATGGGACAATAAGCTAGTTACGCCATATTTTGTAAAACCGCACGAATTAATTCCTAGACCAAATAAATTGTATGTAAATTGTTGAAACAAGAACATAATTCAATTGAGTCGTAAAGGTTGCGGCACAGGGTACCTGTACGTACAGTACACCTATTTAAAGACCACTGAAGTATATTTCGGGATTTCAATATTTGTGATAATGTATATTTCCCTAGCTGGATAGACAGTAAACCAGCCGTGGGAAATAGCGGGCTAGCCAATTGCAAAACGTTGGCTCCACTTGGTAACTGGGCGCTTCTCCGAGCAATTGCCAACGTAGAAGTAAAATTGTGACTGAAAATGTGAGATCGTAACTGTTGAATAAATAAGCCAATTATTGTTTGGCCAGCATATACTTTGAACTACACTGGGGCAACGTATTTTGCAACAACAACCAATTCTCAACCATGCTGACTCATTATACTATTTACGGTCTACCAAATGTGTTGCCTGGGTTCATAAATTCACTCCAACTCTTTCAAATTAATATTATAGAATTAATATAAGGTAAATATTATACGAATAGTAGTGTCACGTGTACACCACGTGAAGGAGTTCGGTTTCTAAGGCATGGTATTTTCTCAATTAATATTGAAACCGGAAATGGTAGTAGATTTACACCACTTCCGATTTTAGTAGAGACATTAACATGGAGATGAAATAGTCTATATTCTTGGAGCGCTTAATTGATTTCAGATGAACGTGTCGTGTTATCTATTGACGTTTTCGCTATACATTACCGTTTATGAACGTTACCATCGGAAGTGGTTGATTTTTACCACTTTCGTTTTGAATATCACCTCCATCAACGAACTCGATTCCTGAGCTTTTTCGTGGCTAAGCGGTTAGCGTACATGCCTTTGGTATGGAAGACCTGGGTTCGATTCCCAGAGGGAGCTCATGCACAGAGAAAAATCCGTTCTCCGGACAGTGGTATATTGTACAAGTATACGGTATCCTCTTGCTTACTATAGAAATCAGTAACGAGCATACATTATCCATATGCTACATAGGCACTGCCCTTAGATGTTACATCATGCCGTTGCAGGATGTCTGACATCTAACAGTTTTCCGTATATCACATGCATATACTTATGTCACCTTCGTCAGCTATATGTTATATACGTACATTTGTATGTGAGATCCTGACCGCCTACATTGTTTCACACGGAAAGTACGTATACAGATGGAACACTTATACAGAAAGTATTATAAAACATCCGTTTTCAGTTATACTTCTGCTGTACGTTAAGTCCAAAAACTACAGGAATTATGCATGTACCTATCTTTTTAAGTATGCCACCTACATTTTTTTCTCAGTGTGTGATTCGGATCCCACGTTAAGCTGTAGGTCCACATCTCATATAGCTTCGCTGCTGAGACGCTAAACAAATTCAACTCAACTCAACTCAATTCCTAACTTTTGATTCTCTACATCATGGCCAAAATTGATGGTTTATCACGTATTCTTCAGATTTTTTGTCTCCCGGGCTAACACACAGCAAGGGCAAATACTATATAACGGAGTCTTCGTAAACCTAACTTTTTAAAACATAAGGTGAAATAAAAATAAACTCTTGATAATTTTCATCTTAATGTCTACAGGGGTTTTCAAACTGTGCGGCGCACCTCCATGGAGAGGCGCAGAAGGTTGTCAGGGGAAGCGCGAGGACTTTTAAAAAAAGATCCTACAAGGGAACATATTTATAATGCAACACGCATACTTAAGTCTACACCCTTCTTCTTTAGTAATACATAGTGGACTACACACACGATCAGGGATGACCCTTTCAGCTTTGGCTTAAACGTGTATAATGCTTGTTAGATGGCCACTCTAACTTATCTCTATAGAATAGTATGTCTTCTTAAATGTCTTTGGAATTTCGCGCGACGCCATGAGAGCTGAATTTTTCTTTCTCTTAATTTTCGGTTAATATTTTGGGGACAATTTTTGAGTTTTAATTTTTTCTAAAGTACTACCGCCATTCACAGGTAATCTCATCTATTTTATTTTCATTGCTAGAAGCCGCCTCGCGTCTTGCATTTCAAAATATGTACCGAGATTTAATAAATTGTGTGACTCAAAACAGGCTCATACATCCAATTTACTTTGCTCAAAATTTAAATGTGCCAGTTTTTATTATTTAAATTCCCCCTCTGCTCGTATTTTTCAATTTTAACATAAATAACTGACATACCACAATTTATAATCATTAACAACGGCTAATAACATTAAAAGGTACAATATAGTCAGTGTATACAATGTAGATTACCTGTGTTAATGAGATATTTCTATTAATGGTTAATAAATGATGAAACATAATTTATCATAGTGATACAGTCTTTCTTTTAGGGACACATGTATTTACGTTGTTGACACATTTCAGTTTTGAGATGGGAAGTGCATTTAGATTTTGGTGGTTGAGGGGAGCCTCAACTGCAAAACGTTTCAAAACCCCTGGTCTAAAATATCTATACATAAAAGATCTAAATTTTTCAATCAATATTTATAATTAATTGACCTTCAACATTATTTTAATTATGAAAATTAGTCATACTTACTAATGAGGTTATCAAATAGCCATGAGACTCTGTTGCCATTCCAGTTCCTTGCATCTGTAAAAAAAAATTTAAAAAAAAACACTTAGAAATTTAAATAACTAAAATTCCGTACAAATAAAAATCCACAGCAGACTCTATTGTTTTACATTTTATGGAATAGCTCAAGTCGGGTCGATAGTTTTAGATTAAGAGAATAAAAATGTTTTTTTTTTTTTTTTTTTTTAATTAGTCAAAAAGCAAGTTCGATCTTTTGCACGCAATACATTGTATGACACGTGTTCCCAACTTTAACAAAGTTTTGGAAGAACTTTATTTGACTGATCACAGCTTGGATTACACCAGCAGTGTCAAATCTTGTAGAAGACACATTCGATCAATATTTCTACCAGGCATACTTTCTGGCGGGGGAAGGGGAGTTTGGCCCACCGCCTTCGCACTCCGAAGCTACGAAAAATAAAATTGTTATTGCCAATATAACAAATTAATGTCCTAGTGCAGCCCCCTGACGTTCTGATTTTGCCCCCTGACGTTCTGAATTTGCCTCTCGGACAGCATTTTCTAGAAGAAAGTCTGTATCCGACGAGTAAGGAGAGTATGTAGACTTTTCCTTTAGCTGACGAATTAATTGCGGCCAAATGAGCTGGGACAGGAAAAAATAGCCAGTGTCAAACAGAAATGAACGACTATGTCAAATAAGAAAGATTAAATCAATTTTAAAGTCTTCGAAGTCAGCAAATCACTTTTCTAACTACATTTTTCCTTTTTCTTTATCTTTTCTGTTTTCGTCTTTTTCCTTTTCTTCCGCCATTCGTTATTCTTTCACTCTTAACTTCCACGCACGACATGAAACCTAAATTATGCGAAATGCTCTTCCTCCATAACAATTGAACTCACATTGACACCACTTTTGATGGGCAAAACCGAGTTTTATAAAAACCGGAAACCGGTTTCTAGAAAAACCGAATTCCGAAAAAATTACATTACAATTTTCTCCAAAACCGGTTCGGTGTTTCACCGAAACTGGTTTCGGGGAAAACTTTTGGAAAACACATCAAACTATTTCTGCGGAAATGGAATCGGTTTTTGCAGAAGACCGAAACACTATTCTTGTCAGAAATGGAATTAATTTTGGAAAAAGCCGGAACCAGTTTTGAAGAAAATCGAAACCGGATTCGGTGAAAAACCGAACCAATTTTAGAGAAAATCGAAACAGGTTTCGGTGAAAACCTTTTTTAAAATAAAAACGGTTTTGGTTTTCCTAAAAACCGAAAACCGAAAAAAAAACATGTTTTTGTGCCTACCATTACTTTTTTGTGCTCAACAAATGTATCTACTACGTAATTCCACTGGGCTCCAGTAGGTCATATACTAGTACGTACTAGATAAAAATAATTTAGTCTTAACACTTAGGAACCGGACTGAGTTCACAAAATTGTATAAACTTCCATTATAGATAAGATGAAGAAACTATAATGCACACAAACAATGATGACTTCCGAGGTAGTTCGTGGGTGAAATTCCCGCGAAGATACGAAATTCCTCCCGGGCATTTCGATTGAACTCAACCTGGGTTACTAGTATTTTTGCAGTACTGATTTCACTCCCTTTTGTAATCAAATTCCACTCTTCTGAGAAAACCTTCTGAAAACATCACTTCGGATGTCTCAAATAACTTCTATGTAGGTAAATAATATTAATACTTGTCACGGAAACTGAAAAGCATAAAATATTTGTATCTGAATCTCAAGAGTTAGTAAATGACTTAAGTGATTCCTGATGAGTATAAGTTTTGTTTAAACTTACAGACAGGCTTTCTTCCAGAAATTTTGTTGGGGGAAAGTAGAACCAAAATGTAAAAGAACTGAACTGGGACATTGTTTGCTGAAGACGTGTGGTGCACAAAAGTGGCATGTAATATCAATTTAATTTATCTTACCGCCGAGGAAAGGGATTGGCCAACTCCGGAAACAGGGCGCAAAGCCTCCAGGTCAATAAGCCTGGGAGCAGTGATGTATTGCTAGAATATTTGGTAGGTAGCCCTATACGCTCCACCGTTTTCAAAAGCACAGTGTATACTTACCATTATATCCTCCATTGGATCTCTGTTTTAAAGTGAGTATATCATGTATTAAAAAGATACTAGGTAGATACCCCGTATACCCCAGTATACTATCTTTTACACCCGTATCTCGAAGTAATATTTCTTACAGAGGATAATTCATTCCTGATGCCACCAGCCAGATCGTCACAATGTTCGCAACACTTTGGGTCGATAGTGTCAACAGACATCAGTGGAAGACTGTTCAATTTTATGTTCAAAGTGACCAAGCAACATACAAGTAATTTGGTGGTGTGGTTGGTGTTAATAATTATTACCTTAAGTATAAATGAAATTTCAGTAAGAGAGTAACAACCAACACCTGCTCACCCTTTGAATACCTATTTCAATTCTTGTAGTTGAAGATTAATTCATATAGTATTTTAAAGTTGAAAGCAAAAATACTTACAGCTGAGAAGAATGCAGGCAGCATATCTGTTCCAACATTCACAATAATTTTCTTCACATTTTGCAAACGTAGTTGTGCTAGAGACAATCGAATATCGCCTTCTATATTTAGGAGAGTCACTGCTGTTCTCTGCGTTCCCAATGCATCTAGAAGCTTTTCCACAGCCACAATTCCTAACCAAAAAGAAATTGAAAACCATCTATTACTACAATTACTTTCATAGGAAAATAAGAGGTTCTGAGTAAAGCTGAGAATTTTAAAAAATGATGGCTGAAATCACAAATAAATATATAGAAGATAATACGTAAAACACATCGATATGCGTTATAATTTGCTGTGTAAAACGGTCTTTAGTTACACGATTGATATGGATAAAAGTACGGAAACGTTACTAGTAGTTGAAAATACATCAACGTACAACTACTGCATCAAATAGTGCTGACTATCGGAAATCCAGTAAGAAGTTTAACTTTTAACTGTCACATGTATCTTAATGCACGCATTTCACGAAATATTATATCAAAAATGTATGATTTATGTAGATCTAGTTTAAATTTCACGTTATATTTATAAATCTAAAGGTTTAACTAAAGGCATAAGCATATGTTATTGACATATTGTAATGTGGCACGTTATATCCACTTTAATTGAGTTGAGTAGGCTACTCGAAATGATTATATTATACAATATGGAATCTCTTTCACTTAACTCTGGCTAAGGACAAACTATTGTCGCACTAATCTATCTCGTTAAGCTGTCAGTGTCCTAAAGGGTTGCGACTAAAAACTAAGTGAAACGGTCAGCCCAATTTCTTATAGTCATGTCGCTATATGAACCGTTCTCCAATTACGTAGCACTATCGTCTAAAGCAGAAGACAGTGTGCTTATTGTTGGCTGCTGCTGACTTTGTGACCTTCAAAGAACTCGGCTGTCACACCAGTAAACAAAAGTTGTACAACTGTAACTAATTGGAGAAGGTCAGGGATGTGCGCTAAATTGTTGCACAACATTAACTCCTCTTGCTTCCAGATCAACGAGGATCAACAAGTGGGTTGGGCGAGGCCGGAAATAACAGCGGCGAAAGTATAAGTAACACGCTTCTTCCATTAAATGATACTAACCTGAACTGTGATGTAACAAGCCAACTTCTTCCCATTTTAATTCCTGGATGAAGTCTGCGATGGCGTTGGATAGATGGTTCTGGGATGGGAATAACCGAATCGTCAACCTCTCGTGATTGAATCTTGGACTAGGAGCAATAGCCAGCAATGGTACTTCTAAGCGTTCACTTGTCATTTCCAGTTGTTTCGATGCTTCTACATCGGTTGGACCGAAGAAAGTCAAGATGCCATATTGAATCTGAAGACAGGCTACAATGTTCAAGAAAAAGGTAAAAGTTAAGACCATTTATTACGAAAGGAAAATAAATAAAACTACTTTATTTTCTCAAAACATTCTATAATTCTTTAATATAGTTTTGTTTTAATATGAATATATTAAACTAATGTCATAACTTACGTAATAAACTATTATTGCAATTACCAGTTACACAATAAATCTCGAAAATTACAATATAGCAGCATGTCAAATCTTACTTTAATAGACTCAAAGATGAGCAACAGATTCGAAAGATATTTATATGGATCACCGAAAAGGTACATTCTTTCATTCATATATAAATCGGTGCATCTATACACAAGGGGTTGAACTGAGAATGTTTCTTGAAATCGGTTGAAAATAAATTAGAAAACTTCCTTTTAGGTTTCAGTTTTTCTCAGTTCTCGGGACTTTTTTAAATGTTAATGAAAAACTTATTACAATAGATTAAGAACTGACTATTTTAACAGATAATCATAAATATTTACCTTGCTGTTTGGAGAATGTTTATGAATGTTGTAGCTAGAAGGTAGTCTTATACAATCTAATAAGCAATTACGAATTACTAGTATAGAACAGATGGTAAGGAAATGCTGCAACAATATTCTGTTACAGAACGTATACATAATTCTAATTTACATATAAATACAGTATTGTCCACTCACCTAGTTTATTGAGATGATAAGAATCGTCTGTCTCTATGTATTGTATATCGAATTCCAATCGAGTTTCATTCAGAAAATTTGTTCGATTATTAATATTTTCCATGGCTCTTCGAAATGCATTCTGGATATTCTGTTCATTTTCGATAAACAAAGCACCTGTGAAAGTAAAACCACAAATTTGTTAATTCTAAATTCAGAATTTGTATAGTTGTAAATAAATATTGTTTTAAATTTACTTCCAAGAGTTCAAACGCATTTAGATTATAAAATGGGGTATTCTAAATGCCTTAATTACTGTGTAAAATTTCTTCATTACATCTAAAATAGTTACCTAGACATCCGTGTTAACGTATTGGTTAGTTTTTCGGCCATATTCCTCAAAGATACGTATGTAAGACTATCTGCATCAAAGTGATTGACAGCATGCAAGGTTTGGTCAATATAGTTGAAATTGTCTCTGGCTACTTTAATCAGGAAGGAACTGCTGTTGCGTACTAATGCTAACATATGGGAACCATATTGCAATAAAACTAGTTATACTGTGACCATTATCAACATTTCAATGATTGGTTGCTCTACCTCAGATAGGTTTGGCAATATCAGTAGTGATATGTGGAACAGTTTTTTGGTTTATTCCTCTTGCATATGACAGATCATAACCATCTGGGTTCAAAATTAACTACACCACCAACTCTATAATCGCTTTGTTTAGTATTTTTCTTTTAGCATACGACAATTATGCACCGAAGTTAAGAGAGACGTTGATGATGATATTAGACAAAACAGTGGAATGAAGAAAGTGAAAGGAAATGGAAGCAACTCAAGAAAACCCACACCAATGGTATTTATGTATCGCAAAGCCGATTCGACGTGAGCTGGAATAGAACAAGGAACTCAACTCACCACACGTGAGCACTCAACCACTGGGCCACAATATAATCACGGAAAGTTTGGTGAATATAGCTTAATTAGTCTTTGAAGGAAAATTATCTCAAGAAAACGTATAAGAGGATGCATTTGAAAAAAAATTGCTTGCTCAATTATTAGGATTATTTGCACTTCATAAGCTACTTGAGAATAACTTGTCTCCTGAATGAAATATTAAATTCATTGACGAAAATATGCGATTCATACACATTCTATACTTTAGATTAACATGCGCTGGTGGAAGTGCAATTAGGAACACCGTCAAATTTAAGTGAATGTACTCGTGTACGATTATCACTAATGAGTGATGACATGTGTTCATTACCAACAACATCAGTGAGTTGGGAGAAACTGCACTGCTTAGGAACTTGCCTGTATTGAGCGTTATGGTTACAATTGAGAGAAGCAAACGGACCATCTCCAAAAAATGCAACACATTCTTAATGATTTTTCTATTGAATTGATTGATGAATCTAGATCAAATTTTGCAAGACGATTAACGCCATTGATGGAAAGATAATACATAAAAACAAAAAAGATCTGAAAAAAATTTGAACCATGGAAGGATAAACATTGGAAAAACACTTTTTTCGTAGAAGTCAATGGAGCGTAATGACGAATAAGCATATGTGACAATTTATCCATGTATGTTTACCGGTGTTGTATAAGTTCTAGGAGTAAGAAGTTTAACGAAGGTTTTCCTGGTTAATGTCATTCAAAATGTTAAGCTATTGTTGCATTTGTTCGAAAATCTGTTACTTATCAGACTTTTCATTGGTGTTGGAACATTAGAATGAGATATGAAATTCCTCGGATATGTACACTCCACATCAAAAAAATTGAAACAACTAACGCCCTGCAGTTAGGCCACCCAATGTGCACCTTCTTATCCCATAATCATGTCAGGTAAAGAAACCCCTTCTCTCTCCTCCTTTCTTCTCTCCTACACTAAAATTAACTAACAACATGACCGCAATTCTAATTTCAAACTACACATGTATTAGTTTCGATAAAATGAAATAACAAAACCGAAACGAAACAAGATTCATAAGTTGATGTAGGGAGAAACTGACACACACACAATGAAAAGTTGAAACTAATGGATGTCTATTACACAGAGATTCAAAAATGAAGCAGAGTCAGAGAAAGAGAAAAAGAAGAAGAAAAAGAAAAGTGAGAACAGATAAAACTTTGGAATCCAAAAGTAGTAAGAAAAGAACCTAACATTATAAAGTTCCGTTTCCAGAAATCCAACAGTAATATAGAAATAACGTTTGTTTTCACATATTTTTTCAGAACTATTCGAATATATAAAGGATGCTTTAAACATTCATTATGTCACTTTCATAATGGATAGCATACTCAATTTCCAGTAGAGGGAACGCGGTGGCTTAGTGGTAGAGCGTTCACCTCTGGTGCTTGGGGTCCCGGGCTCGATCCCAGCCCCCGCCAAATGAACTTTGTGGTGGGCAAACACCGTGTGCGTGGTTTCCTCGGGGTTCTCCCGTTTCCTCCCACTTTCTTCATTCCACCATTTCATTCATTACTCATCATCACTGTCTCCTTTAGCCTACCCGGCATATACGTGGGACGTAAAACTCGAAGTTTTCATTTCAATTTCCAGTACAACTATATAACTCAGAGACACATTTAAGATAATGTCAAAAGCTTAATATACATGCTTTGTTTCTGCGTGATTAGATTGCAAATTCGGTAGCGTTCATTGGACGTACTGATCGAAAAACACACCAGTAGATAGCGTTAGTCATATCCTCCATTTCGGATTACTAATGAAAACTGAACAAAAAAAGAATGAAACGAAAAGAAAAAGAAAGAAAGAAAGAAAGAAAGAAAGAAAGAGAAAATTGAAGAGTGCTATTTTACTGCTAAATTTCTATCAAAAATATCCTATATTAAAAGCCCAAACTGTATCGTAATGGAAAGTTACAAATGTTCGAAAGCAAAAGTTTATGTTCCTCATAGATGTAGCATGTTTCAAATTTCAACGTGAATAAAAGACATTGAATTATAGTATGGAAACAAATTTTGTGTCGAACTAGTATAAATAAAATTGTTTTCAAATAACCAAAGAGATTACATTTTCTAGTCTTTTCCGAAGATTTATCTGTTCGGAACATCCAGCATTGATTTCATATCTTCCGGATATAACGTAATTTGCACAGATAGAATGAACACGTTGAGAGCTCAAACGGATCATCATGTCAATCGAATGATGTAGACCACCATTGGGTCGAGGATTCAAATCCGTAGTGACCCGGTAATTCGAATGAGACTCGGTAACCCAGAGAATAAAAAAGAAATTTTACTTATTCACTTGCGTTTAAACAGTACTTCTGACAGAGATGATCAGGACTGGAGATGTTATCCCCAAAGCACGAAAAACACGACACCGAAGCTCCCAGTTAATAAAATTTTCCAGACCGGGTATATTGCGCTCTTGCTCCGTTTTAACTTTGGAACATGAAGTGTGTATGTGCGTGAGAGATGAGAGGGTGAAAAGTGAAAGATGTAAAGACAGGATAGGGAAACGTCAAAAAAGAGAGGGAGGGAGGAGGGACGAATATAAATATGAAACACTTATCATTATAGTGTATGATGTAGAACGCACACACTGTTTACTCAAATTATCGCCAGTGATGCTTTGTAAGTTCTCCATCAGAAGATAACTCTCTGCAGCCACTATTTTATGCGAAAAAATCATACTGCCTGATGGGGAATCGAACCAAGATTTTCCATTTGGATGTCTAGAACGCTACCACTACACCACTGATTACTCTAGCTAAGCTTCGTTTAAAAAATGGTGTAGTGTTTCTTTCTGTGAACGATAACACGAAAAGTGTATACTGCACATGAATGATGTCTTTGGAATGTCCTGGTAATTCCTTTGCGCATTCCCAACCAACATTCGTAAATCGTGCCTATCATGATGCAGGTGTTTGCTTCCACATTCTTATGTATTGCTTGTCCAGTATGATAAGTCGATTCTTCACAATCACTTCGAAATAAGTTAACTCTGACGTGAACAGGATTTGAACCTATGTTACATAGTTGTACTATTTATAAGCTTATTACTTTACACTATCGGGCCACCTGAAATTACAAGCAAAATATTACTTACTTTAACCCTGATCTTTGTAACGAACCAAAGTGCACAAAGATATTCATGTATTCGACGGCCTAGAGAGAAATCAATGCCCACTAATAAAGGAAAAACATACAATCCAGGAACAAATAGAGAAATAAAACATATTTTGCAGTAATTTCCCCGTGCAAGTTCAAAAGTAGGTGAATAATAATAATAATAATAATAATAATAATAATAATAATAATAATAATAATAATAATAATAATAATAATAATAATAATAATAATAAATGTTCACATTAACAGTAGTTTTCTATTATTATTATTATTATTATTATTATTATTATTATCAATTACCCGCTTCGTTGGGTTAAATTGAGAGAAAATAATATGTTCCGTTACTCAGTCACTGTTTAGTATGACTAAAGCGCTCTTTGATATCGGTCATCTTCCATTGATTTTATATATCCCCTTCCCACCTTATGTTGTGGGTCACGGCATCTGCAGTGTCATTGTTCATCTCAGCGAGCCGGAAAACTATGAATTCGACACTGATATTGGTTATTTCGATCATTTTTATGTCTCCCTTCCTCCAAGCTGCGGGGCTGAATTTGGATTTAAACAGCATCAGATGTGTCACTGTTAACCTCAGCGACTCCAAAAATCATACTTTCGCCCCTAATACCGGTCATTTTTCGTTCTTTTTAAAATGTCGCTTCCCATCCTCATCTCTTAAGTTACACCATCAAAGTGATATGACAGAAACCATCTCAGGTTCGAACTTCATCTAGGTTGAAAATTTGATCGAGGTTTGTTTGGTGATTCAAAAGTCATTAACTTTATTTATTTTTATATATCTCCCTCTCCCATTTCTCTCCCCAAGTTCTGCCGTGAAAATAAAATCATAAAAATCATCTCAGGTCCGAACCTCACCTATGTTAAAAAATTGATCGAGATTGATCCTTTATTTCACGAGTTATCAAGTTTTATTTATTTTTTAACTCCTCCCTCTCCTCAACCCTAAGTTATATAGTCAAAATAAATAGATAAATACCATCTTAGGTCCGAACTTTTTCTATGTTGAAAATTTAATCGACATTGGTCGGGTGGTTCAAGAGTGATGAACTCACAAAGACAGTCACTTTCATTTTATTTTTTTTTACATATATCTCCGTCTCTCCGGCCCATACGTTCCACTGTCCAACTGGAATACTAAAAGTATTCTCAGATTCAAACCTTATCTATGTTGAAAGTTTGATAGAGATCGGTCTGGTGGTTCAAGAGTTATTACGTTTCATTTCTTGTTATATATCAACCCTCCTACCCTCCTACTCCCCCTAAGTTCTACCGTTAAAATGAAATGGTAAAAAAGCTTCCCGAGCCCGAACATTATCAATGTTGGAAATTTTATCGAGATTTATTGGGTCGTTCAAGAAATTAGGAGCCACAAACATAGTTACTTTCAATTTTATAATATAGGTTATTATTATTATTATTATTATTATTATTATTATTATTATTATTATTATTATTATTAGGTTATTATTATTATTATTATTATTATTATTATTATTATTAATATTATTATTATTATTCACGTACTTTTGAACTTGCACGACGAAATTACTGCAAATTATGTTTTATTTCTCTATTTTTTTCCTGGATTGTATGTTTTTCCTTTATTAGTGGGCGTTAATTTCTCTCTAGGCCGTCGAATAAATTAATTTCGTTGTGCATCTTTGGTGCAAATAGCGTTACAGGAAGAAGCCGTTTCGTTCCAAAGATCAGGGCGAAACTAAGTAATATTTGGCTTATAATTTAAGGTGCCCCGATGGTGTAGGGGTAACGTAACGGCCTTATTAGTAATACAGCTATCTAACACAGGATCAAATCCTGATCACGCAAAAGTTAATTTTTTACAAAGTGATTGTGAAGACTCGACTTATCATACTGGACAAGCAATACGTAAGAATGTGGACGCAAACACCTGTATCATGATAGAGACGATTTAAGAATGTTGGTTGGGAAAGGGCAAGGAAATTACCAGGCATTCCAAAGACATCATTCATGTGCAGTATACACTTTTCGTGTTATCGTTCTCAGAAAGAAACATTACACCATTTGTTAAACGAAGCTTGGCTAAAGCAATCGGTGGTGTAGTGGTAGCGTTCTAGACATCCAAATGGAAAATCTTGGTTCGATTCCCCACCAGGTAGTATGATTTTTTCGCATAAAATAATGGCTGCAGAGAGTTATCTTCTGATGGAGAACTTACAAAGCATCACTTGGAATAATTCGACTAAACAGTGTGTGCGTTCTACATCATACACTGCAATGATAAGTATGTTTCATATTTATATTCGTCCCTCCTCCCTCCCTCTCTTTTTTGACTTTTCCCTATCCTGTCTTTACATCTTTCACTTCTCCCCCTCTCGCTCTCTCACGCACACACACACTTCATGTTCCAAAGTTAAAACGGAACAAGAGCGCAATATACCTGGTCTGGAAAATTTTATTAACTGGGAGCTTCGGTGTCGTGTTTTTCGTGCTTTGGGGATAACATCTCCAGTCCTGATCATCTCTGACAGAAATACTGTTTAAACCCACGGAAATAAGTAAAATTTCTTTTTTATCCTCTGGATTACCGAGTCTGAGTCGAATTACCGGGTCACTACGGATTTGAATCCTCGACCCAATGCTGGTCTACATCATCCGACTGACACGATGATCTGGTTGACCTCATAACGTGTTCATTCTATCTGTGAAAATTACGTTATATCTGAAAGAGATGAAATCAATGCAGGATGTTTCGAACAGATAAATCTTCGGAAAAGACTAGAAAATGTAATCTCTTTGGTTATTTGAGAACAGAATTTTATTTATATTAGTTCGACACAAAATGTGTTTCCATCCTATAATTCAATGTCTCTTATTCACATTGAAATTTGAAACATGCTACATCTATGAGGAACATAAACTTTTGCTTTCGAACATTTGTAACTTTTCATTACGATACAGTTTGGGCTTTTAATATAAAGTATTTCTGATAGAAATTTAGCAGTAAAATAGCACTCTTCAATTTTTTCTTTCTTTCTTTCTTTCTTTCTTTTTCTTTTCGTTTCGTTTCGGTCTTTTTTTGTTCAGTTTGCATTAGTGGTCCGAAATGGAGGATATTAGAATGTGTTTTTGGATCAGTACGTCCAATAAAAATACCGAATTTGCAATCGAACCACGCGGAAACAAAGCATGTGTGTTAAACTTTTGACATTATCCTAAATATGTCTCGGAGATCTACAGTTCTACTTGAAATTTAGTATGCTATCCATTATGAAAGTGACATAATGAATGTTTAAGGCATCCTCTATATATTCGAATAGTTCTGAAAAAAATATGTAAAAATAAACGTCATTTCTATATTACTGTTTTATTTCTGGAAACGGAACTTTATAATGTAGGGTTCTTTTCTTACTACGTTTGAATTCCAAAGTTTTATCTGTTCTCCCTTTTCTTTTTCTTCTTCTTTTCTCTCTCTCTCTCTCTCTCTCTCTCTCTCTCTATGCTTCATTCTTGAATGTCTGTGTAATAGACATCCATTGGTTTCAACTTTTCATTGTGTGTGTTTCAGTTTCTCCCTACATCAACTTATGAATCTTGTTTCGTTTCGGTTTTTTTATTTCATTTTATCGAAACTAATACATGTGTAGTTTGAAATCAGAATTGCGTTCATGTTGTTAGTTAATTTTAGTATAGGAGAGAAGAAAGGAGGAGAGAGAAGGGGTTTCTTTACCTGACACGATTATGGGATAAGAAGGTGTATATTGGGTAGCCTATCTGCGGGGCGTTAGCTGTCGCAATTTTGTTGATGCGGAGTGTACAACTGGTCAAGATTGAAAATATATATATAGACCCATTTCGGCTTCAATAGTATTTTTGCAGGTATGAAAAAGAAAGTTAAGAGTCGCCATTTCCCTCCCTTAGCCCTTGTGTGCACGATTATGGTTTAGTATATTGCTTGCTTGATTCATTGGAATTATTGTTGGTTGATTTACAGTTTAATATCTCTTTTCAGTACCGAGGCTACATGTGATGTGCATCTACAGTTTAACGTTGGATGGAAGTCATATGCTCCGAGCAGGAGTCAACCCCAGGTCTCCTGCTCCAAAAGCGCATATGCAAACTATATGGAGCCCTCCCTGCTGGTCTAGTAACTAGCGCGTGTGCCTTTGGTGCATGTGGGCCCGGATTCGATTCCCGGTGGGAAGCACAAAATATAGATATTTTACAATCATTCACTTATCATTGATCATCCGTCTCCTTTAGCCTAAAATGTAAGAATGAAATGAAATCTTTCAGTTTAACGCCCGACGATTATGCCCTTTAGGCTAAGGGAAACGGGTGATTAAGAGAAATAAATGATGATGGAAGAATTGGTGGAATGATAATGTGGAAGGAAACGGGTGTACCTTGTGAAAACATATGGGTACGTTGTTGTCCATCACAAACTTATGTGGCCGGAAACCCCACGCACCAGAGGTAAATGCTCTACCACTGAACCACCGAGCCCTGTTTAAACATTAAAAAGAACTATATAGGCACGAGAGCTTTGATTGATTACAGTTTTCTGTTATCTTTTAGTAGGCTACGAAAGGAGACCTGCTATACTGCTTAGAGGAAGATCTGGTGGACAATTTGGATTTTTATACAAGGCAAGAATCACCACTGGAGAGATATGGACAGAAAATACACGAGCTAACTACATGAGCACAAGAAAATATCTTATGCCTTCATGTATTGATTTCAGTCAACTATGTGTAACTATGTGGTATGTTTTCTAGTATAGTTGATTGCTTTGTATTAATCCCAAAGGGTGCTGAAAAGGAGCAGAGTGTATCAAACTGTAGCTTCGTCTTTCTATATCTGGAGAACAGCCTACGCTGGGCTCAGCAGCAAAAACATGCAGTTTTTTTTTTCTTTTTTTCGTTTTATTTCGTCTGCGAGCGAGCGAGTAAGAAGATTTCGTGTGGGCTACAAGAATGGCTGTTAAAATCGCTTCAAACTAGAAACTAATAAAAACTGAAACATTTACAGAAAACGAAAAGAGAGAAAGAGTAAAAAAAAAAAAAAGATAGAAACACATAATCAGCTATTTTGAATCTCTTCCTGGTCGCTGGATGTTGAACAGGAAATGACGTAAGGCATCAAGTTTGACTTCACTTCTCCAGTTCTTGTTATTACATTCTACTGTTACAACATGAAAGATACTGCTTAATATGGAAGGGTGATTAGCAGCAGAAGGAAGGAAAGGAAACGACAAAGATAAGGAAGAAGAAAACTAAGTCTGACATCTATCGTAAATCATTCATTCCAAAGTTGAATGATGATCTACTCACGCCTCCCAGTGCTATGTTATCATTAAGTCTTTCATTGCTTTTATCACGCTATTAAAGTCAACATGTTAAAATTTAGTAGTAGTACTAATTTACAAGTAGTACATGCGTAAAGAGTACGTGTCACTGTTACGAAAAGACTAGTGATGGACATAAAAACCGTGTTATTTCGTTGGGTTTTGATAAACCGAAACCAGTTTTTGAAAATTTTAAAAAGACGGTTCAGTTTTCTGTCAAGACCGGTTTCGGTTTTTAAAATGGTAGGGTTTTCTACTAAAAACCGATTCGTTCGTTTTTCTACAAACCGGTTTCCGTTTTTTTATAAAAACCAGTTTAGCCCATCCCTAGTAAAGTCAAACAATAATCTGCTATATAGTTAACAGCGTATTTTGCAAACAGTACTTGAATAAATAATTTCTTCCATCAGCAAAATTAAAACTGTCAATTATTTTTGGCAACGATCGATATACATTTTAGCGTCAAAAAAGTTAGTTTCTCTTCAATTTTCTCAAAAACTACACATAAGGATTTATGCTCACCTGTATCATTCTGTTCAGATCACGGTTAGTCTCTCTCTCTCTCTCACACACACACACACACACACAAACAGTGTGTGTGTGTGTGTGTTGTTGATTGATAATAACATTTTGGGAATTTCTCTGATACTGTAGGAATAATTGAATATATCATTTCTCTAATTAAAAATTACTTTATATTGGATCGAATGGAGCTCTATTGGTCACAACTTCTTGAGTTGCAAACTTCCATTCCATGAAATAACGTTAACTTTATCATACTTGACAATATGTCAAAATGACACATAGCTGTGGCTATCCAAATCCTGTAGTAGAATTGTCCGCTCTTCGCACTGCAACAATAAGGTTTTAAAAGTGTAATGAATAAAAAATCGGAAATTTCAGTATTGTATAATTTTCTCCCCTTTCCTCTATCAGAAGCAGAATTTTCAAAAACGATGTATCATATTTTGGCTCATTTTTAGTGAATAGTGTATATTCTGAACATGGCCGTCCAGGTAACTGATCAACCTAAATTTTCGAAGAAGGGATTTTCGTTCTTCGAAAGACATGTGAACATTATATTAAACTTCCTTACTCACTGTAGTATTTAATATATTTGTAATAAATACTACACTATAGTAATATTTACCATAGTTTATAAAATTATGAAGTGTGCGTAAACAATTTTGTTTTATATGAAGTATTATGTACACACTAAATTATTTATTTATATTAAATATTATAAGTATTATGTTTTATATCAAGGTATATATATATATATATATTGACAACTGTAGTATGTAAACCTGTTGTAGACCGCTGAAAAGAATCCTGCGGGCGCTCAGGTAAGCAATAATAATAATAACAATTACTCTGTTGCCTGATACCCTTAATACGTATTTTGTTACTTCCGTAGAGGAAATCAAGAAAAGCAATGCGGATACTAATGTTAATATGTATCACTATTTAAGTCAACATAGTCCATTTAATAGTTCCTTCGTGATTAACAATGTTAACCCTGATGACGTCATGGAAGTAGTAAAAAGAATTAAAACTTCTGACAGTAAGGATATATTTGACTGTCGAGCAACCTTATAAAAGTTATCATTAATCACATTGCGAAACCCCATACAAAATGCTTCAATAAATGTTTCTCACAAGGTATATTTCCTAAAGCACATAAAATAACTAAAGTTATTCTTATATACAAGACGGGAGATCGTTCATGTTCGTCTAATTACCGTCCAATCTCTTTTATTCCTGTTTTTTTTTTCCTAAAATTATGGAAATCATTGTTAAAGATCAGATATATAAATACATGACTGAGCAAAATATAATTCTGGAAGCTCAATTTGGATGCAGGCCGGGGAAATCCACTACTGATGCAGTAGAATCGCTAACGAAAAAAAATATATGAAGTTTTTAAAAATAAGGGTTTTGCTTTAGCGACATTCTGCGATTTAAGTAAAGCATTTGATTGTGTAGATCATAAAATAAAATCTTATATGATAAATTAGTGTATTACGGATTCCATAGCAGCAATTTAAATTTTGTAAAATCCTATTTAAGCGAACGTAAGCATGTAACGTGTTAACAATATGCATTCAAACATATTAGAAGTTAAATACGGCGTACCGCAGGGTTCAATTCTGGGCCCGGTACTATTTTAAATAATGATTAATGATTTACCTTTAAATACTAATGTCACATCAATTCTATACGCGGATGATATTGTCCTACTTAATATAAATACAACGTTTGAAGAAGTGTATATAGAAGTTCAAGGCGCATTATCAGAAGCTGTGACATGGTTTAAAAGAAATGGTTTTGTGCTAAATCGAGTTAAAACAAAAAATGTAAGCTTTAGTATCAATCACTGCAATGATATAGAAAACCCTGATGAATCTGAGATTTAAATTTCTTGGTATATGTATAGATAACCAACTAACCTGGTAAAAACATGTAAAATATGTATGTACAAAGCTCTCCCGAGTGCTCTTTCTGTTAAGAAAACTAAAAGATACAATTCCCATGCGTATTTAAGAAATTCATATTTTGAATTTTTTCATAGTATAATTGGATACGAGATTTTGCTTCGGAGTTACAGTAGTCAAGCACATGAAGTCTTAGTTTTGCAAAAGAAAGCTATCAGGATTATTCTTGGAACACATGATAAAAAACACTGTAAACCATCATTTATCAGGCTTAAGATAATGACGGTAGTTAATCTATATATTTATCAAGTGCTACTTTACACTAAACAAAACCTTGCAAATATGACACTTAGGGAAGAAGTACGTACATATAATACTAGATGGTGTAAGAAAATTGATGTACCCTTTACTAGATTATCAAAGATCAAAAATAGCTATTTAGTTTTAGGACCGAAGATGTTTCATAAACTAACAACCTCCATATAGTAGCTGCCGTTAAAGGTTTATGGTTTATAAAAGAAAGTTACATGATTGGTTGATTTTATTCGATTGAAGAGTTTAGTGACTGTGTAGAAATTTTGTCGTAATTTCCAGAGTCATTCAATTACAAATATTATTAGGCTATTTATTATACTATTAACCAGCAACTGATTGTTTGTGTATTATGAATACTTTTTTTTCTTTTCTTCTGTTTTATACAGACCTATATATCTATATGTATATCTCACTTGGACGTTGTCTATAGCTTGTAAAGCTCAATGACAATAAAATATTCGATTTTATTCTATAATTTTACCCGTGAACGACATATATTTTCATACACAAATCAAAGAAGAAGAAAAAAATAAACTAAAGAAAAGGACAATGTTAACTTTATAAAACGGTATATAGAAAGATTTCGTTTTATAGGTACTAGGATTATATTGTCGTTATGACGTTATCAGTGTTCGAAGTGAAAAAAAGCAGAGGCGGTATGTTTCATTATGATTTTGACTCGACATACTGGTTATCTAAATTTTGAAATACAATGAGGGTATGTTGTTTAAAAGATTGCATTTCTATTTACTGTGCATAATGACTGAAAACCATTGGAAAGCTTCTCTGTAGTTATGGGGGAAGACATGGAGAGACTTTGATCCCCCGCCAACAACTTTCTGAAATATATATATATATATATATATATATATATATATATATATATATATATATATATATATATATATATATATATATATATATATATATATATATATATATATATCCTCTTATGTTGTACTAGACAGAATTATGCAAGAAAATGTTCTAAAGTCGAGCTTTTATCTTAACAATTTCCTGCAAAAAACCTCGCGGACTCCTCAATCGACTGAGGGATATCCCAAACCCCCGGAAGATGCAGCCTCCACACAGCAGACAACCCCTAAATCAACCCATGCTCAAAACATGACATTTATATGCATTAAGGCAAGAAGACACACATATACATAAAAAAGAAACAATTAAATATGGGACATCAAAAATATAAACTAGATGAACGTCTTTGAAGATACCTCCTTTTAAAAACAAAAGGTATGAAAAAGATAAAAATATCGATGTTGTCAACTTACAAATTATTTCTACATAAGAAATAAAATCTTTTTACGCGCAGAGCTATTTGT
The DNA here is from genome assembly GCF_964235325.1 of Thermobia domestica. Lineage (NCBI taxonomy): Eukaryota > Metazoa > Arthropoda > Insecta > Zygentoma > Lepismatidae > Thermobia > Thermobia domestica. The sequence goes on along the minus strand of NC_137454.1, from coordinate 119,232,440 downwards.
CAATTACTGTGTATAAAAATGGACTTATTAAAGGTATTAAGCATCTACTCTCCAGTGGCGGTATGTCTTGATCACTGAAAAATCAGAGGCGGTATGGCATACCACCGCATACCGTCTCACTTCGACCACTGGTCCCTATGGAAGTGTTTATCATAATCTCAGCGATGAGCATGAAATATCCCAGCGTCATCCTGCGCTATCGCTTGCCTGTCTGACGCTAATAGTTGTATAATCTCCGTTTCGGGTATTAAACTGTGCAGTTAATTTGTTGTTTCCAAACTACTAGACCCGATAAAAAACTAATAAACGGCGAATGTTTTAGTCTGTGTTTATGCGTCACGGTAATAGATGTCGCTGTCTGAACTATCGAGTGTTAACTGTACAGGAAACATGCCGATTTCAAACTACTGGTCTTTATAAATATCATATTCTCGTGCAATAAAGAGTTTGGAAGTAATAGGTGTTTCAGTGTTACGTGAAACATGCGAATGTTTTAGCGTCTTTGTGTGTACCAATAAAATCAGATTTTTTTTTATTATGGTAAGTTAAATGTTATGAAAAATTCTCACATAGACAATTTTTTATCATCAGTAATTAGTATATCCCGTTTTCTATGACTTTTCTAATCCGCGAATTTGTCCTAATAATCCTCACTTTTGAAAATTAATCTTCAATTTATGGGTATCTCTGGATTTGCCAGTGACTTTGTAACTTGGAATATTGCCTACAAAGGGCCCCGGTGACTCAATGTTAGAGCGATATGTATAAGATGTGGTCAAAAAGTACGGTGAATGTAGTTCCATAGTGCCGTCTATCGATACTGAATCCATTTGAACTAATAGCCCGGTAGTTACAGTCAGTGTCGGGTTTGAATAAGGTTGCCATATGTCCGTATTTTGTACGGACTATTTGTATTTTTTGGTTTGTGTCCGTGTCCGTATCGTACAAAGCATGAAATAGGAAATGTCCGTATTTGAGAGTTTTGAAGCTGCCTGAAAATTTCCGAGTCGGAAATCGCTAAAATTAATCGTTTAATCGTTTAATTGGTCGAAAAGAACTGTGTTTTCATCATATAACTTATATTTTAGTTACTATTAGAAAAAATAGGTTATGTTTTTAAAAAGTCTCTCATTTTTCCATTCCAGGGTTCTTTTGGTTAGATTTAATATACGTAATTTAATTACATGATTCATTATGTTTGTTTAATGAAAAAAAATATAAAATATGTTAGTTTCCAATAGTGTTTTAAGTATTACAGTAAAAAATTGTGTGGTAACCTAAAAAGTTGATTTCTAGGTAAGACATATCAAAATATTTATTCTTTGTTTGGGTATTGTACCTTTGATAGATCGTTATTTTAAGGCTTGTCTGTATTTTGGATCAAAAAATTATGGCAACCCTAGCTTTGAATCAGTTGTGACATGTTAGTTGGCTTCCAGAGGCAGAAGAGTGAGGACGTGTTAAGAGTGTCAATCGCGCGCCAGCATTAAGTTTTGTTATAAGCTGTAAAAAAAGGAAAAAAAAACTATCAAAGAAGCTTACGAAATGTTAAAATCAGTGTATAGCGATTAAGTGGTGGCGTTGAAGATTGTTTACAAGTAGAGATGCAAGGGCTCGGAAAAAAACGGCTTTTTGGAAAAAAAACTCGGTTTTTTCTGTTTCGCTTTTTTGCTTGGGAAATTTTGGACTTTTTTGAAAATTTTGCTTTAAACTGATAAAGCAGACTTTGTTTCGCTTCTCTACAACAAAAAACTCATTTAAATAGTGGCTGATGCAGATAATAATATGAAACTTCGAAAATAAACCATGAATTTCAAAAAGATTTTTTAAAATTCTTAACATATTTATATTATGAATTCCAAGGGATTAACCAATATATGTAATAATATTTTAACCTCGTATATACAATAAGTATTTTAAAAATGATACACAAATAACTAGCAAAATTGTATGTAGTATTTTTACTTCAAAATATCATACACCCTCTTTTTGAAGCAAAATAAAGAAAAATATGAGAGAAATCTGCACATCAAGAGCTTCGTTTCGGGTGGTTCTGTACATTCTTGAAATTTTTCAGTTAAGTTTTAACTTTCATATACATTGTATGAATATTTCGAACAAATTTTTCACTGATTGATCACATATGTAATAATATGTTACCACCTATCAGGTGCTTCGGATCTGCAAAATCGGTAAGGCTCCAAATTCTGTAATGCACTGACTGCTCCTTAAGCTTGTTCAGAATCGGGAAAGTATCGAATTTTCTGTTCTGGATCATATACGTAATAGACGGTTCATCTGAGCGTATGGCTTCCTAGGCTGTAGAATATATAACCACCATCACGGTTTACCCAATGCTGAAGGTTTCTAAATTTTTAAATGCTGAAGGTTTCTAAATTTTTAACAAGAAAATTCAACATATAGTTACGAAACTACTACTTTTTTTTTACAAAAAAAAAAAAAAAAACTATGGAATACATTTAAAAAGAGTGGACGAATCAATCACTGTTCCAATTCACAAGAAAGACGACAAAATTGATTGTAATAATTATCGAGGCATTTCTCTTAACATTCTATTAATAAGATTGACCCCATACGTAGATGAAATTATTGTAGATTATCAGTGTGAATTTAGTCAAAATCGACCAGGTATTTACCATTTAACAAATACTCGATAAGAAATGGGCATATATTACCCAGTACATCAACTGTTTATTGATTTTAGGAAGGTTTACAACTCGGTAAGGAGGGAAACATTGTACAACATTCTTACAGAATTTGGAATACCGAAAGAGCTAGATTTAATAAGCGTTTAAATCAATTCCAGAGTAAAGTCCGAGTAGAAAAATGCGAGCTTCCACGTCTAGATTGGCCTGAAACAAGGATATGCGTTATCGCAGTTATTATTCAGCTTTGTCCCGGAGTACGCTACAACAAAAATCAAAGATAGGAACCAGGGCCTAGACTTGAATGGTATTCACCAGGTTATGGTGTATGCTGATTATGTAAATTTGATAGAACGATCGAAAGAAATGCAGAGGCCTTATTAAACGCTTGAAGGGACATGAGTAAATGCAAAGAAATCTAAATACAAGGAAGTTACGGCAAATTATGAATGCGTTAAAATGTCAGTTAATACTTTCGACACAGTGGATAGTTTCAAATATCTTGGATCAGTATTACCAGACCAAAATCATACCCACAAAGAAATTAAATGTCGACTAAAATCAGGAAATTCTTATTATTCAGTTCAAAATATTTTGTCGTCGCGAATTCTGTCAAGGAATTTAAAGCTTAAAATATATAAAATGATAATCATGCCTGTTATGCTTTATGGTTGTGAAACATGGTCGCTTACGCTGAAGGAAGAACGCAGACTGTAATTATTTGAGAATGAAATTCTGAGACGAATATTTGAACCCAAAGGAACGGGAATGGGGAATGGTGGAAACTTCATAAGGAGGAACTACATAATTTATACGGTTTACCAAACATCGTTAGAGTCATCAAGTCTAGGAGGCTCAGGTGAGCAGGTCATGTAGCCAGAATGGAAGAAAGTAGGAACGCTTTCAAAGTTTTAACTGGAAACCCAATCGGGAGACGTCCAGTAGGAAAATCTAGGCCCTAGCAGAAATAGGAATACAGAGTAGAAACTGGATTGAATTGGATAAGGACAGAAGTCAATGGAGAGCTTTTGTGGCCATAGAGAAAGAGAGAGAGAGAGAGAGAATACATTTAAATTAACTGCACAACAAACATGAGTGAGTGGTTATCTTTCGCGCTTCTATCGTGAAGTCCGGGATTCAACCCCGCATTCGACCATTTTGACAAAAGTTTTTCTTAATTACATCTGTGAATGTAGAGATAGTGCGTGTACTGTGAGTCCTGGCCGACTTACTTTCTAATCGTTTTTAAATCTTTGTTATTATTAATTACCAGCAGTGATGGATTTGCGAAGAGGGTTAGGGTGGGGATATCTTTCGGATTGAAGCCTCTACCCCGAAATTACGGAATTTCTAAAACAAACTAAATATTTGTTTTGCCTTTACTCATAAACTTCAAGCTGTCCTCAAATAAAAAATTAGGAATTTTTAGAAAAAACTAAGCATTAATAAGAAACCCTCCGAAAATACTTTTCTAAATCCGCCACTGATTATCAGTATAAAATGATCTTCAAGGTTGTATCTGGAAGATTATAGTTGAATATACAAACGAAACGAAATATTTGTTATGCCTGTACTCATAAACTTAAGCTCCTCTTAAATAAAAGTTAGAAATTTTTAGAAAAACCAAACATCATTCAGAAAAAAAACCTCCCAAATATTTTTCTAAATCCGATACTGATTATTTCTATCAAACGGTGTTCAAGGTTGTATCCGGAAGATTATTATTAAATCATTGCACAGCTACAGTATAACGGAAATGTGGAAGTACGCTCTGACAGATATATTGAAAAACGCACGCTCTGATGGATATATTGAAAACCATAAGTTTAATTATGTGCTAGAAGCTAGAGTACTAAGCTCTAAGAAGTGAAACACGGATGACTAAAAAGAAATGATCTAGAGAAGAAAAAAATGTCAATAATTCAGAAGTTAAAATAAAGTTAAATAGCTTCTAAAATTGCCCTCAAATACTACGTACTTTATTTTTACTTTAATTCATAAACCATGTGCTCCATCCATCATGATGGTGAATTACAGAGCGAAATATGGCATTCAGGTCATGAAATCTTATTTAACTTTAGAGTATACTATAGGAAAGCTATTTAAACAGAAAAATCATGAAAATGAAAAAAAGCCAAAATTCTCGGTTTTTTTTCAAAAAGCCGGCTTTTTATGTGCAAAAAACCATCGATTCAAAAAAGCCGGGTTTTTTTGCATCTCTATTTACAAGTGATATGAGCGATTCAACACAGGCAAGGAGTCGGTTGAAAGCGAGCAACGATCGAAACGTCCTTCGACGTAAAAAAAAAAAAAAAAAAAAAAAAAAAAAAAAAAAAAGTGCAAAAAGTGGCAGTTCAAACAGGCGAATGACTATTTGAGAGTTTTCCGAAGAACTAAACATCTGATATGCGCCCGTGAAAAGTATTTTAACCATCGATTAAATCGGGAAATGGCTTCCTTCTTCACCACGAAAACGCTCCGTGCCACATCTTGTGTTCGATCCGGGAGCTTTTGGCCGAAATAAATATTCCTGTCTGTTCACATTTCGCTGTGCTTTATATATAGAGCACCATATGACTTCTGGCTCTTCCCAAAACTAAAACCGTGCTTAAAGGAAAAGTATTCACGTAATTCTTGACATTGAGGGGTCACAACAAAGCAGCTGAAGGCCCTTCTAAAAGAAGCCTTCCAGAAATGCTTCCAGTCATCGATTCAACGTTCGGATAAGTATATTGCTCGCCAAGGACAGTACTTTGAAAGAGATTAATTCAATTTCCATGTAAGGTTATTACTTTGTTTCTAACAAAATCATTCACGTATTTTTGAACACACAATAAGTGTTACAACTCTTGTGAGGTGAATCCTGCCACTGAGACAAGAAAAAAGTTCTCTTGAACTTTCGGCTATCGAACATAGTTTCAGATCTACAAGGTGCCGAAAGCGTGGGAAAATGACTTTCGGACGCCAATAGTTCGGAAACTATCCAACGTAAAGAGGGCGGGTAAAAAATTAACTGAAGAAGCCATACCTGCTGTATTGAATTTTGCGTGTTTCACAATCCTACCATGCACGCGCAAGGGATTCCCCAAAGGAACGTAGGGAGTCCCGGATAATCTGCTAAATGAAAGTTAGTCTAAATGAATATGAATTGATGGGGTTTCTACCAGGTAACAATAATTCGTCTGTATTAAGTCGATATCTGGAACAAATACAAAATGGCGGACACTTTCATGCCCGTTGTGTGTGGTTGCATAATCGCCAGGTACAGATGCTGGCCAACAGTGAAGTTCTGAGTATTAAGTGTAGCGAATTTGTACTCAAATGCTCTAGAAAGACATCTGAAGTGTCGGTAGAGCACAACAGATGGAGCAGGGTGATTCACATGTGTGGAAACACATAACGGAAAATGCCCAGAAATGCACTCATACTCAGTAAACGTGAGTTCAAAGCGTCGGAAATGTAAGGATTAGCGTCAAGAACATGAAAGTCAATTCACCAATAATATTCCCTCAAATCGACGCAATATGATGTGCACGGTTGCATACCAATAGGGATGCAACAACTGAGGCCAAGTTGAAATTGTGCAAAGGGACTCACTAAGAAACTGGGTAAACTAAATGAATGTCTCTAGTGAGATCACATGATCGATATTGAAATGCGGACAATTTGTGTGTTGATATCGATATGTAGCTAGTTGAGAAATGTCAACATGTGCCACTACTGCTGGGACACCGTCCCACGTGGGAAAAATAGGAAAATAACTACTCGGGTCTTGAATTTGAGGCCGTGGGCTCCCAGTAGAATTGGAAACTGCGACCACGCGAGCGAAAGCGAGCGCTCTAGTTCTGAGGCTCGAGGGAGCCTGACTTTCTCTGTATACATTTCTTTGTTTGGCAAGCGTTCTTGTACAGCCTCCCGACATGCTTGTGTGTTTCATTTTGTTACTCCTACTGCACAGTTGTAAAAAATCAGAGCTTTAAGACGTTTCTTCCTATTTCTCACGTCGTTTTATTTCCCATATGTATGGTATTCCAGCTGTAGTGTTACATGTGCCAAATTGGTTCATTTTCGTCTTTGTCTTGGCATGTGTACTGTGTGTAAGATACATATTTCTGGAGGTATTTTGATATCGAGTACGTCATATGTCCCAGAAGACGTGAAACATGATACAAGTTTGTTATTTTCACGCTCTATCACAATTTGAATCATGGATTAAGAGATTTCTTTTCATATGTGTCGACTGTGGGACAATGTCCCAAACAAAGTGGGACATTGATACAATCGTGTTCTAGTTACGTTCTACCAAAAAGTGCACCAGATGTAATAGCAGAATGTACAACGTTATTTTCCTAGTTTTCGCATGCGAGACCTTGTTCCAGCAGTAGTGGGACATGTTGACATTTGTCCATTAGCTACATGTCGATATCAACACACACATTGGTCACATTTCAATATCGATCATGCGATCTCACTAGAACCATTCATTTAGTTTACCCAGTTTCTTAGTGAGTCCCTTTGCACAATTTCAACTTGGCCTCAGTTGTTGCATCCTTATTGGTATGCAACCGTGCACATCATATTGCGTCGGTTTGAGGGAATATTATTGGTGAATTGACTTTCATGTTCTTGACGCTAATCCTTACATTTCCGACGCTTTGAACTCACGTTTACTGAGTATGAGTGCATTTCTGGGCATTTTCCGTTATGTGTTTCCACACATGTGAATCACCCTGCTCCATCTGTTGTGCTCTACCGACACTTCAGATGTCTTTCTAGAGCATTTGAGTACAAATTCGCTACACTTAATACTAAGAACTTCATTGTTGACCAGCATACGTACCTGGCGATTATGCAACCACACACAACGGGCATGAAGGTGTCCGCCATTTTGTATTTGTTCCAGATATCGACTTAATACAAACGAATTATTGTTACCTGGTAGAAACCCTATCAATTCATATAAATTTAGACCGATTATCATTTAGCAGATTATTCGGGACTCCCTACGTTCCTTTGGGGAATCCCTTGCGCGTGCGTGGTAGGATTGTGAAACATGCAAAATTCAATACAGCAGGTATGACTTCTTCAGTTAATTTTTTACCCGCCCTCTTTACGTTGGATAGTTTCCGAACTATTGACGTCCGAAAGTCATTTTCTCACGCTTTCAGCACCTTGTAGATCTGAAACTATGTCCGATAGCCGAAAGTTCAAAAGAACTTTTTTTCTTGTCTCAGTGGCAGGTTTCACCTCCCAAGAGTTGTAACACTTACTTTGCAACACCCGATATATATATATATATATATATATATATATATATATATATATATATATATATATATATATATATATTAGGGTGGTCCTTAATTTCTTTGGACGAACCCTCTAAAATGGTTCTATATAAGACCAAATTGAGCCAGGAGAAAAATTAGATCCATTGAATAATATTAAATGGTGCCTCAAGCGACCTAAAGTTGTGAGTCCGATTACAACACATAGTATATAGGGAAAATCTGGAATAAAATCTTGTAATTTAGAAACGGCTTAAGGGAACGCAAAGATACCCTGGATAATGGAACTAGAGGAAGAAATACATCTAATGTTGTATAGTATTGTCACAGCGGCCATCTTAAAGTCCTCCATCTTGGATTCAGATCAAAATTTTCAAATAGGAAGAGGGTCATGTGACATATTGTTTTGAGGTGGCTTTTTAGCAGAAGCACAAATCTGGCACTATTTTAAAAATAGCTTTAATCGCCTAAGAATTATTACCTGTTAAAAGATTTCTCTTTTTCACAGGTAATAACTCTTACACGACTAAAAGTAAAGACATGAGTTTGGCTCGAAAAGAACAAGAGGGATATGCACGGTTTCATTAGAAAGAGCAGCGCAAAAGAAAAATGCACTTCTGAAAATGATTTGTTTGAATTTTATACATCAAAAGACATGGAGGTAAGCATTTCAAGAAATGAAGAGGGAACCCCAGTTGAGAATGTTAGAGAAGATGTAAATATTGCCTGTGTGAGCCCGGACCCTGCAAGAGATGTAAAGGAGGAAAAACTAATGTTATTACTCCAAGACAGGTTGCTGCTCTTGATCGATACAAGTCCACTGATAGAACAAGAATACATATTCTGTCAGCGACGGCAGAAACATTAGGCCATAATGTAGATGAACTAGTAATAAATATGCATTGATGCTGAGAGAAAATCCGTAGCAGAGTTGCATAAGACCACAAAAACAATTTCGGAGTACATCAAGTGCGTTAGTTGTGTAATGGGACGGAAAACTACTGCTGAATTTGACTGGTAGAGAGACTGTCGACAGGCTATCAATAATTATTACAGGAGATGGTCATGAGAGGCTAATTGGTGTTCCCATTTTGTCATCATCAATAGGGGAACGAACATATTGCTTCTACTACAGTTCATTAGCTTGAAGAATAGAACTTGGTAAAGTTCGTGCAGGCAGTTTGTTGTCACACTATTCCCTGAAATATGCGTCATGTAAACGGTGCTTGCATTCTGCTGGAGCAGATGCTCCAAAATAATCTTCTATACCTTCCTTGTAGACACTACATTTATGAATTGGTTTTTATTTGATAACTGTTGTGTTTCGTTTGCATCTGGACCGGACGTTCCCCTATTTAAGCATTTTCAGAACGATTGGTCTAAAATAGATTGTACTAACTTTATTCTAGAATTGATGATGACGATGACGTAAGGAACAACATTTCAGAAGTATTGAAGAAATAAAGTATCTTGCTATCAAACTTGTAGAAGCAGGACACCGCAGAGAAGATTACATAGCATTTTTTAGAACTGACCATCATATTCTTGGATGGCATACCTCCTCGAAGTTTTCTTTCGTTTGCTTGGAGCAATTCACCATGCAAGGTGGATGGGAAAAGCAATATACTGTTTAAAAATTTTCTCTTTCGCCAACATTTTCGTTTAACGACGCAAATAGAAAAGGATCTTCGGAGAGCATGAATTTTTCTGATACGACTATATGTCCAAGCTTGATTTAAATGTGTTCAAGTATCCCGTTCACCATCACAAGACCTGCAATTTTTGAAAGATTTATACAGTTATAGACAAATAGATAATGAATTATCTGAAGTTACTCTTTCTAAATTTTTTCGGCATCTCTGGTACTTCAAGGAGGAATAGGTAGCATTGGGTTTTTTGATGATGAAGCTAACATAATGGAAAAACAAAAATTGGTTGAAAGAATGAAAACTGTAAGGAGAAACCGTGAAGCAGCAAAGAGGCTTGACGCAAGAAGTGATACCATAAAAATTCTTGTGAAAAGAGAAATCAGTGATTTTGTTAAAACAAACAAATTTTTCTCGTAAGATTTAAAATACCCAAAGAGTTTCTTGAGTGTGATCCGATTTCATGGTCAAATAACAATGACTATCTTCAAGGAAAGACAATAGTTAAATTCATCTCCGTAATATACGATGCAGCAGAAAGGGAAGTTAAACTAACAGAAGATCACAACATCGTTTTTACGAAAAAATGAGCATCAGAAACAGTTTCTTTTGCAGATAGTGAAGGTTCATAGATCTTTTCCTAGATGTGACAAAAGTGAACTGTGTAGCAAATAAGATTGAAAAATCTATTGAAAACTTACCGCAAAGCTGCTACAGTACTACATAAATAAGGGATATTTAATTTCTTAGAAGTTATAATTTTTTCTCTCATAATGATCTATGAATCATCTTGATGGAAAAACTTACTTGTAGCTCATGGGGAAACAAAGATTTAACTTTCTCTAGCAGTATGTTTCCAGTTTATGTAAAATACTTCCAAAATTCTTACAAATCTGTGATCCATAACTACAATATAAACTAGGAATGCAATGTATATACCCGATTGCAATGAAATGAGCTGAGCGAGCTTAAACTACGTAATCAGGAAGCGTTTTTCGGTGATTATTCCTCGATGGTACATCGGATTTTTGATTTCGACCTATGTTGTCACTCAGCACAACATACTCTATCAGCGTGCTATGTTTGGTTGAGATCGGCCAAACGGTCTAGGAGTAAGCGTTTTTCGGTGATTATTCCTCGATGGTACATCGGAATTTTGATTTCGACCTATGTTGTCACTCAGCACGACATACTCTATCAGCGTGCTAAGTTTGGTTGAGATCGGCCAAACGGTCTAGGAGGAAGCGTTTTTCGGTGATTATTCCTCGATGGTACATCGGATTTTTTATTTCGACCTATGTTGTCACTCAGCACGACATACTCTATCAGCGTGCTAAGTTTGGTTGAGATCGGCCAAACGGTCTAGGAGGAGTTCGCGGACAACCAAACGGCTAACCCGAGTATAAGAGCTTCGCTTCGCTCAGCTCAATAACATTACCTCGAACCTTTTCGTTTTTTAATAACTCTTACATGATTATAGATAACTTAAAACTAATACCAGATTTGTGTTTCTGGGAAAACGCCACCTCAAAATGATATGTCACATAACCCTCTTCCTATTTGAAAATATTGACCTGAATTCAAGATGGAGGACTTTAAGATGGCCGCCATGATAATGCTATACAAGACTAGCTTGTTCCCTTCCTCTAGTTCCATTATCCACGATATCTCCCCATTCCCTCAAGCCGTTTCTAAATTACAAGATTTTATTCCAGATTTTCCCCATATAGGCCTACTATGTATTGTAATCGGATTCAATACTTCAGGTCGCTTGAGGCACCATTTAAAATTATTCAATGGATCTAATTTTTCTCCTGGCTTAATTTGGTCCCATATATATAGTTTAGTATTCCACGTTTATGTTCCAAGGCGAAAGGACGCTGTGATGGTGATAATGAACGAACGGTGGAATGGTAAAAGTGGAAAGAGATGAAAGAAAACCGATGAATACAGTGATTGGTCAACATAATGCCCATTTGGCAAGAGCTGGGATCGAACCAGGATCTCCACATACTAGAGGTGTGTGCTCTATCATTAAGTCACTGCGCCCGTTTATATATAGGGGCACGTATATATTGCCTCAAATATGGCACCAAAGTTTCGTGATTGGTATTTCCTTTAAATTATGTTACCACTATAGGGCCTAGGTGAGTTTGTAAAGGCAACAAAGTGTCTTTTTTTTTCCTTTGGAAGAATTTTAATACATTTGCTATAGACCTTCATCTGCTTATAAATGTTTCATCAACTAAATAAATTTTCTTTGCGTCTCTTAGAGTTTTAATACAGGAAACACCTTGTCTAAATTTATTCAAACTCAAATCACATCCTGTTATACAACTGTCAGTATTCACAAGTGACAAGGAAATCACAGACGATTGCCAATTTCTCATCTTTTTTCTTTATTTTATACAACACGACTATTGTTAACACGCTAGTGCGTTTATTTATACGAGTGATAAACATTGGACCCTTCAACTTTCAACATGTGCTGCTTTCGCGTGTGTCAAGATATAAAATAAACATCGCGCTGGAAAATGTTTCAAATGCTGATAAGAGTGACATTTAGGCCTAACGCACACGAATATGGCGGAGGTGACGTAAACAATTGACGTAACATTTTTAAGTGATGCCCAGCCTTTTTGGGCTCAGCTTCTAAATAACAGTGTTACTCACCGGTTTGATCATCACCTCAGAATAAAAAAAGAATAAAAAATAAAAAAATGAATGAATATGGCATCATCAGTTTCCGAATGTGACTGTAGAGGTGTGAATAAAAAAAAATGTTGGCATCAACGTTCTTCGCAGATACTGTACGTATCCTGTTTTATTTCCGTCCTTCTAAATTTTTATTTGAGGAACACGGTGGCTCAGTAGTGAAGCACTTACTTCAGGTGCATGGACTCTCTGGTTCGATCCCCGGCAAGGAAGTTTGTCGTGGACAACATCGTGTCCGCGGGTTTTCTCGGGGTACTCCTGTTTCCTTACACATTATCATTCCACCAATTCTTCCACTATCATTTACTTGCCTTAAGATCCATCTCCCTTAGCTAACGAGCATAATCGTAGGACGTTAAACTGACAGATTTCATTTAATTTTTATTTTATTTATTTATTTATTTATTTATTTATTTCACTAACTAACTATATGGCCTATGAAACCCGGAGGTTCAATGCCGTATTAAGAAAAGCTCTCCATTGACTTTCGTCCCTAGCCAACTGAATCCAGTTTCTACTTTGTATTTCTATTTCTTCGAGATCCATCTTAATAGTGTCCTTCCATCCGCGTATAGGACTTTCTAATGGTCGTTTTTCGATTGAACTTCCAGTTAAAACTTAGAAAGCATTTCTACTTTCTTCTATCCTGGCTACATGGTTTGCCCACCTGAGCCTCCTAGACATGATGACCCGAACAAAGTTTAGTAAACGGTATAAGTTATGCAGTTCCTTGTTATGAAGTTCCAGCAATCCATTTTCCCGTTCCTCTTGGGTCCAAATATTCGTCTCAGAATTTTATTCTCAAATACTTGCATTTTGCGTTCTTCCCTCAGAGTAAGCGACCGTGTTTCGCAATCCTCTAATTGAATTTTCATGTGATATCGCGAAGAAGACCGTTGTACTTTTTCGTAAAAACTGTCTTTTATATCGTCATCCCTATCTTCTGTTAGGGTATGTACAGTACATTTAGAACAATAAGCTCACACAAGCGACTCTTTAATAAAAGAAAGTCTATCATTAACAAATTCAACCCATTTAATTGCTCATATTATTCGTTTGTGAACGAAAAACACTTTTCTTAGTTCGTGATCGTTTCCTTCTCCGTGAAACAACGTAAAATTTCCGAACTTCACTGCTTCTTTTCCTTCCTCTTTAATTTTCTGAACTCCTACTAGGTCCATCCTATACTTATCTATACACTCGTTATGGATTTTAACACGTTTGTCCTGTAAAGACTTCTTATATTTCATGTTTAAAATCCCATGCCATTTTGCTTTGCTGAGACCTTTCCAAGTTACCAGTCCTGGTTCGAAGTTTCTGAATGTTTCTGAACAAGTGCTTTAAAAAAAAAAACATAGGATGAGGTTGTTAGCCTCACGCCAAACCCCCTTATTTAAATCAATATACAAGAATGATATATGTCATACATTCTCAGGTAAACACATCTGTTCTTCAAACTTCGCATAGAAGTAGATCTTGACCAGTGGTGAAGCGTAATCCCACAATGTAGGGTAGGCCCGATAAACTAATAACACAAATAACATTTAGTGTATCATAAAATGTTTAAAATTATAGTCAGAATTCTATTTTCCTTATCGAGTTAAACAAACAAATATTAACAAATCTATTTATTTAAAAGAACTTTCTTAGATGTATCTCTAACACTGTTTAGAGTTAATTTATGTGCATGTATACATAGGTGTTTATTTTTGTTTAATTTGACAAGAAAGAATGAATATTTAGAAATATATAAGCAAGAGTAGATGGAAAAGAGTCATTATTATTATTATTATTATTATTATTATTATTATTATTATTATTATTATTATTATTATTATTATTATTATTATTATTATTATTATTCAACAAATATTTACAGCAGGAAAGCACGCAATATGTATTAGTGGAATATTCCCAAATATCCACTACAAATGTTTTGAAGTGCAGTTCGTATTTTCTTGTGTCTGGGATTTGCAGAGGAAATTAGAGGAATTTTCTCCTCACTTGCTATTTTCATTTCCTGCATATTTGAAAATGAAGGGAAAGAAAAAGAAAGTACAGAACGTTAGAACGTTACAGTGTAGAGATGGATAAACAATGTTTTGGTCTTCGACGTACCGATGTAAAACGTATGGCGTTTCAGCTTGCTTTCAGGAACAACATTCTTCATCCTCTCCGCCTAGAAGACAGTTTGCAGGCAAAAAATGGCTAATAAAATTTCTGAGAAGACATCTTACTCCTTTCTTCAGGACCTCTCAAGCAATTTCAGCTTTAGGAGTAACGTCGTTTAATGAAAGTAAATGTGTCGACATTTTTTGACATATTTGAAGAATTCATCAAAAGCGCACACATATTGTTTAAGTAGATGAAACAGGACTAACAGTTATGAAACATAACTAACTAACTAACTCTATGGCCTATGGAACCCGGATGTTCAGTGCCGCGTTCACAAAAGCTCTCCACTGACTTCTATCCTTAGCTAATTGCATCCAGTTTCTACTTTGTATTCCTATCTCTGCGAGATCCATCTTAATATTGTCCTCCCATCTGCGCCTAGGTCTTCCTAATGGTCGTTTTCCTATGGGTCTACCAGTCAAGACTTTGAAAGCGTTTCTACTTTCTTCCATTCTAGCTACATGACCTGCCCACCTAAGCCTCCTAGACTTGACGACCCTAACAATGTTGGGTAAACCGTATAAACTATGTAGTTCCTCGTTATGAAGCTTCTGCCATTCCCCATTCTCGTTCCTCTTGGGTCCGAATATTCTTCTCAGGATCCTGTTCTCAGATACTTTCAGTCTATGTTCTTCCCTCAGAGTAAGCGACCATGTTTCACAACCATACAGAACAACAGGCATGATTATCGTTTTATATATTTTAAGCTTCAAATTCCTCGACAGAATTCGCGACGACAAGAGATTTTGAACCGAATAGTAACACGAATTCCCTGCTTTTAGTCGACATTTAATTTCTTCGTGAATATGATTTTCGTCTGTTAATATTGATCCTAAATATTTGATCAATATGAAACATAAGCATACGCAAGTGTTAAGTGTGAAAAAAAAAAACATGTGAATGCACTTCAATCACAAAAAAGGGGTAGGCTAATAACTGTCGTGATTTGCATGAATCCTTTAGGAACATATCGTCGCATGAGAACTAGATGAATGTAACTCCAAAAATGCGGTTTCCGTATTCTTCATGTTTGGACATAATTTTGAAAGCCCGACTTAGTATAAATGGAACGTAACGCCATCTGTTCTCCTTGTCGATCATCTGTTGTAATGTAGCTCAATTACTATCCTATTAAAAACACCTTTCTAAGGAATAATATTTTTGTCCTCTCGTCTGTAAACCTACTAAAATGGAGTTACTTTCCTCTGGTTCTCATGCGACCATATGTGACACGATAATTTTTCCGTGAATACATATAAAGCCTGAGCTAATGGAAGGAGCACCAATAGGTTCCATATGGGGTTGTCACAAATCCGGGTGGATTCAGAGTGATTTATTCATGAAATGGATGGAACATTTTATGAATTTCACAAAACCCGATCCAGATGATCCCATTTTATTAGTTGTAGATCGCCACAATTCTCACACTAGAAATCTTACAGTAATTGATATGGCACAAAAAATAATGTCAGAATTGTGAGAATGTTATGTCTTACTCTTCCCTCAACGCATGCAATGGAACCATTGCACATTTCCTACATGGGTCCTTAAAGACATGCTACGCACAAAAAATTAAAACATTCCTAAGAAACAATCCACGCCGTGTTGTAACCCACTACGTTGGCAGAATTGTTCGCTAAAGCTTACAATTGTACTGCTAGCTTGGAGATATCTACAAGTGGATTTCAAACTTGTAGATTCTATCCTTGCAATAGATGTGCTTTAGGAGATAATCAATATGGACTTCATCAACCCCTATTTTCGAGCTCATACTGCTCAAGGAACTCTGAATTTCAAAACTCGATGGTCAAGATCGATCAACGAAGTACTTCTTCTCTTCCTCGAGCTTGGGCTGATCAGATAGGCTTATTTCTGTTAAGAAGCCTTTCACACAAAGTAAAATTCCACGCACCGAAACATCCGAAATCTCAGATTTTACTGTTTCCCTAATTTATATCACCCCTTTACCTCAGTATGCGTCAACGATTTCTGGGCGAAGATCTTCCAGACAGCATAGTGCCAAACTAATCACTTCTTCTCATAAATAGTCATTACTAGTGAAAAAGAGAGCAGGTAATCGTAAATCTATTAAAGCAAGTCAATCAGTAACCACACGCAATAAATTCAAATGAAGCAAGGAAGAATCAAGCAGTAGTGAGTCAGATGTTCCTCATTTTCAAATGGCAGATTTGTCAGACAGTGACATCAGTATTGATCAAGACATTCTCTGCCTTATGCAGAGTCGTTTTGGCATATGATTAGCGTTAAAGGCCTGACTACTGTAGTAAACATATGTTAGTCGAACTTTTTAGTATGGCACTAATAACGCGCCAGGAAGTCTTTTCCAATGCCGTGTCCAAAATCATTATTTGGTAACAAATACCCCGGTACAGCATATTTATCCCTATCGGTTCCATTACCGTTAACAGCCCCAATGTAAACTACAATCACACCGACTAGCATGTTGGAAGTCATTGTGGTTTCTTCGGTTTTAAATTATTATTATTATTTTCAAAATAACAAAAGTAAACCGACCACAATCAAATTTGGGTTTCACACGATATACTACTTAGGAAGTATTTTTGAAGCAAAGTAGATTAGTGCATTTGCTATAGGGCTTATTGCTTCCCATTGATAATTCAGGTGTCTGTCATAGGTGTACAGTATATGTTATTTGAAGTTTGACGTTCATTATAGCACGGAAATCACATCATTGTTCTCCTACCGGGATTCGAACCTGGGACCACGTTCACTAGCCCAGCAGATTGGGCTAATTACGTCATACAATATATAATGAAAATATGAAGCTGTAAACAATATCTTAAAGACTGACCATTTCGTTTATGCTACCTATTATGAAATACAAATTTTGATATTGTTCATTGTTTTGTCATTAATTCGAAAAATTGCAAAAGAATGTTAATTAAAAAAAGCGTATCCACGGTTACTTCCTCTTACTGCAAGTTTTAATCAACATATAATATCCAGTATGAGGAGAAGTCAAAAAGTGAAGGGACTTCTGAGAGGGACTTTCTATCATTTGTTCTAATGATAGAAAACTGAAACATACATTATTTTTCTACACAATCTCTCGGCACTTCAACACACTTTTCCCAAAGTTGTACAAGCTTTTTTTGATTCCGTCGAGAAGAAAAAATTTCGGTCGCACCTGTACCTTTGTATCTTATGCTGCGCTGACAATTCTTTCGCGCCACTCTGCATACACTTTACGGTTGTGTTTAACATCTTCCGAAAAAAAAAAAAAAAACGAATCACTGCCCTCATTTCCTCCTTGGTGCAGATTGACTATGGATTTGCCACGTTTAACGGTCTGTTACACTTCAACGACTAACGCGGGAATAAGAGTGACACGTTGAGTAGAAGTGTTGCAGACGACACTAAGTCAGCGCTGGATACTAGGTGCGTTACCAACCCCTAGTGCCAGAAATTACGTCCATTTACTTTTTGACTTCACCTCGTATTTTGATATTTTGCCCGTATTCTCTTTGTTAGATACCATTTCACCTCCAAATATTGAAATGCATTACACGTAAGCAACACTTGTCAGGAAGATTGTATTGTAAAACAGTTCCACTTTGTCTAATTATATTACTAACTCTTCCGTCTAAAATAGTCCGTAATGAGTTGTCTTTTCTATATGAAG
Source organism: Thermobia domestica (assembly GCF_964235325.1). NCBI lineage: Eukaryota > Metazoa > Arthropoda > Insecta > Zygentoma > Lepismatidae > Thermobia > Thermobia domestica. The sequence continues at coordinate 119,214,286 of NC_137454.1, read as the reverse complement.
ATGATGCTCATATAGATTAAATTGGCTGCTGTACTTGAGCAGGTGCTACTGAATAATGATCACTATTCCTGTAATAGTCAAAAGATAATAACTGCTTTATCCACAACGTGTGATACTCCGTTTGCCAAAAGAATCTTTCATGTACGTACATTTTTTTACCCTTTTTTCAAATCTGGTCTCAGTTTTCAGTATGGGAAGGAAAGTCTACAGAGTGTTATTGTTTCGCAAGATGTAAGTAGAGTATGTAACATTTGGCTAAGTAAAAAATGGGGACAGCTTTACACTGTAGACTTATTTCGTTGGACACGTGTCTTTCTGGAACATTGCCATCAGTAAACTTGCTATTCACCAGACTATTGACTTTCTTGTTGATGTCTTTTTATCTTTACAATGCAGACATACATGACTCATTCCTCGAAATATGTTAAATTTAGCTGTTATCTAATTAACCGATAAAGAAATTTTGCGCATTCAGAATAATAAAATCACAATATCCACTTATTAATAAGTAAAGGATCTGGTGAATCTTTTACTATATGATACGCAGAAAGAAAATTTGGTTAATATTGATGAACAAATCCTCTTGTCAAACTAGCACCAACCAAATATTAAACCCCACCGTGTATGCAGTTTTTTCGATTAAATTTGTTTGAAGGAGCGACCTGGTGCTATGTAGTCTACTTGTTTCGTGCTTTCTTGCAAAAGGAAAGAACATTTAGTTGTCGGAGAATCAAACACCGGTCAGCTGGATGCTGGTACAAAAGTACCAGCTAAACCAGGGATGCAAATAACCACTCGCCCGGAGCGAGTGCTTCAAAAATTGGTGCGGGCGAGTATTCAATATCTTATCGAAGGTAAGTAAATGATTTCTATTGTGGGATATCGGCTAATAGTTTTTTTTTTCCTTGGGCTAGTAAAATGTTGTTGCTTATTTGCATCCCTGCACTAAACTGATTCCGAATTGATGCTGTAGACATTACACAAATTTGAATTTAATCGTCATGTTTTTTCCTCTCTCTCTCTCTTTCTTTAAAAATCAAAGTTGAACATGTTGATTATGAAGTTTTTTCTGAATTTTTAGTATTTTGCACTGATTCTGTTATAGTAGAATAAATTAAACTCCTTGGCACTATAGCCCACCCAGGCTATTGTTTACCAGATAACTCTTAGCTGTTTAGATCATTGTTTAGTATTCGCAACTCCCCAATTGCCACAGGATGTTGTTCACTATTACTAGCCCACGAGACAAGAGTTGAGGCTATCTTGATTCGAAAATATCGCCTTTAGAAAGTATAGGGGGCGGACTAAAATATGAAAACACTCGACAAAATGCGTCCATCTGAGGCTAATATGGCGTAGGACGACCTTTGGCGTGCAGAACTGCTTATAGTCTTCTTGAAGTGGATAAATTCAAATCCTGTACAATTACCAGCGAATCTTGTATGGACTCTTCTTGCAAAACCTCTGCAAGTTCCTTTACCGATTACGGTGATGAATAACGTGCTCGAACCTTCCTTTCCATCACGGACTACAAGAGCTCATTAATATTGAGATCAGGAGATTGGATAGCAGATGTGCAACTTGTGCTTAAAAACCAGTCCTGCGCAGTGTGAGTTGTGTGACGAGGGTGTTGTCATCTTTAAAAAATATCATCAGGGAAGAGACATTGGATCATGGTCACTCAAATTGATCACGTAGTCGTTGTGAGTGACATGATTTTGCAGGGTAAAGACGGGTCTTGCAGAATACCACGATATAGCTGTCGATATCATGACGAAAACCCCGCCATGTTTCACGCGTGCTAACAAACATTGGGATGGCGTTCTCCACACGTAAATTCAATCAGAAGTCAGAAATAGTGTAAATGTCGACTCATCTGACCAAATGATCTTCCGCCAGTGGTGCATCGTAAAGGTTTGATAACTTTGTCACTTAGTTTATTTATGTTTTTCCTACAACTCGCATCACCTCTGTGTATTGAAAGAACATACTAATTTCTTATCGCAAGAGCCCATGAAGTATTCTGGGCGATCATATGACCACATTTCAGCCGGTTATTCTTGGTATACGTATATGTATGCAAACGCGCTTCTTCATAATGCCAATTATTAGTACTTTCCCCGATATGTTCCTGACTATGCCACTGATCACTACTGCATTAATTAATTTGCATTTGGAAAGTTCGTAATTATTGTAATATGTTGACGAGGCTTAAGAATTTTATCTTTCCTGTCTATATTATGTGAAAGAATAAAAATGATTCACCGATCTGCATTAAAGTCATAGTACTTTAAGTAGAAACATAACACAAATATTGTATTATGTCAGGAAAGTCATTTTACCATGAAAACAATGAATAAGGAAGGATTTTTTTTAAATGGATGTGTTTTTAATAAGATGATAATTATGCTACATTACAACAGATGATCGACAAGGAGAACAGATGACGTTACGTTCCATTTACACCAAGTGAGGCTTTCAAAATTATGTCTATGCATGAAGAGAACGAAAACTGCATTTTTGGAGTTACGTTCCTCTCGTTCTCATGTGACGTTATATATTACAAATTTCGACTCTTTATTGTCAAACTGCCAAATCGATTATGTATTCAGGTTATATGTGTGAAATTCGGTATTTAAACTCTTAATGAAAATATTTCGAAAACGTGTTTCAGACTCTTCAGAAATTCGGCTCGTAGTAAGGACAATTTCTAGTAGTAAAATATTTGATTCTTCATACAGAAAATGCCTAAAGTGAGGGTTCACTTGAAGTTGAGCTCCTATATAAAATCATAATAAAATATAGGTGAACATGTGTTGCAGTGTTTTCGAAAATTTCGCTTGTAAAGAAAGGGGGGAGGGAGAACAATTTTTCCAATATTCAAATTTCCAGTTTAATACTCATTAAACCTTACTCTCCCGGTGCGAAAAATGAGCACCTCAACTTGGTCTATTATAAATATTTTTCATGTAAAACACTTAACAGACGGATTTCGTTGGTAGGAACCATGAAGTCGTTTGGGGGCCCGGGTACTGAGACGCTGGAATGCACGTACAAGGAGGGGCAGGGGTAAAAGTGAATCTGAAAAAGTAGGGGGGCGGTAGATAATGGCATGACGTCCCGCCGTCCCCCTGCCAATCTTTGCCCATTGAATTTTTTTTAAGAACTGGGAGGACGCAGTACAAATTTTTCGCAGATAAGGGGACGGCCTCCCCTGCGTTCTCCCGTACTTTTATCCCTGACGAGGGGTAGAAGTGAGGGGGAATGCATAAGGATGTCGTTCTCCGACTTCCAAAAATATCTATGGCGTCCTCCCACTTCCTAAAAAATTACAATGTGCAAAGATAGGCACAGGGGACGGCATGATGTCATACGTCTTCCTACCTTTTCAGATCCACTTTTACTCCTGCAAGTGAATTTTTCATACATACTTTGTTTAACTACTTTTCATGAAATACTATTATTTCCTATAAAATGATGTGTAAAAATCTAGATTTTTACATTATATATTTTTACATTAGGAAATGCATTTTTCCTAATAACTGATTTTCACCGAAAATGGTGCTTATTATGTTCGCCCGAGTTGCTCGTACGTATGTTGATAGGATATCAAGGCCTTCAATAACCAAGAAAGTTCTGTCGCATTTTGTGGAGGTCTGTGTTCAATTGACCCTCACACCGTGAGTTGAATGCGAATGGAGATAAGGAGAAGGTCAGTTGTTGGTGTGGGTATATCCAACATACTACCTGGTTGTAGCAGTTCAGTTACACCATGAACTTTCGTAAGGACAGAGTGAACATGGGACCTCAACAGAACGTCATAAGGGCATGTATGATGTACAAGTTCAAATTGGGATCAAACGCCGCTGCAGCGGAGCGGAAGATATGCCAGTGAGGGTGTCGTAACTACACAGACAATGCAGCAGTGGTTTAACAATTTTAAGGATGGTGACAAAATACTCGAAGACGCACCACGTGCCGGAAAACCAACACATGTACAAAATAAAGATCTTCAAGCAGGAATTGAGGCGAACAGAGGCCAGACATGTGAACAACTGGGACTACAATTCAGTGTGAGTGGAGAAACCATTCGGCAGCATCTCCATCAACTTGGGAAGCACAAGAAGTTCGGTCGATGGGTCCCACATGATTTGACTCCGGACCAGAAAGTAACGCTAGCAGACAGCTGTGTTTCTTGGCTGTCTCGTCTGAGGAAGGAGTTCTGGACAGGGTGTTGACATATGATGAGAAGTGGGTCCTCTACGAAGCTCCACGGCACCGTCATCATTGGTTAGCATCCCATGAATTGGTTCCAAAACAGCCGAAACCAACACTGCACCAGAAGGTCCTCCTGTGTGTTTGGTAGACTGTTTGCGGCATCGTGTATCGGGAACTGCTAAAAGATGGTCAGAGCATCAATGAAACTGTGTACTGTCAACAGTTGAGCCGTTGTCTACTAAACTCTGTAGCCAGTACTTCTGAATCGCAATGGGGTCCTTCTGTTACAGGACAACGTTAAGCCCCACGTGACTAGGATGACCCAGGACACTATTCTACACCTTGGATGGGAAACACTATTGCATCCACCATACTCCCCAGATATTATACCGTCCGATTATCACCTGCTTTATTCCTTGGACAATCACCTTATAGGAAACCAGTTCAAATCCCTCGTAGAGGTGCAAAATGCAGTTGATACCCACCAAATTCTACCGCGATGGAATCCATGGCCTTCCAGAACGTTGGCAGAAGATCGTCGATGTTGATGGGGACTATTTTTGATCTTTAGTTTACGTGTTCGGTGACATGTCGATGTTCGAAGGTGGTGGGCGAAAAAGCGACAGAATTTTCTTGGTTACTTTTATATATTGAAAAGTCAATATGTGTAAAGCTTAAAATTTTCAATGCATGTATTTTTCCTGTTTCGACAAATAGATTGGATACGTAGATAGTAACAAAATCAGACATTCACCGTTTGCAAACTACCCAACGAAGTATGTAAAGAATTATCCGCAAATATAGGAAAAGAATCACATGAATCAGAAACATGATAGAAGTGACGGATATTATGAAAATAAAGGCGTTGAAACGGCAGCAGAGTGAACATATTGAAAGAAGAAATGATGACCGACAGATAAAAGCAGTTTTTACTGTACCAAGGGACAAGAAATGACATAAAAACACCCTCATTCAATGTGACTTGACGAAATGATACTGCTGAGTAACCTACGAAAGAATTGATCAAGATAGAGGAAAGACCATCACCTAGCAGTGGATTGACAATGATTACCTATGATGATGATGATGATATATGTTACCTCCCGAGAATAAGAATAGTAATTGTTATATTGTCCCAGTTTCACATTTTAAAGACAATCTAGTCTAACAATATAATTATATCATAATATACATCTCAAATATGTAAGTGTATCAACTAAATCTTGCTATAGAGATAATCTGTCTGACTTCACGAGAATCAACGAATTTACTTGTACAATTTGTACACATAACACCTGAAATCTCAAGATACCAATATACGATCATCGTTTTCCCGGTCACATCTTAAAACTCTTCTTCCATATTGATTAAAGAGATGGAAGATGGAAAAGTAACGTATTCTATCTATAACCTTTAGCTCACTCTGGACATACGACAAACGTGCCAAGAAGTCAAATACTTTTTTTCATTGGAATTTCAGCTATAAACGACCGGAAGTAGAAAGTCACTCCTACTGATAGACGTACGTGCGGTTGGGTAGCTTTCCCCTCATCTCAAGCATGATTTCAGAATTCTATATATATATAAACAGAATCTCTCATGATCTTACCATCAACTTCTTGTAATAGCAGACGAAATGTAGTATTAAACGTTGTCATTTTCCTTAAATTAAAGATCTGAAAAGTGGTTAAGAGGTTTATGTCTATTTATTTCTGATTTATTAACTAAGACTACCTTCAATTAAGACTACAATCACGAAGTTCATTATTAAAATTATAAAATAGAAATATTGTATTATTTAGTTCCTGTACAGCTCCTGTGTTTCAAGGGGAAAAAAAGTGGGTAAGGGCATATATGTAATTTCACTAAAACTTGGATAAAAGTAAGTTAGCACCACTTGGCATTTTTCTATGGGTAGAATAGTTGAAAAATTCTGAAATTCTATGGCTCCTTTCTTCTCATCTGAAAGGAATATTATGTATAAATATTTAACTACCGCTGCCATTTATTGAGGAAATAGACAATACAGGAGATACTCGTATGTCAATCTGGACAAAATTCATACAAGTATTTTTGTTTAACCTGTAAATAAAATAGAATTGAAATATTTCAGTTTTTACGTCCCACGATTAAGCCGTATAGGCTAAAGGGGATGGAGTTGATGAAAATTAATAAAATGGCGGAATAGAGAAAGTGGGAGGAACAGGAGAACAACGATAAAAAAAACACGTACACGCTGTTTGTCCACCACAAAGGCCACTTGACGCAAGCTGACCTCGAACCTGGGACCAAACGCACCAGAGGTGAACACTCTACCAATATTTTTTTTAAAACATCCCTCAGTTACTCGATTGACTTAATTTCCAGTGATTTCACCACAACAGGGACACGAATAGAGAAATATCAAGGATAGTTGAAATTCCACACATGCTCTCCCGCCGGGAATTGAATCCGAGACCTCGTGCATTAAAGGCATACTCGCCAGACACTAGACCATCAAAGGGAACATTATCATCGTTGTTTTTTAAGCACTGAGCCATCGTTTCCCCGTTTTGTGTAACCTGTTCTCAATGGCACTGAAGATATATATATTGAAAGAATGATCCAGTATCATGATTAATCTAATTTATATGAAACATACATCCACCATCACCACGAATACTCAATTTATTTTGAAGCCATGGGAAGAAGTAACTACGAATAAACATTGCTTTAGTTTCGAGCTTTTACTAGTCATCTTAAATGTAACCTCATTTAACAAATGACTAATCAATACACCAAACTATTTACTTTCAATTCTTAGTGTTATTTGTTCTATGGACCTTGTAAAAACAAACTCTGCTTCATGAATAAGACGTTAAAAGTTTTTTTTTTTTTTTTAATCTAAATTTTAACTTTTTCATTATACAAGTTGATTTCATAAATAAGAACCATATTCCACGTTCTGCTCTCATATATGAGAAAGAAGTGCTTTAAGTCCAACTAGTGTGTTTTTTTCTGAAATACATACATACATACATACATACACACACACACACACACATATATATATATATATATATATATATATATATATATATATATATATATATATATATATATATATATATATATATATATATATATATATTACGTAACCATATCTAAATTTCCAGACTTTTATCTTAGAAACAATTTTGAAGATTTGTTGATGGTCAGATCTCTACATTACGAGCCTTGTGTATTAAGAATAGAAATATTTGATATTATGAAAGTACTTCTATCTCAACAATGTGATACTGTAATAAATCTGAAAACGACTACGTTAGAATTAGAGAAATCATATCAAATGATATATCATCATATACATATAAATATATTTCCTGAAAACAAAAGAGAGTAACGGCGAGTATGTAACATTACCAACTAGGGAGACCTGTGTTTAACTCAATCACTTAACTGACTATTTAATAATAATAATAATAATAATAATAATAATAATAATAATAATAATAATAATAATAATAATAATAATAATAATAATAATAATAATTGTAGAAATCAATTTAATCAATACGGTAATAAACTCTGGTAAATGCAGGAAAGTGGATCACACGAAATTTATATTTATGAATGAATCTATGCTGGTAGTTGAGATTTTAATTTCAATTTTTATTTATTTATTTGTGATTATATATTTCTTATATTTGAGGTTAAACTGATGACAAACAACAACACACTAGACTTTGCGTACACCCTTATACCCTAAGTATGTGAGGCATATACCCTCTCATACCCTAAGTATGTAAAATAGACCCCAAGTATGTAAACCTCACTAATATTTTTGAAAAATAAACAAAAAAAAAATAATCTCTAGGAAATATATCTGTTTGGCATCAATTTAAATAACAACAATACTCTAAGCTTTATACACCCTTCCATCCCCCAAGAATATGAGGTTTTAACCTCACAAATATTTTTGAGATTTAACCAAAAAATCTGTTAACCTCGAAAACACTTTTAATCTTTAAAAAATCTAATCTCAGTATCTATGTCCATGTATGGAATACGGATAACTACAGTAAAAATTATCTAAGTAACAAAGTTTATTGCGTTCCGGGGTGACCGCAGCGAAGCGGGGTGAACGCTGCTAGTCTTATATATAAAAGAGAACGCACAAATCCTTTGTTCCCTCATCACGCTAATACGGCTGAACCAATTTCTTTCATTTTTGGGGGGTTATTAGGATTTGGACCCTAGATGGTTTTTATCATATCACTTTAATTTTTAATTACCAGTGTCTTGAGATAATTGACCATTCAAGTGTCCATAACGTACAAATCCTTTGTTAGTTCATCAAGGTAAAAATAAACGTATTTATATGCAACCCGCATGACCGTGTCACTCGGCGGGTTAACATAAATGACAGGCGATATAATGTTAACATTTACTGCAATCTACTATGGTTTTTATCATATCACTTGAAAGCGAAAAAGTAAAAATTATCTAAGTAACAAAGTTTATTGCGTTCCGGGGTGACCGCAGCGAAGCGGGGCGGGTTAACATAAATGACAGGCGATATAATGTTAACATTTACTGCAATCTTCTATGGTTTTTATCATATCACTTGAAAGCGAAAAAGTAAAAATTATCTAAGTAACAAAGTTTATTGCGTTCCGGGGTGACCGCAGCGAAGCGGGGTGAACGCTGCTAGTCTTATATATAAAAGAGAACGCACAAATCCTTTGTTCCCTCATCACGCTAATACGGCTGAACCAATTTCTTTCATTTTTGGGGGGTTATTAGGATTTGGACCCTAGATGGTTTTTATCATATCACTTTAATTTTTAATTACCAGTGTCTTGAGATAATTGACCATTCAAGTGTCCATAACGTACAAATCCTTTGTTAGTTCATCATAGGTAAAAATAAACGTATTTATATGCAACCCGCATGACCGTGTCACTCGGCGGGTTAACATAAATGACAGGCGATATAATGTTAACATTTACTGCAATCTACTATGGTTTTTATCATATCACTTGAAAGCGAAAAAGTAAAAATTATCTAAGTAACAACGTTTATTGCGTTCCGGGGTGACCGCAGCGAAGCGGGGCGGGTTAACATAAATGACAGGCGATATAATGTTAACATTTACTGCAATCTTCTATGGTTTTTATCATATCACTTGAAAGCGAAAAAGTAAAAATTATCTAAGTAACAAAGTTTATTGCGTTGCGGGGTGACCGCAGCGAAGCGGGGTGAACGCTGCTAGTAAACGTTATACAAGATTGGAAGCTTTGTAATCAAGGACTCCTACCATCTTCTCGCTATATAGAGATTTGTTATTACTGAACTGGACAAAGCTGCCGCACTTCCGGAAGCAGTGCTTTTCCTCCACTTCCGATCAGATAGAAATTCCGGAAAAAGATTTCTTGCATCGAGAAGGCCAGTGTAGGCGAAGCGTAAATCTCTGAATGTGGTTGTAGTGACAGATATTTATTATTTGTTTACGGTATCGTATTTCTTACTGTATCTAAACAAAATTCTCTGTTTCTGCAACAGTCAAGAGCTCCAGTTATTTAAATTAATTTCATAGGAATAAACAGTAAATAAACTTAAGGTAAATAATATCTCTCCAGATCCAGACTAACCAAAAAGAAAGAGAATAGAAATTGTAAAATTTGATGACCTAAAGCTTGAAAACGATACAAAGAACCTTTTGCGAATATGTAAATCGTATAATAGTCGAATTTAGGTACAATCGATGAACATTAAATTTTTAGAGAATACTTTAGGTCGAGGCACCAGAAGCCATCCAAGTTTGCACTTGGTATTTGAGTAACTTATTTGACCAATAAACGAAAATGAAGCTCTGGTGCATAGGGTCCCTGGTTCGATCCCAGCCCACGCAAGTGAACTTTGTAGTGGACAAACACCGTGTGCGTGGGTTTCCTCGGGATTTTCCCGTTTCATCCCGCTTTATTCATTCCACCATTTCATTCATTTCTCATCATCACCGTCTCCTTTAGCCTAGCCGGCATAACCGTTGGACATAAAAGCCACAGATTTAATTTCATTTTTTTCCATAATGCAATCCTGCCCCTTCGGTTATTATCTTCTGTTCCATTATCTTTATTTATTATTAGTAAAGACCCTGGTTCCTCAAGGAATTCAAAGCTACAAGTGTTACAGTTCAAGAAGTATATTTAAATTACTGTACTATTGCGTACCTAAGTACCTATTGCTGTTAGAGTAACACCCACTTGTCCTGGAACAAAACGGGAACTGTAAATCGATCAATAACATTTACTACCAACTGTCGCGACACCATACGACGCAGCTGTAAAGTTTTTGCTTCCACCGGAGTTGACGGTGACTTTCTCACTATTTCAATGATTATTATGTTGATAACAGTGAATAAGGAAACTGAACCGAAAACGGACAAAACTTCAATTTGCAAAATCAGACAACCTATTCCATTATATGATTGGTGAGTAAAATAAAATGGCTGACCATCTTCAGGATTAACCATCCATAGTCAGTACCAATGATAGCGTAATTAGTTCCCCCACCCCCCATGAAATTAAGAAGTAGAACAAAATCTATGCGATTCGAGTTTCATAACTTGAGGCAGCCTCTAAGATTCGTGAGCTCAAGCAAAGCAGCATCTATAGGGCCGTTATCGCCGCCACTGGCCAGCATCGAAGCCCAACCCAAATGAAATGATAAGGGGAATGCAGTGACATAGCTTTGAGATGCCGATAAAAGACAAAAGTCAAAAGTTTTTATAGTCAAATACTAACAAGGAAAGGCTGGTTAGTCATGCCGTGAGGGACCGTGAGTGTTATGGTAAAATGCTAACCTCTGTGACAGAATAGTAGTTCGCCTCTCTGTAGCAAAGATCTTAGGCTATTGTGAGTAGCGATTAGTGTTGCTCATCAGACGAGAAATTCGATTCGAGTCTTGAAAACAAGACAAGAAGTAACTTTTCAAACGAGACGAGAAATATCACAAGTCACGTCAAGTTTTCGAGTCCGGAATCGAGACGAGACGAAACAACTCTTGAGTCTTGAGGACAACACTAGTTCACTCAAGTTTCACAACTTAACTACTCTTTTAGTGTTACCTGATCCATAACATAAAAACCACAAATTGATAAAGTGATAGTACGAACATAATTAAGATAATTTATCAACGTTTAAAGATATACAAATCATTGCACAATACACTACAATCATACAATACACTAAAGTGTTGTTATTTCATCCCCTTTCGTTAAACTGAAGGATTCTATTAACTTCTAGATGAAATTAGGAAAAATCAGAACAAATTACTTATACATAAATTAAAAAAAAAAAACTAGGTAAGAAAAGCTTCCCGAGAATCAACACGAGACTAGAAAGAATTCTTCGAGAATCGAGATGAAATTTCTACAAAAATTTACGAGTTGAGACGAGGAACTTTTATAGCTCGTGTTATCTCATCTTGTGGGCAAAACTAGTTGGGATGCAGACGAGCCAAGAATTGAGACCAGTGGTCGAAGTGAGACGGTATGCGGTGGTATGCCATACCGCCTCTGATTTTGAAGGAAATGTTAAACTCTAAACCAGCCAAATTCACCAACGTACAGTCTTGTTTCAAAAATATGATCACCCCACCTCTCTTTGGAAAGTTATATACTATAACCCACAGTTGAAAATAAATCAAACAAATATGGAGTTTTTTTTCAACCAATTGATGCCTTTATTTCGAGTCAAAGTTTCAGAATTTCCTATACACTGTTGTCAGAATATCAGCTTTTAAAACAGTGAGGTGGTCCAGATTTTTTGAACAAGACTGTACGTACAAAATTTGACTTGGATTGGGATCCGGTGCTGAGCACTACAACCAGATCCTCTCGTCGATTTGCGAGGCCTGCAGCGAAAGTAAATTGTGTGCCCAATGATGTGAGAATTCTTATTCAGTATGAATAAATTATTTTGCGCCAATTTTTTACTTTTTCACATCAATGATAGTGACCTCCCACTTTGAGTGCACTTTGAGATGCTTCATCTCCTCATAAATATTTTAAATCCCAAGAGGAACTAGAAATAGTAAAAGTCTTATTTTTCCTGAAGGGTATAACTTTTTCCTCCTATGCCAGGGCCCTTTGATGATTGCTCCACTTATCCCATCCTCGGGCCTGCTCTGACGATGGCAAAAGTACCATCCCTATTCCCAGTAAGGCCTATTCAAACTGAAACATCAACTTGGTGGATTTCATTTAAATGTATGCAACTGGGAAACTTTTAAGCGTTTTAATTATTATTTATTTATTTACTTTCAAAAGATCTTGTGTAATTTTGAGACTTCGACGTATCTCCGACGATATGTACTTGTGACATGCGTATAGTAAGATTACAAATCATTTGTTCAATATAATAATTTTAAAAAATATTATTTTACTGACCTACTCGTACGACAGGTGGTAACTGAGCCAATGCGCCCAACTGAAGTGCTCCAATGAGTATAAACACCAACTTCCAGAAACTTGACATTCTTACAGGATTTTTTTTTTTTAATGTCACACCTCAGTCAATATACATATAATTAAAATCGAAATCCTACACTCAAACGCGTAAACACACACACACACTTACACCTTAACAGATACAACCGTGTCTTCTCGACTCCGGAGCAAAGCACTACAACAGGCGGAAGACTGCTAAGAAGATACGCGGGAACTAGAAAAGAGTTTTTTTAAAAAAACAGAGCTAAAACAGGCTACGTTCGCGCGCGCGCATCACACAGTGTATGTTATAGTTTGGCACGCTTCTTTGCTTTGCTTTTTACTACACGGATGCGATGTTTTGTTTTTAGGGAGTCAGGGAGCAGAGAGGGTAAAGGACTTTGTTCCTAGCCACACCCCGTTAAGCCAAAAACAAAAAGGAAAAGTAAAGAAAAAAGCACAAGTAAATTATTGGTTTCTGCGACAATCCATACTTGAACTATATGTAAGCTTACGTCAGCATCAAAAATAAATTAGTTCTCCAAACATTATTTTCTTAAAATCCAAGCCCACACAGACAAAGCGAAGAGGAAATCAAACAAAATATGACGTATTAATATACATAATACCAGGGTCATTTACGTATAAGATGTGTTTATATTTTAGCTATGATCACACAGATGAAATGAGTAATCCCAAGAAAAGATATGTCATAAAAAGAAATGTTTGAGCATCTCCATTGCTTCATTTGGTGTATAGCTTGTTGCTCCATTTTGTTGGAACCAACAGTAATGTTCACCTTCCTCAAGTAAAGCTTCAAATTGAGTGATGAGGAGAAGAATTGTGGGGTCCGATTTCTTTCAACACGACTGTTAATTCAGAACATTCATAGTGAAAAAATCGAACCCACAATTCTTCTCCTTGAAATTATGCACCATAGTCCCACTTTCTCAGAATTTGCCGTAGCCTATATCCGAGATTCTGACTATCTACATATCCACATAAATGGAACCAGGTCTCATTACTGAAAAAATGTTTTGTTCAGTTTGTTGACATCATTATTCCGCATGATTCTGTTGAGCCATTGACAATAATTTATGCATTTCTGGAAGTTCAACAGGCTCAGCTCTTGAACTACTTGCACCTTGTGTGTTCGGAACTTCAGACGTTTTGCACTCCTACCTTTTGTGAAAGCTGCCTCAGAGACTTGCTAGGGGAGTTCTACAATTTTTGACCAACATCCACAAGAAAGTCTTGCTTGCAAATTGATCTTCCTCCACTTCTTGGCTTATCTGCAACGTTTCCTGTTTCGTGAAACTTTTTTTACTAAATCATACACTGTTGTTTTTCCAGGTAAAGGAACGTTGGGATATCTCCTATGGAATATCTCTATACCCATTCGCATAATTTAACTTCAAAGTAAGCTTCCAAAACAGGAAACCTCTGCTCCCGTGGTGCAGAGCGTTGAAAAATCAGACTCACAATTCTTCTCCTTGAAATTATGCACCATACTTCCACTTTCTCAGAATTCTCTGTAGCCCATATCCGAGCATTCTGACTATTCATATATCCACATAACTGGAACAAGGCTTCCAAAACTTGGTTTCACGAAAAATGGTGAAATGAATTCGTGCGTGTTTTCAACTGAACATCCGGCTTTTATTCTTGCTGCTTACATCGTTCCAGTTACCTCTCTTACGGGAGATTTATATAAAGGAAGTCCCGGCGTTAGAGCCCTGTGGACTGCTTTACTAATATTGTTTTAAATGAAAATTGTTTGGAATAAGATTATGTATTAAGATGGCTCGTGCCAAAATGGCCGAATTAGCATGTTTCAATTATAATTGTTTTTCACACTGTTAATGTATAAGCGGTGCATGTATATACATATTGAAATTGAAGAATGTTATATTAAAATTGTAGAAATAACAAAATTGTCAAAAATATTGAAATGTAAATAGGCCTAGTAAAATTGAATAAAAACTGAAAGCAAAGCTCCCCAATACTTAGTGTTTACAGCGCCATCTCTCATCCTCCTCTGCTGCTTACATAGCAAATGCATCATTGTTCATTGTCATCTAGTGTTGATTTATATATTCTAACATCATCAACAAACAATCACAAGCACAGTTTCTAAAAAATATTGCATTGTTGCTCAAGAATGAGTTTTTAGTCAGAGTTCGGGGACTTAAGTTTGGTATTAGAAAAGCCCTGAATACTATATTCCTGCCACTCCCCAAGTTCTTTTTAAACAATGTAACTAATCCAACCCTGAAGCAATTGAACAAATCGTTTTATTACTCTTCCGAACATATTGGAAATATGCGTACTTCCGATTATGGTATAACGCAGCGTTTCCCAACCTTTTTCAACTTGCGGCACACTACAGGTGTAATTTGAATTCTCGCGGCACACTCATATATATATATATATATATATATATATATATATATATATATATATATATATATATATATATATATATATATATATATATATATAATTACCGTGGTATTTTAATGTGATTACTAATTTCCTTCTTACAGAGAAGAAAGCTCGATCACTGATTTTCCCCCGTGCTAAATCATTATACTTATTTTTCATTCTAATTTTAAAATAGAAAACAATAGCAATGAAATATAGGACTCGGGTTTTTAAAAATCCACTTTCTCTTTCGAAAACTGTATCTAACCTCTAACTTAAAGGGAAGATCACTAAATAACGAACAAATAAGCAAATCTCCTATACTTTTAAAACACAAATGTAGGTAATTTGTATGCATGCTTGCTTTGTTGAATTTATTGAATGATATGTTAAAATTTCAAGTTACGAAATAGTCTGCAACAATAAAGAAGTAATAATGGTCATGACAATGATAAATACGTTTTTCAACATTAAAAATGTACAGAAAAGTAACACAGTATGAAATTTAAAACTGTAGATTTATAGTAGAGGTTCATAGTAATGTGAAATATAAATATACATTTTCCCCTGTCTTGCAATTTTTTTCGTATAGAATTAATAATTTGTTTCGATTTTCTCGCGGCACACCAGCGGCCCATTCGCGGCACACCAGTGTGCCGCGGCACACCGGTTGGGAAACGCTGGTATAACGTATACCTAGGTATGTGATTATACATAGTCTATAGATATTACTGTTCAACAGACCAAGGACATTAACAGTGCAGCGGGTAGTAACATTGCGCAGCTATCATGTCATTGTAATTGAAGGGTACACGGAAAGAAGGGGTAATCGACATTTTACACTTTTGTCAGGAGAAGCAATTTAAAATGTTGATGGGCGGCTTCTTTCCTTGTATAGCTGTTTTTATTGTGTAAGTTTCTCTGCAACGAATCACCTTTTTTTCACAATATTCGTATTGCGTTTAGAAGTACAAACTAGCACCAACAGCTGATGTCCATATAAGCTTTTTCGCAAAAAAATACAATGAGCCCCTTTTTTTCGTGTGCCCTTGAATTTAGACTGTATTACAAATTGTTAACTGTACCTAACTCTTTTTATTCCATTTTGATTTATTTTACAGTGAAGAGAAATGTGAAATGTCTTTCAATTTGGAGCTCAATTAACCTGACATATTATTCATATTAATTTTTGCCGCACATAGATACTTATAGGGGAGTCTACAGAATTACCTTATTCTTCGATGAATTTGCTTAGTTTGTAATGCGGTGGTGCCCCGGCAGAAGCTTGTAAACATCATAGAAAATTTATCTTATCTTCGTAATAGTTGTCTTCAGTATGGACGATAACAATTAATAATTATGCACAATTTAGCGTAATTCCCTTTAATTATGTCGCCATTTCAGAGGACCATGTCCAGATGTTGTTTTCGAACAATGACACAGTAGCCCCTATTCCATGATGGTAATGCGCCCAGTATACAGTTGAAGCTGTTGCGGCATGTTTTGAAGAACATCAGGATGAAGTTAAACATCCCTGGCGTCCCCAATCTCCGGAATTGAACATAATTGAAGGTTTGTGGTCTGTTTCAGAGAGACGAATCCGGCCCAAATTTTCGCCTCCGTCCTTTATCACGGAACTGAATGATCCACTGCACGCGGAATAGTGTATTATTCCACTCTCTATCATTCACAACGAGGGTGAAAGACGGTCCAACGCCATGTAATCTTAAAGTTGCACTTTTTCAGGTGTTTCCATCAAATTGGTAATATTCGTATTGCTACACATGCACATTGACTTCAATTAGCTGCTAAATTGCTTAAAACACTAAAAGCTGTATCAAAATTAATCTGGATTGAAATATAAAAGAGCATTACGTATTTGACAATTAAGAATTTTAATATATGAAAAGATGACCCAAATTGAATCTTTGTATGGGAATATACTATGTAACATTAAAAGTAAATCATCCTTCTTTTTAAATATACTATATACGGTATAAATTTTGATCAATAGCTGACATTCTGATTCAATTTTAAGTTTCGTTATGACATATCTTTTCTTGGGATTACTCATTTCATCTGTGTGATCATAGCTAAAATATAAACACATCTTATACGTAAATGACCCTGGTATTATGTATATTAATACGTCATATTTTGTTTGATTTCCTCTTCGCTTTGTCTGTGTGGGCTTGGATTTTAAGAAAATAATGTTTGGAGAACTAATTTATTTTTGATGCTGACGTAAGCTTACATATAGTTCAAGTATGGATTGTCGCAGAAACCAATAATTTACTTGTGCTTTTTTCTTTACTTTTCCTTTTTGTTTTTGGCTTAACGGGGTGTGGCTAGGAACAAAGTCCTTTACGCCGATTTCTTCGGGGATCGATTGATATCTAAAAATTTGTAGCCGCCTCGTTTGTCATACTTAAGCCCTCCAGACCTTTGTTTGTAGGGGCTATCTTAAGAACATTGTGTATATAAACAACCAAAGTACAATCCAGGACCTGGAGGGGCATATAAATAGATAAGTGAGTGACACCCTGGTCAAAACACTGCACAAAGTAGCCTCCAATATGTGTCGTTGTGTTAACTTGTGCCTAGCAGTTGATGGCAAATATTTCCAACGTCTTCTGTGAATGTTAAACTTTGATGTTCATCTTTATGTAAGAATAAATTGTAGTCACACATTGTCAGCTGCAAACATAACCGACATGAATGGGTGTACATGATTAGGAATGGCCTGCCAATGGATAGGACACATCATGGTGCCCTCCACTTGCACACTTGACCCATGGATAACCATATGAAGCTTCCCCAAGTCATAATGGATGAAGACATCACCGACTTGTCGTCCTCCTACTATATACGTCTCGAGCAGCTGTTTCCCTGCAAGACACCGGTCGTTTCTGACCTGGCTATCTATATGATGTACGCAGTATCGTAATTCATTGGACCATGAAACGTTGTGTCATTGCTCGCTGGTTTTGCACATGCCCTTTTCAGCCATAATCGACGATGTCGTGCGGTTACCACTGGTACCCATGTGGGAATTCGGCTGCGGAGACTCATATCTAACAGTGTAGGGTGAACTATGTGCTCAGACACACTCGTGGTTCGTCTAGTGATAAATTCTACTGTTAATTGTCCCACATTTTGCACCCTACCCTCTTTTACTAAATGCCATAAATATATGATGTCCGACATCTATGATGAGGTGTGGTCGTCGCAGGTCTTGTCATTTGATGTTGGTTTCGCTGTTGTTTTCTCCCCTTGGGAAGACACTAACGACGGATGCTAGTGAACACCCAACAAGTTGCTCTGTTTTCGATATGCCTGTTCCCATCCGTTTGGCTATCCTCCCATCAAACTCTGATATATCGCTGGGCTTCCTCATTCTACGCAGAAACAACACATTGACTGATTGAGTATAATGCCTGTCACCGTCTGGCGAGCGGTTCTGCTAGGCCTCGTGACTCTTACACTAGACCAATGACCGCTCAAAATGTGGCTGGTAGTCATAATGATTTGGCTTGTTAGTGTATATATGATTTCATGGCTTGAACAGTGAAAGAAAGAATTCACAGAAAGAGTTGCAGTTTATTAAAATAAATCTGCAGATTTCTCCGCTTGATACCAAGCAAATCTCGTAGTCTCCTAAATTTCATTTATCTGAGTCTATGTTAAAATGTTAAGAAAAATTCTCAAGTTCGTAAATCGACATGATTTCTCATGATCAAGGCATGAGCTTCACTCTTGTAACGTGACGTCACTACTTTTTGATGCAGCTAATGCTAAGAGAATCTGTCACTGAAACGTGTTGAAGCTAGTACTCCCTCTGCTATCCAAGTCATTTTACAAATAGTATGCGCTTTACTGTCAGGACTAATCTATTACTGTCAGTAGTATTATGTCAGCGTTTGGAGAAATTAAACGGCAATACATACAATGTGTTACTTAACGGTGTATATCTTTTATTTGAGGAACATAAATAAATAAACAATTTGTTCCAGCTGAATAAACAAAAAAAATCTATAAGTAAATTTATTGGTAACGAACGACACTTTTTAATGCCATAAAAATGCACCTTTCTAGATTTCCTCGAAAACTACTCATGAGAATTTGCACTCAACTATATCATCTTATTCGACTCAACGACCTTTATTGGTTGCAGTGCTGCCCACAAGACGAGACGAGAAGAGAAATAAAGTTGTTCGTCTTGTTACGTAAATTTTGTAGAAGTCTCGTTTCCTTTCTCGAAGAATTCTTTTCTACGTCGAGCCTCGATTCTTAGAAAGCTTGTTCTCGTCTCAGTTTATAAATCTATGTACCGGTACAAAATGTATGCCATGTATTTTTCTTTCTTAATGTCACGTAAAAGTTATCAGAATCCTTCCACGTTACGAAAGTTCCACAAAGGATATGATCAGGCCCGTATTAGTATATTGTGGGCCCCTGTGCTCTAAATAACTTGCCGCCCCTTCCCCCACTTAAACTATTGTCTCGAACAAGGAAACAAGACGTGATTTTGCAAACATACCAGTCCTTGTTGAGTAGCGGTTTAGGTATTACAAGTTTAAAAGTTACAACGTAATTTTAAATGGCCTAATTCTCTCAATGATTAGTATCATGTGGTGTTCTGCCCGAAGGTAGGAGATCACTGGTGAGCGTCACTGTGAGACACGAATAATTATTGGTGATAAATAACTGATAAGAAAAATAATTGTTTACATTATTCACGGTCAGTAATGGTTTAATAGAATCTATATTAATAATACAATAAGCTGTCTGTCTGTAGCGCTTTTCAACTCGAAAACCATAACAAATAAAACATGAAATTTTAATATATTTTAAAGCTCTGATCTAAATGACCTGTTCCAGGTATCTAGGTCACACTTGAGCTGAGATATAGGGGTGAAAAATCCCCATAAGAATAACATGAGGACATTTTAAAAACGAAAAACGACCAATATTAGAGTTGAATTCATAGATTTTGGAGCCCCTGAGATGAATAGTGACAGTTTTAATCCAATTCAACTTCAACGTCATACTCGACTCCCCAGGGACGGGGTGATATTTTAAAAGTAATGGAATATAACAGATATTAGTGTTGAATTCATGGTTTTCGAGGTCGCTGAGTTTAACAGAATCAGTTTTTTTTTCATGATGTTCAAGTTCATCCTCACTCCTTGGGGTGGGGATGGGAGAGGATGATTTTTTAAAAATAATCATATAAGTTAGCTAATTAGTAACTACTTTAATTAGAGTGAATTAAACACATTAACATATTTTCTCGCACCTGCGCAGAACTCTGCGGGTTGCTAATTTTAAGTATTACTTTATTATGAATCTTTTAAAAAATCCAAAATTTTGCCGGCCCCTAAATTCTAGAGATGCAAAAAAGCCGGATTTTTTGAATCGATGGTTTTTTCACATAAAAAGCCGGATTTTTTTGGGAAAAAACGAGAATTTTGGAAATTTGGGCTTTTTTCATTTTCATGATTTTTCTATCTAAATAGCTTTTTTTATAGAATGTTCTATAGTTAGATAAGAATTCCATGACCTAAATGTCATATTTCGCTCTGAAATTCACCATCAAGATGGATGGAGCACATGTTTTACGAATTAAAGCTAAGATGAACAATGTAGTATTTGAGGGAAATTTTAGAGGTTATTTAACTTTATTTTAACTTTTGAGTTATCGACATTTTTTTTCTTCTCTAGATCATTTTAGTTTGTCATCCGTGTTTCATTTCTAAGAGCTGAGTACTCTAGCTTCTAGCGCAAAAGTTAAACTTACGTTTTTCTATATATGAGTCAAAGCGTACGTTTTTCAATATATCCGTCAAACAGTACTTCCACATTTCTGTTATACTGTAGCTGTGCAATGATTTAGCAATAATTTTCCGGATACAATCTTGAATACCAATTTACAAAAATAATCAATAGCGGATTTAGAAAAGTACTTTGGGAGGGGTTTCTTTGATTGTTTCGTTTTCTAAAATGTCCTAATTTTATTTGGGAGGTGCTTGAAGTTTATGAGTACAGGAATAATTAATATTTCGTTTCGTTTATATGTTTAGCAACAATCTTCCAGATACAACCTTGAAGATCATTTTATACTGAGAATCAGTGGCGGATTTAGAAAAATGTATTTTGGGAGGGGGTTTTTGTTACTAATGTTTAGTTTTTATAAACATTCGTAATTTTTATGTGACGGAAGCTTAAAGTTTATGAATAAAGGTAACTAAAAGATATTTCGTTTGTTTTAGACATTCCGTAACTTTGGGGAACAGGCTTCACTCCGAAAGACCGCTCCCCTAACCTTCGCAAAACCGTTACTGCTGGTAATTAGTAATAATAACGATTTAAAAACAATAAGAAAGGAAGTCAGTCAACTCACAGTACACGCACTATTTCTACATTCACAGGTGGAATGAAGAAAAGCTTTTGTCAGAATGGTCGAATGCTGGGTTGAATCCCGGACTTCCCGATAGAGGCGCAAAAGCTAACCACTCAGTCATGTTTGTTGTGCAGTTGTATTTAGCTTAAATCAAATATATTCCGTAGTTCCTTTTTTTTTGGAGGGGGGGGGGTCCGTAATGATATGCTGAATCCCTCTTGTTAAAAATTCAGAAAACTTGAGGATTGGGTAAACCGTGACGGTGGTTATATAAAACTTAACTAGAATTTCAAGAATATACAGAACCAAAAGCTGTAGATGTGCCGCCTTTAAGTGTATCATATAAATCTAAGTATTTCTCTTATGTTTAATTTTAATTTTATTTTGTTTTAAAAAGAGGGTATGGAATATTTTGAAATAAAAATACTACATACAATTTTGTTAGTTATTTTTTTTTAAAGAAGTGTTTACTTTTAGGGTTGGCTGGTTTACACCAGCTGTTTTTTTTAATAACTGGTTTAAACCAAAAAAATAAAAAGAACGAAAAATGCGAATCGTGTGAACTTCATGGTGACGTTTCCACATATCAAACCATCTGCATTAGTTTTATTTCCTTTTCAGCTTTTAATCAAGGTGTCCCATGTTCAATTCTCAGTTGAACCACAACCCTTCTTTCATGCGTAAACCAAGTAGCGGTTCGGATGTCGCTTTAAGCGAAAGTCTTCTCCTTTATAACCTCGGTATTACGTAAGGATGTGAAGCTTAAACGTACGAAACGAAACCAAATTGTATATTTCTTCATGCCTGAATGCCTGCTGTTTTACAAAGAAGCCAACGTTGCTTAAATATATTGATAGCAATTGGCAAAATTTATCGATTGCCTACGTAGCTTCCAACATTAGCTTGGATTGAACTTTCAATGATATCTCCATACTAAATTTGTAATTTAATACCTCAGTTTTAGCGTACTGATTATGATACGTTGATCTTTAAATTTTATATGCAAAGCAATAACAGGATTTTCCCGTTATTGTTTTACATTTAAAGTAATGACGGGATTTTCTCGATGGCTGGGGCGGGAGTTTCTCAATTTAAGAAATTTACTGACCGGACTTCTTTAAGCTTATGGGACCTCTTCCAACATAACCCCGTTGTTGCATAATAACACTAAGGCGAAACAAACTTATTTCTGTGAATATGTAGTATAAATACATAGAGCAAAATATTTAAATCAAAAACCTGGTTTAAACCAAAAAAACCTGGTTTAAACAAAAGAAAACGTTTAAACTCCCCCCCCCCAAAAAAACGGGTTTTTGGCATTTTCAAAAACAACACTGCTTACTTTGCCAACCCTGCTTACTTTTGTATATAGGAGGTTAAAAAATTCTTATTATATACATTGGTTAATCCTTTGCAATTCATAATGTAAATATGTTGAAGTAAAATTGTTTGAAATATCTTTTCGAAATTCATGGTTCGATTCCCGGCGGGAGCTCATGTGGTTCGGATTCCACGTTAATCAGTAGGTCCACGTCTCATATAGCCTCGCTGCTGAACGGGACGCTAAACTAAAATCAACTCAACTCAACTCGAAATTCATGGTTTATTTTCGAGGTTTTATATTATTATCAGCATCAACCACTAATTAAATGATTTTTTGTGTTATAGAGAAGCGAAACAAAGTCTGCTTTATCAATTTAAAGCAGAATTTTGAAAAAAGCCCAAAATTTCCCAAGAAAAAAAGCGAAGCAGAAAAAACCGTTTTTTTTGTTTTTTTTTTTACAAAAAAGCCGTTTTTTTCCCCAACCCTTCCATCTCTACTAAATTCTGACGCCCTGTGCTCGAGCACAAAATAGCACTTACCTAAATACGGACCTGGATATAACAAATATACTATTTTTCTATATTTATTATTGGAGTATATGGTATAAGGACGTGCATATCTGTAAACGTTCGTAGATGCTCCCCATTGTGTTACTACGATCACTTGATCAATTTATAGTTTTAACACGTTCCGTCTTGTTTTGAATTTAAATGGTACTTAAGGGCTCGTTTTCGAGACAAGACGAGAAATTTCACAAGTTTCGTGGGCAACACTAGAAAATAAACACTGTTTTAGTGTTACTAATACACAGTGTCAGTGGCGGCGATTGGTCGTTAAAAGTGGGGAGGCAAGATATGATCTGAATATGTGTATATCAATGTTAATGTTCCTGGTTGTTTCTAACACTATTTTACGAAAGGTTGTATAACTAATAGGATACTATCTCTTTCAGTTAAAATATCATGTATCGTGTTTCACATTTAATTAAGTAAATTGACAAGAGCAACGCACATAGGTACTGACCCTTGATTCCTTGCTTATGAACATCTAAAATTCTGTCTGGAAAATTGTGTGATCAGATTATTTAATAACATATTTGTAAAACAAATAAATAGAAAGGATATTATTGATCATACTAATGAATAATGAGGCTTGTTTTGTAAAAGTTATATTGAAACTGGGGATTAATAAACAACTTACATTTTTAATTCCACACTTGCCATTAAATGTATATTAATACTCTTAGAAAGTGAAAGACAGTAAATACTACAAGCATATGCTACGACCCATGCAATTAAAACACAATTCTTGTAGCTGTCTTAACTCCACGGGAAGACCAATACACACTTACACACTTACACAACGACAAATATTATATGGTACCATTTTTTTTCTATGAACCAGTAATATATGCAAAAGATTTACATTTCCAAATGAAACTATATACATTAACAATTTTAAATATGGCTTTTTAAAGATAAATTATTGAATTTCAGTCAATCAGCTACAGCAACATCCCTATTTATCCTAGGATTATGGTTAGTACCTCATTCTGTTCAGAATAGAACAACCTTTCAAACGGTTCCATTTACGCTTTCCTATCGTGTCCCTAAGACGGGAAATTTTGAGGAAAAGTCTGGATTTTTCTGATATTTTTTCGAACTTTGATACTCTCTGGACTCCCTTTGTTAACGCACAGATCTCAAAATCAACTGAAAAATACGAAGGAATGTACTAAATATGTATTGTAAAAAATTCAAGCTTCTATCTTCAAAACTAAGTGCGGGAAAATGTTTACCAATGAGCTAAGAACATTCCCACAATGCCCCAGATGACTGGATGTAATATAAAATTTTGCTGAGACATCCCTATTTATCCTATAATCATTATTTGTACATCATTCCCTTCAGAATAGAACATACTTTCAAACGGTACCACTCACATGTCTCCATCATGTACCTGAGGTGGAAAAATCATGAAAAAATTTATTTGTTTAAAAAATATTCCTTCTTTGTACTTTTTTGCCCATCTGTACCCCCGTGTTTTAACACAGAGATCTGAAACAAATTGAAAAATACTAAGGGGTGTACTAAATGTGTGTGCAAAATTTCAATCTTCTAGGTGCAAAAGTAAGCCCGCCAAAAATAATATCTCTACAATACTCCAGATTCCCGTATAAAAAAAGATCTCAAGTAAACATTAAATGAGACATCCCTATTTATACTAGGATTATGGTTCGTACATCATTCTTTTTAGAACAGAACAGCCTTTCAAACGATACCGCACACATGTCTTTATCATGTATCTGAGGAGGGAAAATCACGAAAAAAGGGATCTTTGTTAAAAAGATGTCCTTTCTTTAACCTTTTTGACCCTCTGGACCCCCCTGCTTTATAGCATAAATCTGAAAAGAATCTGGAAAATATTAAGGGGCGCACTGAATGCGTGTGCAAAAGTTCAATCTTCTAGGTTTTGAAGTAAGCCCTCCAAAAAGTAATAAAAAGTCATAACAAAAATTATTTTTTTTTAGTTATGACGTCATCACACTCTACGTCTCGACGCAAAATGGCGTGAAAGCATATGCAACGTGTTCTATAATGCCTCCAGGCTTGAGGGGAAAAAAACAGAAGTAAAAAGCTTTTTTGGTACTTTTTAAAATCGAATAATGAAGATTCTAGCCTATCACCGAAAATAGATTATATAATTTAAAAGAGATAAGTGGTCACTTCAAAAAAGTGGGGGAGCAACTGCCCCCTCTTGCCCCCCCTAATCGCCGCCCATGCACAGTGTAAAATTATAAATTGATGAAGTGATCATATTAACACAATGGAGAGATTTACAAACCTTTACACACACATATACTTCAACAATGAATATACGTATATGTCATATTTAAAACAATAAATAGAATTGTCATGCTTCTAGTCTGGTTTCAGGACGACAAAGACAACACTAATCGATTGATATATTGCCCAACTTTGGACTTTTTTTTTTCATTAAGCACTAATAGTATTTGTAGAATTTATTGCATTGACACTCAGTTGAACAAAAATAGCAGAATCTCTCGGACTATTTTCTTTTTGATAGCGCTGGAAGACACGTAAATGTAATCTGCAATGTTCTTCCATTCTGCAGTTTTTCTAGGGGACGCGGTGGCTCAGTGGTAGAGTGCTTGGGGTCCCGGGTTCGATCCCAGTCCCCGCCAAGTGAACTTTGTGGTGGACAAACAACGTGTGCGTGGGTTTCCTCGGGGTTCTCCCGTTTCCTCCCACTTTCTTCATTCCACCATTTCATTCACTACTCATCATCACCGTCTCCTTTAGCCTCTCCGGCATAACCGTGGGACGTAAAATTCAAAGATTTCATTTCATTTTTTTTTTCTGCAGTTTTTCTTACGTTGATTGCACTATACACGCCAGATCAGAAGTATTTGCAGCAAGGGACTTACCGCTTCTGCCGGAAAAGAGTTGCCACAGTATACCAGCCGTAGATTATATAAAACAGGTTTAGAAAGATCCAGGAGTCCATTTTAGATCCTAAGAAGGTATTTTGTTTACTCTATCAGCGTTGAGAAGAGCCGAGAATGTCATGGCAGCTGAGAAAAACAGAGAGAACCTACATTCTCTTGAGAGAGACGGTGAAGATATATAAATACAAGCAAGAAAGGAAAGATCGAACGAGACAACTTGATGAAAAACGTCTGGTTTGGGGATTTAGAAAAAAGAAAAGAAAGAAAAGAAAGAAAGACATAACTAAAAAGGATTCAAGGAAGACGTCACGTGTCGCTGAAGTACCAAAAAATATTTAAAGAGCAACGGTTTGTTGCACCACTGAAAATTCGCTTTAACAACACTTCCTTCCGTATTGCTCAAAAGTTAAGGTTTCTCATACTGTCCAACACTTCATACTCGAATTTCGCGTTCAAGTTAGTTTTTCTTTGTCAAGTGGCAAATGGAGTTTTATAGCCATTGGCAAAGGAACTGGCTATTCTTTAAGCTCCCCAATAATTCTACTCTGAAGCTGAGCTTTCTCACTGTTTTAAGAAATTTTCATTACATACGGTTGCTTATAAGTCGTTTAACAATAGTATGAGTAAATTCGTTCATGAATTTAAGAAAAAGGAAGAAATGACATTGAATTTTAGTTTACTATTACGCATGCGTTGCTTTACCATCATCCAAACTATCACTTAACTCAGTATGATGTGCTAATTCTGTTAAAAAAAAAAAAAAAAAAAACTCGATTTAGGGGCCATTCAAAAATTTTGAGGCCTCTGATCCAAAAACTAATTATTGGCTAAGATCGACGCATTTTTTGGATTTTTTTTTACAACGGAGGAACAAATAATATCTCAAATATTCTTGTATAACGATTTTTTAAAATATCATCTTAACGGTGTTAAATAGCTGTACCATCTGTTTATTATTATTATTATTATTATTATTATTATTATTATTATTATTATTATTATTATTATTATTATTATTATTATTATTATACCGTTTTTATTATTATTGTGATGTGTATGACTTTTGAATCACTTGTTAATATCTTCAATCATTAGGTTCTATTTAATCAATAATATGAAATACTTTTGATAAGGCATGAGATTCTGCTTTAAATCTTTTAAAAAAATAACTTAATTTTCCAATCATTTATCATAAATTTATTTATAACTTCTTTACTTGAAGTTCTGCCTATGTTAGTGTCAACATACCTCTCGCATTTCCTAATATTCTCATTTCTGGGTATTCTCTCTCTTTTTCATATGTTATGTTTTCACCACATAGCTACTTTGTGCCAATATGCAGAGAACACTGCGTTTCTTGCAACATGAAAAAAAAAATTGCAACCTAACGGTTCATATTCAAAGCTACCTTTAACACTTTTGTGGTGCAGATTGTAGACTTTAAAGATTAATTCACCTAAAACAGGCCATAGGTCCTTTCTACTAGCAAAGAAACAGGTTAAAATACAGAAAAGTTTAATCTACTTTTTATCGTTCAAGACACAAGTTAACAGTTTATATAGAACTCATGAATGTATACTCTGACGTTTCAAATCACTTAATATAGAAACCATCCTGGATAGAATTACTAGGAAATTTCGACCTAGTCTTCTTAAATTCCTTCTTGGCAACCTGTAGATTCCAAACAAAATATCTTCTTAAGTTGTTGGAAGCTGGGACAAAAGTCAGGAAACTTATCAGTGTAAAGGAAATTGCGGCTTGGTACATTTGATTTGATTTTTAGTTTATCATTCCTTTCAGCAGCGATGCTATGTGAGATACGTACCTACAGCTTAACGTGAAATCCGAATTACATGAGCTATCACCGGGAATCAAACCCGGGTCTCCCAATTGGTGTATTTGAGTATACAGCTGGCAGTAGGAAGAGAGTGTTGACTACTTATTATGAAAATTTTTCTAAATCAGCGAGGTATTACAAGGTACGTAATTATAAAAGATTACAAAACCTATTGTAGATATGCTAACAACTAAGTGCACGTTATATGCTCCGTGATCAGACAACGTGTCTGTAAATTGAGTAGAGATGAATGTAATCTTGGAACCGCTGTGTGAACAATCGCAAAATGGTAGTCAGCTGGGGCAGTGTCACAGTATAATAGTAAATTTAATACTTATTTTAATTATTTGTCAACGACATACATAATTTTTAAATAAAATTAATTTTCCTCATTCGAATTTCAAATTTTAGTTGCGTTATCATGTATATACCACATCTATAGTCTATTAATATAGAACACCACAATACAAAGCAGTTAAACTTGGTCAGTATTAGTTGAAGTCGTTGAAGATCCAAGAGGAGCCAAATTGAATGTTTAGTTAAAGATCTGTTCCTGTAGAGGGAAAGGAAGAAACCATCCGCTGGCCACGTCATCTGGTTTTGGGCCTTAATCAACAGCATTTATCATCGTTCCCTCCAAGAACCACCCACTCAACCTCCCACTCCCCCCTTTTTTTTACTTTGTCATTAGTTGCTGCCAATTACGGTATCTAGATAATGACCACAATTAATAGTGTGCACTAATTATCACTTCCCTAAGCGGACACTCAAAGACTCATAAAAGACAACTAACTTCTTTTTAAAATTCTTTGTTTAATCTCTTAGTGAGTTCTAGGGTGTGAGAGAGAGATGCAAAGAACGCTTTTATCTTATAAAAAGAGAACTTTAGTGTGTATTAATCTTTTTTGTACATGTGTAAACATGATGAAGAACACAGTTATTCATTAGTCTTCATTCATTCATTTCTTTCTTCTTTTCTTTTTATTTCGTGCAGTAAGAAATAACTGTGCTTCTTTTCGTTGAATATATATACGAGGTGCTTTCTAAATGTGAAGAATGGGGTAATATGTAATAATAATTGTTTTGAGGCTAATTTAATATTGCAGCGTAATATTTGTTTAAACGAACATACTAAATATAAACTTCGAGTGGAAGCCAAGTCTTATGAAATGAATGAAAAATAGAAAACAAATCATTACCAGAATTACTGTATATTCCAAATATACCTAGGTAATTACGAGAATCAGTCAAAAAGTTAGTTGCACTGCTTAAAGAAATAAAACAGGATAGAAATTTTACAAAACTTTATTTGTCTCCTAAAGTTCTACTCACAATCTACTTTTCAACGTAATTAATTTCGTTATTTAAACATTTGTCGAGGCGTGGTACAATAAGATTTTCTATGCCTTCTGCAAAGAAATTCCAATGTCCAATAACCATCCTTGGGCCGCAGCTTTCACCTCGTCATCCGACTGATATCGTTGCTTTGAAAGTTCGTCTTTCATGGGGCCAAACACATGGAAGTCACACGGTGAAAGGTCTGGACTATAAGGAGGAGCAGGATCTTCATTCGCGCCCAGCATCGTCAATATCTGTCCGTCCGTACTCAAACATGTTGCACCACTTCGCGATAGCTTGTCGTGACATTGCATTTTTACCATACACTTCATGCAACTGCCAATAAATCTGAGTGCAGTTACACCTTTTCGCCCACAAAAACGAATTACTGCATGCATTTACAATTTGGGCGCCACTTACAGCTGTTGAGACATATTTACGACTGATTATCAGAACATCTCCACTTGCCTCGTGAAAGCCGCTACGTCACACGATACATCTACATGTCTGCTGCAATGCCACACAGTTTCATCAAAATAGCCTTTGACCGAATATATTTACGAAAGAGTGCAACTAACTTTCTGACTGACCCAAGTATTTTACTGTTCTTCAGGCAGTTGTGCAGTGTTATGACGGTGTTAGTAAAAGAAATTTCGGACTAGCGCCGATGCCTTCTATTTGAAGTGTATTTTCTCAGTGGAGTCTTCACGTATTTCGTATTTTGTTCACTACTGTAGTAGGCCTCTGTTTGTTGCCTTAGATCGTTGTTTGGTACTCAGGGTCTTGTGAGTCATGCATTACAAAAATATAAATCCGTGTTCGAACATGATTTGGACATTTTTTTAAGAATCGACATTTGGTTATTGTTTAATATGTCCAAAAATGTCCTGAAGTGTTTTATTAGTGAACAAGTAATTTCTAGATCGTCTCCTAACAGTGGTTAATAGGAACTGCCATAAGTGTCCAAAATGTACCCGAACTTGCAATGTTTATACGAACAATGTTAGTGTTAGGACTCCTTACACATTTACAAGTCGATTCTTCCCTATGATCATTGGATACATTAGAATTTCAGATACATTTTGAACACTCTTTGAGCATATGAGAAATAATAGAAATTCTTCAACAGTTTACGTCACGGGAGTCTGAGTAATTAAATAAATAATATTGCAAGGATCCCCACATCACAACAGATGCACGTGCCAGCTCAACGCGTGCTAATGATTACAAACAACCTAGCAGACAACAGGCCAACCCGGAAGACACCGAGGAACACCGAAAGCAGACGGACCTCACGGAAGGACCCGAAAAGGACAAATAAAAGGAGGACCACCGAGGGACCCAGCATCAGCCGACCAACTCATCGCCTAATTTTTACCTTCCTATGTCGCTGTGGACTAGGAGCACCTCTTCCTTACCCTATGTCGCACTGGGCTAGGGATCCATCTTGAACTTATAATCCAAGCCTAACCAACAACCTGCCAAAGTGTTCTGGAAACTGCCATGAGTGGAAGGGGCACCCGGCAAAACATTTAGTATTCCTTCACTTGTCATTGAGGAAGAGACATTGAATTAGAGACACTTGTATTTATTATATTATATTTTGTAATAAAACTTGGTGAAGGAAAAAAGACACCCGGTCTATCATTTGACTCTACCAAACATTACAATATTCATTTATAACTTAACTCATTGTGGCCCTGGTCTGATATACATTTCTGGTGTTACATCAAAATCTAACTCTTGACGAACAGATTTCAGAAGTAAAAATAGCACTAAAAATCTCAGTGAAATTTTTAAAAAACTGTCAATTTTATTTTACAGTTTTAACCAATAATGCAGAGACTGAAATTTTTCCTTTCTAATCAACGCTTAGTAGATGTAAAAAATCGTCTAGACCCCCTATTAATGTAGTAGTTTTAGAGGGATAACTGTTCTAAAATATAATTTCAGTGACTTGTAAAAAAACAATGCATTTCTTCTATCAATATTTAGAGCTCTGGTGAAGTATAATTCTGATACTGTAACTAATACTGTTTCATCATAGCCATCACAATCACAAAATAAGTTATTTTTAACATTATAATATAGCAGAGGATAAAGAATTTGTCGAAGAAATTATAACATCAAAAAGTTACTACATCAAAATTCCGGTTATGCTTTCAATGTCTGACTTTTCGTTAGTATACTTAAAGTCCTACTTTTTAATGAAAAGTCAAACATATTCTGAAACTATATCCGGCATTTTGATGTGGTAACCCTAGTTCATAATGATTCCCGTTCTTTAATGATCTTTGCTTCCTTTCCTAAAAGTTAAACTCAGTTTGAACAGGGACAAAAAGTATTCATGGGAAATTATTACCCACAGTATATAACTTCCTTAACAAATTCTCTTTCCTCGTCTAAAAGTTTAATGTAAATAGTAGCTAGGGGTTTTGCTTCTACATTACCTACAGAAGATTTCTCTGTTCTTACCTAAAGTTAATTTGAACAATGACAATGATTATAACTTGCAGATTATTCATAATTATCTTTCAACGAGCATAAACTGTAAAAAATAAACGATTTCGTTTTTTATTTCTAAGGCATGCATCATTATAGCAAATTGTATCCCTCTTTCTAACAGTTAAAAAAGTTCTATTTGGGTGTTCGAAACAAAATGGCGTCGGTATGGGAAGAACTGTTTTGAACTACAGTTTAATACAATTTGTACTTCCATACAACACATGTTTTCCGGTTCTTTTTATGTGGGATTCAAATTTTATTAAGTGTGGACAATTCTGACGTTAATAACGTTCATTTTTACAATAATTTAGCTGTATAACAGAAAGCTTAATAGGGCGATTTCGGGCAAAATGCCGGTGACATCTTCATTTGCAACTTCGGTTGTGACCATGACAGTTATAGTGCATATTAATTTTGTTTAATAATTATTTTTTATTACTTTTTAATAATTTATAGTGTAATAGTCGACATGGCTAATGGCTATGGCATTTAATATATAAATAAAACCACAAATGTGGTTCTAGAAAGAAACACAAGAATTCTATTTTACAACTACTACCACTTGTGATGCCAAACTAATATCACATTCAGTCTAATATTCTCTCTAGTCATTTGTTTTTCACTTGTTCTGTCTTTATTACGCATCCCTATTTATACATTTCACTATCTCTGAATTCTTTCCTTTTTTTCCCCTAGAAACCATTACATCTCTCAAAGTTATCAGATCATTTTTTCCTGTCAAAAAAAAAAAAAAAAAAAAAAAGTTCTCTCTCATGGAACGTAACAGCCAACACATGAACGCACTATTAACAACGAAGATGCAACAGGCAGACAAGAATTCAAAAGCGACGATAAGAAGAGGCTAGAAAAAAAAAAAACTTCAGAAATGCACTGAAGGCAATATATATATTTCAAGACAGCCATACATTTTCTGCTTTATCTTTTAATTCGTGTAAAAGCAGTGAAGGTTAAAAGTACAGTGAAAACAGAATTGAATCGGTTTCCAATTATCTGTTAATTGGGTTCGTACAGAGCAAAGAGAAATCTCCATTAAGTATTAAAATCCCTGCAAAAAAATATTATAGCGGCGACGAATTTCTCCGAGAATAAACATTCTAAGCGTCACTACAAAAGAAACATTTGGTCATTTGTCACCTTTAGTTGGCAGATGGCAGCATTAGAATGCTTAAGTTTGGATCTGTGGATCACAGGAATCTAAAGAATAAGATTCTATTCTAGGCGCAAAATACAACACTAAATGATCTGCAAATAAACATATAGACCCTGTCTATATGGGACTTTATTACTCAAAGGTAATGTTGTCCATAAGATGAGAAAACGAGAGAAGAAGTGCTTTCTCAAACTCAAAAAGAGACGAAAAACATGAGAATTTTCGTCTTCTTTTCGAGATGAGACGAGAAGTTTCTCGAGTCCCTTGAGCAACGTTAGTTCACCGAAGTCTTAGATCTCAAGCAATGTTTTAATGGTGTTACATTATTCATAGTAAATAGCTTTAAATTGATAATGTGACTGTACAAACATAATGAAGAGCATTTATCAATGTTTAATGATATGCAAGCCACTTCACAATATACAGGATGTTTCAAAACAACACCGACAACGTTTGGGTGGTGATTCCTGACACCAAAATAAGACAAAAAATATAGACCAACCTGGGTGCATGCTTCCTTTCGGAAACAATGAACTTTATAGGCTGCCGAAAACATGAAACAATGAACTTTAAAGGCCCATAGCTCCAAAACTTTGCGACCTACCGTAGTCGGGTCAAGACTTCACTTAGGAACTAGTATGTGCCCTATCCAAATATCCAAATTTTCAGAGTCCTGCGGTACTCCCGCAACAATTTTTATAGAGGTAGTTGGTGAGTACTTCAAACCATATGCCCCATAGCCAAACTTCCTCTATAAAAATTGTTGCGTGAGTAGCTTAGGATTCTGAAAAATATTTTTGGATATGATATTTTATTATGATATTTTCAATGTTATACCTTATGTATTATATAAGGGAATTTAATCATATTTTATTAACAATGTAAGTTATTAATATCTCGTCAACCCCGTTAATCTTATTTTGAATTTGCTTAGTAGCGATATTAATATTTTTTTTATTATTTAATTTATGGACTCTATTATACCCCTTTATTAAGAAATGGTCTCATAAAATTACCTTAGAAGTATCTCACTGTTCCTGTGTTCATAAAAACACTGTGATTAATTAGTCTATTTATCTTCTCTTTCGGGTATCTTATTCGTATTTTATTCACTTTTTACGCATTTTACCATTAAATATCCTAATGCTTTCTTGTTGATAGTTTTTCTTTTTTTTTTTTTTTTACTTCTTCTATTGTTCGCAATTACATGTAATATCAATTGTGTAAGCCTGTTGTAAATAGGATAAACTCTTATAATAGGCAGCAATAATAATTAAATAAAAGGTATCTGGAAATCAATATCCATCTCAACGACCCCGAAAACTATGGATTGGACCGTAATATTGGTCATTTTTCTATTTTTATATATTATCCGTTCTCCACCCTACCCTAACCCCAATGGCGATGGAGGATGAGTATGGTCTTAAACAGTATGGGGAGTTTCACTATTCATCTCAGTGACTAAAAACTATGGATTCGACACTAATATCATTTATTTATTATTAATTTTACATGTAACTCCTTTCCACTCTCTAGTGGAACTAGGGGTGTCTTACTCTCATAGTAGGCCTATTTGTATCTAGTTTGTGAGTCACATGTGTACCAAGTTCGGTTGAAATTGCTCCAGGAGCTCCATACTCGGAACATACTCTTTCAAATTGTGTCTGCCTTTGAATAGTATTATCTGTGTGTCACCACAGAGTTGCTGAGACTTCGGAATTTCTTATTCCATGAAATAGCAACGGATCCATATTTAATCTGTGAACAATAATTTATTATAAATATGAGTGTGACATAATAGGACAATAAAATAAATGCATAAAGTTTTCAAAACTGAAAGTGTATTAATCCACCAGTGAAACTCGATAAGTCTTACGGTGCATTATATACACGAAAAGAAAACGTAACTTCAAAATTGTCATCTTTCCTTGGAAGCAACATGAAAACAATTTTGCATATTTGAGTCTTGTATTAAAATGTCACACGATTGTCGTGAGAATCGTGCTTTATGAAGAACTTTTGCACCTATAGTAGAAGATCAAGCAGGTGTACCCATCTGACCCGCAACTGCCTAATGTTGCTTCGAGGCAACATAATAAATATTACAATTTCCCTACAAGCTGTTTATTGTAGTTATAAAACAATAATACCTATATGTTCCAAAGGTATTTATCACTCCAAAATATATTTACGTAATGATTTCCTCTTTTAAAAATCTCGTTTAATTACATTCAAATACACACAATCTACAGAAGCGCACGAATAGTAATGGGTAAATTCCCGGGAAGATATTTTTCGGGAATATTCCCGGGAAAATTCGACAAAATGGGAATATTCCGGGAATTTATTTGCAATCACAAAAGTGCATTCTATTACTATATTATGATTTCAAAGTTAAATTCGTTTTTTATCACAGTGTATTATCACTCTTATCTCCAGAGGATTCTTTAAAATGTATATTCTGAACGGTATTATGTTATTTTATTATATTTAGAGAGTACGCATAAATGTATATTTACTTACAATATGCTCTATGCAAGTAAATATGTGGAAAAAATGGTATAGTAAGTCTACATACTTTTACACCGCTAAACAGCTTAAATTTATATGTAAGTGGATTTTCTAAACTTGATTTTACTACTGATATGATAAACATATTAAATTTTTAAATGTTATAAACAAATTAGTTTGGGTAACTACCAGAAGACACATGTCTCACCATTTTATCAACATTTGCGCATACATATTTATGTTCACAATATTTGCAAGATACTGACTTATCTTTATAATTTTGCATGTAACATTGCCACACGACCTTACGACCTTTCTTCTTACCTATTTCTCCAATTTTCATGCGTTAATTCACATATAAGAGAAGTCCGAGCACCTCTTCAGAAATTCGAGTCAGAGACAGGAGACAGACCGACGTCTATTATTAACGGTGATTCGGAGTGTATTGATGCTACTTCACCTCTATTTCTACAGAAATTCTACATTACTTTACAAACTGGTTCCTTTTCATCATTTGAAAATTAGTACTTTGCTACTTTTTAGTGCAATGGAAATGGAACTTTAAAAAGTCATATTATTAGTTATATAAAGTACAGTCAATGAATTTTAATTTTTTTAACTTCCAAATTATTTAAAACCAAGAAGTAAACCATAATAAATAAAAATAAAGTAATTAGTCATATGGTTCTTATAATTTGGAAGATAAAGTAAAGAAATGGAAATAAATTGCTTCCCGGGAATTTATATGCTAGGGAAAAAACCGGAAATATTACCATTTTTTATTTTCCTTCCTACCGGGAATATCCTCACTGCCCATCACTACGCACGAATACACAGAACAAAATGTTGCATCTCGTATCAAGCCTCTATGCTTCGAATCAAGTCCACTACAAGCGCTCCAAATCATGAAGGCTGTTTTACTTCGAGTTACGATTCGAGTGACGCTATGCTGAATGAGGGGGATGACGTAACACGTTGCTTCAGGTTAACAATAAGTCATACAGGGTTAAAACTATATCGGTATATATATATATATATTTTACTTAATAACTGTAGAAAATGTATGAATTTAATGTTACGTCCTTTTGAGCATATACTTTAATACGGTAGACATAATATACTGTACATGTTTTAAACCGTGTTTGCATACAAACTTTTAAAAAAATAAAAAAAAATGGGGAGTTGTTCTATTCTAACCTTAACTAGCTTATAATTTATCTGTGTCATGTGTGTAGATATTCTTCGGAACTGTTTCGTCTACAGCGTTCTGTATAATTCAGACACATTATAATGTCCCTTCTCCATAATTGAAAAAAAGTGTCACATGTGAAGCTAAGCGTTTCACAGTAAAATTTATGATACATTTTTTTCTTTTTTGTACACTGCAAAACATGTTTCATTCTCAGATTACAGAGTTCTCCCCATTGTCTGCTTAAAAATCTGTCTCCCACACACTTGTAGTCACAGATTTGAAGAAAGAAGATTAAAACAGAGATTGTATTTGCAGTCACAGTAGAGACTTTTGTTGCAAGAATGGTAGAACAAACTTATCTTAACGTACAAAATGCATCAAACGAACATCTCGCAGCAGTGATGTATACAGTTCGTATATGTCCCGTATTTTACAGGATTGTCCCTTATTACGAGATTGCGTCCTGGCATCCCGATAAAATTCTTCGGAACGCTTGTCCCGTAATTTGTGGATTTGTGTTAATCATTCTCACTCTTAAACTTAAACATGAAGTTGCCAAATAAATTGATAACTCTGGATGTCAAAAAATGTAATGCAAGTTGGCTTGGCAAGTACTGCTATGTTGTGAGAATAGTGCCACCATGGTTTTATTGGTGTGACACCAATTCAAACTAAGGGAAGAAAACTTGCCTAATGCTTAATTCTTGTGTTCAAGAAAGAGATAATAAGATACGTTTTTTTCTCTTAGTTTGAAGCGATAGAATTTTAAATTTTACTCATCTGACTTCTCTCACGAGCCGCCGTTGTATGACAATTATTTGGTACGAAATGAAATTATTATTTCATGCCCCTTGAAAATTCATAAGAGAAAGCATGTATGTTCTCATAGAAAAGCTAAGTATTGAATTCTTTTTCGCTGATCCCCACACTGAGGGCAGATTCTGCCATTCAATCATAGTGGAGTAGCAAACGCGAAAACATATGAATGCAATCAAAGCACAGGGGTGGCTTTAGGGTTTTAATTTTGGGTAGACCTGTTCCTTCCCTTGTGGATACATATACACATTTGATTGAATAATGACAGTAGGAAATTACTTTTACAGTAGTGGTTGATGCTATATGTTAAACTAGCAGCGTTCACCCCGCTTCGCTGCGGTCACCCCGGAACGCAATAAACTTTGTTACTTAGATAATTTTTACTTTTTCGCTTTCAAGTGATATGATAAAAACCATAGAAGATTGCAGTAAATGTTAACATTATATCGCCTGTCATTTATGTTAACCCGCCCCGCTTCGCTGCGGTCACCCCGGAACGCAATAAACTTTGTTACTTAGATAATTTTTACTTTTTCGCTTTCAAGTGATATGATAAAAACCATAGTAGATTGCAGTAAATGTTAACATTATATCGCCTGTCATTTATGTTAACCCGCCGAGTGACACGGTCATGCGGGTTGCATATAAATACGTTTATTTTTACCTATGATGAACTAACAAAGGATTTGTACGTTATGGACACTTGAATGGTCAATTATCTCAAGACACTGGTAATTAAAAATTAAAGTGATATGATAAAAACCATCTAGGGTCCAAATCCTAATAACCCCCCAAAAATGAAAGAAATTGGTTCAGCCGTATTAGCGTGATGAGGGAACAAAGGATTTGTGCGTTCTCTTTTATATATAAGATAATTACCTACCATTAATATAAATAGTGGAAAATATATTTATCTTTATTGTATTTTTTAGCGTTTATATATTTTTCAAAACTTTTGGGTAGGCCTGTGCCTAGCCGGCCTACCCGCTAAAGCCGACACTGTCCGAGCAGCGACTAAATGTGAAATAGGTGGTGTATAAGTCAATTTCTACAGGCGGGAGGGCATAATACAGCTGCAATTAATCGACCCATGAATAATAAAGGTTACGGGGGAAACTTTAAGTGATGTTGTGAGCACAAGTGATGTAGAGGGTTTAAAGTATGTACACATGACGAAAATAGCCAAAGATGGAAATTTGTGTTGGCAGACAACCTTGATGTATGCACGAATCATAGAGTTCCTGAAAGACGTAGTTTATGACTTCTGAACTATCAGAACTTGAAGTTTCAGGGAACTCAGGAGCCGCCTGCAAAAATCGAAATAGGACTACATTACATAGTTCACATGGTGGGCACTTCGATTGCACTTGGTGAGTTTTCACGCTTGCTATTTCGTAATGATTGAACGACAGAGCTTTTATATCGCTGTGGGAGAAGGAGAAGTCCAATAAACAACATGTTTTACCCCCGGGTTGTCTTCTGGGGTTTAACTTTAAATTTTGCTTTATTTTGAATTTGATGCATTTTCCAAAACGGCTACTTACAAAATGGACCTGTGTATTTTAATGTAATTTACTTAAATAGATTCCATATTTTTTTTTTTTTTTTTTTAACTCGGCTAGCTTCAGAATTTGGCTGTATATCTCTTGAACATTTTCTTTTATCTCATTACTACAAAGTCCGGCAAAAAGACCTCTCGTGTTGGAAAGGGCACTGTGTGAATTGTGGTGAGGATACAGCGGCGTATCCTCACCACAACTCACACAACGCTCTCTCCAAATATGGGGGGTCTTTTCGCCGGATCCTGTAGTTTCAAAGTTAGTCACTTGTAGCCAGACATTTTCTGACATACGTTTCGAGTAGACTATACTGACGAGAAACAGAAAAAAAAAAGAAAAAAACCTCAATACTGGTCACCTAAATACTTATTGTACTTTTGCATACAGTAAAAGTCATCTCCGCAGTTGGTTCTGAGTTCGATTCAAAGAACATTGAAAGAATTATGGTGAAATTCGAGTCATGGCTCATCAACGTCCACATCTGATATACCCTCAGTGCTGAAGGGAAAGAGCCTAAAATTTAAAACGTCCAATAATTTTAATCGTTCATCATTTCACCTTATCATTTTAACATATATATTTTCCTTTTGAGCGCATTTTATAAAAGCATCGTTTTTATTTATTTTTTTTTTACGGTTATTATTTTTACAGTCAATTATTTTGCTTTCTGTTTCTCTCTCAGTACATTAGTTTTCAAACCATTTGCAAATTTAATTAGAAGAGGTCAATTTGATAACTTATTTTCTTTTAAAAGTCATTTCTAACATGCGATGTCATTATTGTATACGTCATTCACCAAACGGCAAATATGTTTTTGATCGCAATCAGTAGCGGCTTGTTAGTGATAACATTATGAACCTCCCTTTCTTCATGGAACTGGACCATTAAATGCTTTATTGCTGTAAGATTATTATTTGCAAATCATTAACAACATCTACAGAATATATTTATGAAATTAATGTTGGTACAGGCAAGAGGTGACCTTCAACAACAAATATAAAAAGAGTTCTTCATGTTTGGGTTAGTGATATGAAATTATTTTCCATTGAAGATGTAAATGCTTTTCTTTGGAAAACGAAGAGTTTCGTAACGTATTATGAAAGTATTTTCACAGTGATTTTTGAAATGCTATATAGTCAGTTCTCGGTAAACTGATAATTAGATTATAATTCCTTAAAATACGAGGGAGGGGTGAAGAGTTCTCGGCCTGACAAAGAAAGACTGCGAATTTCAGTTCAAAAATGATTTTATTTTTCGACATAATCTCCCTTAACTCAATACACTTGGTCCAGCGTTTCTCCAACATCAGTATTCCTTCCCGGAAGTGAGAGTCTGGAAGATTGTGAAAATAGTCATATACGACCCTCTCGACTTCTTCATTCTATGTGAAGCGCTTCCCTGAAAGAAATTTCTTCAAGTTTGGGAACAGATAAAAGTCCAATGGTGCCAAATCAGGAGAGTATGGGGGATGGCCGAGCAAATCGTACTCCAAATCCCGCAGTTTTCCCATCGCCAACGCACCTTTGTGCATAGGTGCGTTGTTCTGGTGAAAGATGATTTTCTTCTTCTTTAAGCCAGGCCTCTTCTCGCGAATTTTGACATCCAGCTGGTCAAGAAAGTTGGAGTAATATTCGCCTATAATTGCAAGGTAATCAATTAACAGGATCCCTTTCACATCCCAAAACAAACTGGCTATGACCTTTCCGATTGATACGATCGTCTTCGCTTTCTTCGGCGCTGCACCACCGGCTTCCACCCACTGCTTGGACTGCTGTTTCATTTCTGGCACGTAGTGGTGAACCCATGTCTCATCCATTGCCACAAATTGCTGCACAAAATCTGTCGGATCCCTTTTGAATCGGTCCAAAGATTGCTGCGAAAATCGTTTTCACATTTGCTCTTGGTCGGCAATCAGCAAATGCGGCACCCATCTTGCGCAGAGCTTTCGTATCTAGGGATGCACGCGAGATGCGAGAAGTCTCGTCTCGTCTCGCGTCTCGTCTCGCATTTGCGAGACGAGACACGAGACGAGACTCAAAATTTTATGCGAGACGCGAGACGAGACTAAACCATGCGAGACGAGACACGAGACGAGACTCGGTTAAGTCTCGCACGAGAAGTCTCGCGAGACTTCTCGCAGTCTCGCAACATTTATGAATTACATTTAATTGTATATTTAGTGATTTTACATTTATTGAGTTTTCTAAGTTGATGTCTCCAGTAACAAAAAAGTGATTGGGGCAATAGACATTTTATGAGAATTATTATTATTCAAGGTTGATTTTCAGAATTAAAGCCTTCTTTAGTTTCTAAACATCATTAAAACAGAAAAGCTTTGTAAATTGGAAATTTATTACAGCATCGATTTAGGACTTTATTTTGCGACACAAACACATACACGCGGGCGCGCACAAATACATGAACTTCTGTTTTTGGTCTGAAAAGCGAACAAGACTCCCTATTGCTGCGAAATGTGATATTTCTGTTGTTTCTGTCTTTTTCACATTACTGCTAGCAATTAATGTTGGGGGATGGCGGGGAAATCCCCTCTCGTTAAAGTTTATCCCCGGTCCGGCTCGCAGAAATAACATAATATTTTTACATGGAATAAGTATTTTTTTCTATATATTTATCAAAAACATCCCCCTCTAGTTCGAAAGCTTAATTCAAACACTGGTTTGGTAGGATGGCCCTATAGGTTTGGTGGGAGATGGTAGCAATGGCCCTATATGTGTCAGTAATTTTATTTTCTAGATATGGCAACACTATATAAGTTGAAAGCGAAAGTTGATAAAATGCGATAATGCAACATTGCTATAAGCGCTAACGAACCAAAAGAATTGGGTCGTATTGTGTTGTGAGGAGTTCTTTTGTTATCTACAAGAGCTTTTGGTGGTATAAAAATATCTTTATAATGGAAAATCACCCTTCAAGGAAACGACCAAAACGTGTAAATGTTGATAGTGGCGACGATATTTTAGAAGAGCCAAATGGGGACCCAGTTGAAAGTGAAACGGATTCAGGTGATGTTTCTGCAAGTTCGAGTCTTAATCCATCCGAAACAGTAGGGCGTAAAAGTAAGTTCCAGGATTACTTTGAAATTGCGACGAATGCTGAGTTGGCTATTTGTAAATTATGTAAGCCTAAGAAGATAGAATTGAAAATGCATTCTCGTAATAACGCGGTGAAGAAACACTTGCAAAATATTCACAAGAAAGAGTACGCGATTCTCTACCCCGACAGCGACAAAGATCAGAAGAGTAGCTGCAGGAAGGAGGATATAGCAATATATTTCCCTCAGAAGAAGGAAACTAAGGTAAGTGCATAACATACTTGACAGTGTCTAAAGTGTTGAAAATTAATTATCACTATTCCCCGCGGCGAGCCTTTGATATAATTGTTATTAGTATATAACATAATTATGTTGTATAGGCCTATCAGTTATTTAGGTTAGTATATTAGTATATGTTATCCACAAGTCCGTTCACACAAGTAATGTTATTCCTTGGTGGCTGGTGTAAAAGGAGATAGGCGACAATAGATGGCAGCATTGTTCTCCTACACAAGTAACGTATTTTTATATTTTCTCTGCTGCTTCCACAAATTTAATGCTAGAGAGTTTAAACGTTCT
Organism: Thermobia domestica; assembly: GCF_964235325.1. Taxonomy (NCBI): domain Eukaryota; kingdom Metazoa; phylum Arthropoda; class Insecta; order Zygentoma; family Lepismatidae; genus Thermobia; species Thermobia domestica. The sequence continues at coordinate 119,171,418 of NC_137454.1, read as the reverse complement.
GAAAAGAAAGTTAAAACCTATTCTAAGGGAACAATCCGTGTCAATTTTGGATATTGTGACGTTAGAGCATTCCTCGGACTAGGAGCAGGCAAAGACAAGGTTGAAATCCGGTTAAATAAAGACGAAGAAATTTACATATAGATTACCACATTGTGCTTCGACAAAGCCGACTGGCCAGGATATCGAAATTACCTTAGTAGCATTTTTGCAAACTCAACTCTATCAGAAACGGAGGAAGATTTTCATAATTCTTTGGATAGAATAACTACAGCACTCCATGACTCGAAGAGTGAACTTAGTGTTCTATGGCGTCGAGGAAAATGCAAGTGAATCGTGGGACGAAACAGAAAACAAAGTGCGGAATGTGATTAAAGATAGATTAAAAATCGATTTGGCGGATGATGATATTCAAAGAAGTCACCGTGTAGGAAGAAAAGTCAGTGGTCAAAGTCGTCCTATAGTGTGCAAGTTCTTGCGAGATAAAACGAAGGAAGCAATTCTTAAATCTAGGAATAAATTAAGGGGCACCAAAATTTATATTAGTGAGGATTTCTCTTTTAAAGTTAGACAAGAACGCAAAGTCCTTCAAACGTATGTTAACGAAGCTAGACAACGAGGGTGTTATGCTTATTTGCAATTCCGGTATGCGTGCATCGATGGGAAGAAGTTTTCACTACAGGAAATGACAAATAGCGGTAAAATTCTTTCCAACGTGCCAAACAACCCTTCTGCCGCCGAAGAGCCTGGGGCAGGTCTGGACGAAGATGTCAGTGTACAGAGAAGTACTCCCCCCTTCACTACCCCAGGGAGTAGCCGTACCAAGCAGATCCCATTGAAGCGGAACTCGAATTTCAATCGCTGAGAAACAGGTTTCCAGGAACTGCAACTAGTAAGTACAACACAGTTTTCTGCTAATGAAAATAAAAATAGATTTCTCGTGTCAAACAATGTGAACTTGACAAGCGCCGTGAAAAGTTCAAGGTCAGACTCAACTATGAAAACTGATGTATTAAATTGTGATATGACAGTACCATATAACCAGCATCGCACTATTAAACTTTCAGTGTATTACCAGAATGTTTGTGGTCTCAGAGGTTTAAAAAGTCAAGAGTTCTTTACAAGTGTTGTATCGAATACATACGATATAGTAGTCATTAGTGAAAGTTCCCTAACTGCTAGTTACTCAGACTCTGAAATATTTGATGATCGATATTGTGCTTTCCGTCAGGACAGAAATTTTGAGCTGGTTAACAAGAGTAAAGGGGGTGGGGTAATAATAGCTGTTCTTAAAAAATATAATGTGTACTATGTAAGTTCCTGCGATACAAATCTAGAGTGTGTTCTTGTTAAATTAGTATTACATTCTTTAGATGTATTTGTCTGTGCCATTTATATTCCACCGGATTCAAATTTAAAAATTTACGAAGAGTTTTATCAATTTATTGAGAGTAACTGTCCACCAGGAAGCACAATTCTCTGCATCGGAGATTTTAATATTGCAGAAATTACAAATTCTTGTTTTGATCTTATGTCCTCAACAACCAAGTGTAAAGATGTGTATAACTTTATGTCCTTATACAATTTATCATCATTCAACGACATACAAAACACAAATGGCCGCACATTAGACCTAGTACTTTCTAATATCAAAGATGTAGTTGTTACTAAAGAGTATCCACTTGTTCGAGAGGATAGACATCACCCAGCAATCCTAGTGTCTTTAACTCTTAATCATATTACTAAATTAAAGCAAGTTCCTAAAGTAACTGGTTTCAACTTTAAAAGGGCTGATTTCACAAAATTATATATAGAATTGTCAAACTTATCTTGGGAGTGCCTTTCTCAAAATGATGATGTTAATTGTACTGTTTCAAAATTCTACGAAATGATTTATAACGTATTCAGCCGATGCGTCCCTGCTAAAAAGCACGTCAATGCCAGTTATCCGTGCTGGTTTACCTATGATATAATCAAAAAAATCAAACGGAAATCTTACCATCGTAAAAAGTGGAAAGAGGGGCTAAATAATATTTCATACCATCGTGAACAGTTCCTGAAACTACGAAAAGAAATTAAATCAGAAATTTCGAGAGCGTACAAGGCATTTATTTCACATTCTGAATTTACTGTAGAAAAAGACCCACGGCAGTTCTGGTATTTCATTAAAAGTAAAAGCAAGCATCTTTCGTCAGATTCTCTAACATATAATAGTAACGAATTAAAACATAACAAAGAGATTTCTGAGGCATTCGCGCATTATTTTCAGTCGGTATATAGTAGTGTACCCGCTAAATACGACACAGATTATCTAATAACAAATAATTCGGAATGTAGTATATTAGACACCTTTCATATAAAGGAAATAGAATTAGAAGAAATTGAGCAGGCTATTAAAGCGCTGAAACCCAAAACATCTTGTAGTATAGATGACATTCCACCGTATGTGGTGAAGGGCTGTTTAGATATATTCAAGCATCCACTCCACATTATCTTTAATATGTCCATTAAAACCAATATATTTCCGAATAAATGGAAAGAAGGTCTCATTTGCCCTATTCCTAAATCTGGAAACAGGAATGAGATAGAGAACTTCAGACCCGTAGCCATCCTATCTCCCTTTGCAAAAGTTCTTGAAACCATATTATACAACAGAATTTTAAACCATGTTAAGCCTGTCATATCTGAACATCAACACGGATTTTTAAGAAATAAATCCACAACAACCAATCTAGCAATAATAACGGATTACATAGCAAGAGAGTTAGACAAAGGCGGTCAAGTGGACGTCATTTATACGGATTTCAGTAAGGCTTTCGACAGAGTTGACCATGACGTGCTACTACAGAAATTGGCATCTTTCAATTTTTCTAAACGAGCAATAGAGTACTTCGCTTCCTACTTGTGCGATCGAGAGCAAGCTGTCTCTTACAAGGGATACATTACCATGAAATTTACCACATTATCAGGTGTTCCTCAAGGATCCCATTTAGGTCCGCTATTATTTCTTCTTGTAATTAATGATATCTCAACCTATGTTAAAAACTCTCACTTTCTGTTGTTTGCCGATGATCTCAAATTATATTCTAAAATAAGCACAATAGATGACTGCACACAACTCGAGCAGGATTTACAGGGTGTTGAGCAATGGTGTGCCAAAAACAAACTTTCATTGAATATCTCTAAATGCAAGTCTTTATCGTTCTCAAGGAAAGAAAATCCCATCAATCATCTGTATATAATTAATGGCATATCTCTGTGTAAACCAAATTCAGTTAAAGATTTAGGAGTAATTTTTGATTCAAAATTGACCTTCTCTCATCACATTGATGCAATCTCTAACGCTGCATTCAGAAACCTCGGTTTTATCTATAGAATGGGTAAAGAGTTAGAAACGAGTCAACATTCATTAACTTTATAATTTGTACGTAAGGTCCCGATTAGAATATGCGTGCGTTATTTGGACACCGAATGTAAATAAATACTTACAAGCGATAGAAAACATACAATTTAAATTTCTAAAAATGCTTACGTACAAGAAAACAGCTTTCTATCCCAAACAGATTCCCTACGTGGACTTAGTAAGGAGTTTGAATTTCCTAACGTTGACGAATCGACGAAAGATGTTTGATTTACTATTTTTATATAAAGTATTAAATAATAAAATTGACTGTCCAGAGCTACTCACGAAAATATATCTGAGCGTTCCAACAGGCAGAACAAGACCAGGGAATACTGGTATATTTTTCTGTGAAAGGGCACGAACAAATATTCTCAATAAATCTCCGCTGTGGAGAATGTGTGACTCCTACAATGAATTAAGTCATAAAACTGATGTATTAGATATATTCAGTATGTCAGAATATGTATTTAGAAACAGGATTATTACCGAGTACCTGACACTCGAAGTGCATTGATTAATTGTACGGGTAAAAGTATATATGTATATGTATGTATTATACGACACTATAATTAGGCATTAAGCCTGTTGTGTTGTTTTCTAAATAAATAAATAAATAAATAAATAAATAAATAAATAAATAAATAAATAAATAAATAAAAATGACGCTACCAGCCGTTTTATACCGACTAGTACATCCCATAGTTATCACCCAACGCTCCCACCCCATTATTTACCACTTATCAGACGTTCATAAGCACTCTACAGAGATTACAAACGTACAGGAAATCTAGAGTCATTGCATTTACATCGTCAATTTCAACGCACAGTTCACAATCATGTTAAAGCATATAAACTCCGTCAATGGATAAAAGCTTGTAATAATTTGGGAGACGATGCACACCCATCCAGATACTGGAACCGTTTCATCATGCTTACTGGTCGCAAGACCCACACTACCTATCCTCTCCTAGAAAATGAAAATCCTCTTCAGACAGATAAAGAAAAATCAGACGCCTTCGCAACCTATCTACAACCTATTTTCACGCCGTCTGAAGCAGCCATTCCTCGCAGATATCCCACACATACCTTTAACATAAATTCACCAGAACTTCAACCCAGCACGTCTCATGTTTTACCCGACCATCCTCTTGCTACGCCTATCACTGTAACAGATATAAACTCCGTCACGGCTCGCAAACGCAATACTGCCCCTGGTCTGGACTCAATCACTTACCGTCAAGTCAAAGAAGCGCCTCTCGTCTTACTACACCTTTTAGCAACTATATTAACGTTTATTCTCCGCACAGGTTATCTTTCCCCTCAGTGGAAGACTTCCAAAACACTCATGTTTGCTAAGCCACACAAACCACTAAATTCCGTATCATCTTACAGGCCCATACAATTAACTCCGACTTTCAGCAAAATATTGGAACGCATCCTTGTCAAAAGACTTCACACTCACTTAACAGCGAAAAAATTGCTACCTTTACATCAAGCTGGTTTCCGACCAGAATATAGTATTAACGATCAGTTACTTCGCCTCACCAACATGATCACTAATCATTACAATTCTTCCAAGCCTGCCTGTTTAGTTTTATTCGATCTCGAAAAGGCATTTGATAAAGTATGGCACCTGGGACTTTTATTCAAGCTTCTGTCTTTCCGTCTTCCTATCACGTACATCCGCTTCATCTTTAATTTTCTTTCAAGCCGCCTGGCTTACATCTACATCAATGACAGTGTCTCTTATCCTGTTTTTCTTCATAGCGGCGTTCCGCAAGGCTCTGCCTTGTCCCCACTGCTGTATCTGCTTTATGTCGCTGACATGCCGTCCTTACCGCAAAACATTCATACTTTTCAGTACGCCGATGACACGGCTTTCCTGGCGTTAGCGAAAACTATCTCTCAAATAAACAATGCGATGAATGAAGCTATCCGTTGCTTTAGCGATTGGTGTCGGACGTGGCGCTTAACAATAAACGCTACCAAAACTCAGGCCATAGTTTTTATTCCACCAAAACGTCGATCACGAGTTCATCGAAACACAGCTCGTCTTGCCCTTACCGTCAATGATACTGCCATACAGCAATCAAAGACAGTGAAATACATGGGCATAACATTTGATCATCATATTACATGGCGTCCACACCTCGCTACCGTTGTAAGCAAAGCCAAAAATAGATTACATTTACTTAAATGTCTCATAGGTACAACGTGGGGTCTCCATTCTTCTACGCTCATCAACACCTACAAGGTCTTCCTCCGTCCCGTTCTTACATATGGTTTTACCTCATGGGTATCAGCAAGCGGAAACCATTACGAAAAGCTGTTAATAATGGAACGACATGCTCTCCGCCTAGCCTACCGCATTAAATTACCAAGTCCAACCCGTGAATTGTACGACCGCATCACATTTTCTCACCTTCTTTATCATATTGAAGCTCTTCGTATTAAATATATAACTCGACGGTATGACAGCGAACACGCTTTATTTTTTGAAACCGTTTACAGCGACGCTCCCTACATTCACAGCCATCACTACACGTCTACACCTCTCACTGCTTTTCGCATTATATAAATATACCGTACCTCCAAATCATCCGGACTATAACATCATCAGTATCCTCAGCACATCACACGTACCGGCCCATATTTCACCTTCATATCATGCACAGTAAACCCGCTTGTTACTAACAAGACCTCCTCACGTACAACAAAAATAAATAAATAAATAAATAAAACTTATGGACGTTTAATAAAGTTAATAAATGTCTCTTTGCCCAACAGAAATTCATTTTTTTTCGCCATAATAATGTTAAATCTCTTTCCCAAATAGAGGGTGTGGCCCTCGTAATGGGTGCTAGCTACACCATAGCTAGCTAACTTTAAAAAATGCATATAGATATAGTAAAAGGATCCGGGTTTGGTTCAATGAGTTCAGAAAAACATATACGGAAACGTTATATTCTTTAAATCCTAATTACATTGGCAACTTTTTTTTCGGGGCAAAAATGTGCCCGCATGGCATACTGGAAAATATTTGCTGGAGAACTCTAAGCTGGAAAACAATGTTGGATCCAGCAAACAATTTATGCTGGTTTTGCTGTAAATTATGCTATGCGAAAATAATGGTCCAGCAATCAAATTCCAGCACAACTTTCTTTTAATTTGGAGCGGAGTGGACACAAGTTTGGATACCATGTTGAACTCTAGGTTCCGTCTCCTTAGGATGTTATGAACATTCATCCCATGGAAAGCAATAGCAAACCACCATGGGTTCACCTTGCCAAGGGACTTTTAGGTCAAATATCTGCCTTCGGACAGAATATCACATCATCATTCATTAACAGCCATAGAATAAAACATTGCAAAATTTTAACCCAGAATATATGCGAGACTGCGAGACTATGCGAGAAAGTCTCGCGCGAGACGCGAGACGAGACTCAAAATTTTATGCGAGACGCGAGACGAGACTTCACATTTGCGAGACGAGACGAGACGCGAGACGAGACCAACATTTGAGGCTGCGAGACGAGACGAGACTTTTCCATTTCTCGTCTCGTCTCGTCTCGCGTGCATCCCTATTCGTATCCCTAGTTCTTTGTGCAAGATGTTTCGCATCCGTTTCTCCGATATCCCCACACTCTCAACTATCTCACTCACCTTCACTCGCCTGTTGTCCAACACGATATAATGCACTTTTTCGATTGTGTGGTTGTTTCCGATGTGGTTGCGGTTTTCGGCGTTCCTTAACGTGGGTCATCTTTTAGGGATGTGTGACCACGTTTAAATTCAGTGTCCACTTTTTAACAGTTGACATTCAAGGAGCAGAGTCCCCGTAAATTGTCAACTTCGGATAAATTTCCGTAGGGGTTAATCCATCCAAAACGAAAAATTTGATTACCGCACGATATTCAAGTTTATCCATTTTCACAACTAACACTCAATATATCTAACTACAACAATGCCTGCACACAAACTACTTGAGAGAACAAGTTGACACTTGTTATACGAACAACTGAAAAGCGCACCCAGGCAAGAACAATAAAATTTTGCTGATTGGAGTGCTATCTCTGGGTCAAGCCGAGAACTTTTCACCCCACCCTCGTATTCTATCGTGACCACGTACATAAAATTAAAAAATAGTAGATAAATGTATTTGGTAAATATGATATGAATCGATTGTTGATATTAATTTTCCTTCAGAGTATTTTAGATTTACTAAAAATGTGCCGCGCAACACATGGTATCACATTAACATTCGATATCGGAACCATTGTCGTCCAAACATACATTTTAACGAAACACTAAATCTTCCATGGCTTTGCAAAGAAACGTTGTTCGAGGTTCCCTACCCAAGTAACCGTAGCCTGTTGTGCCTCTTCTAGTGTATCGAAATGCCACTCACTGAGATGTTTCTTTAGGGTTCCACGCAAATGGTTGTCGGGAAGGGCTAAATCACGGCTACATGGAGGATTTTCAAAAATTTCTCATTGAAACAAATGATATGTGTACGGGTCCATTATGACAGAAGTTATGTAAGAAGATTAATTTAGCTATATTCAAGAAAGCGCTAAGCACATTTGTTTTATTCATTTGCTTTTTGCTTTTATTTTATTTTTTTAAAATCCTTAACTTTTTCCTTACAAAAAGATATACACAAATATACTTAGCCAACATTGGGTGCAATTATGCTACTTTGAACACACAGACCACAAATTATTGCTATTGTTTGGTTTATTTCTGAAGAACAAAGAAAAATTTAAGCAATTAGACCTATATTAGTCAATCAGTCAGCATGAAGATTTCCCTGGGTTTTCACGTTTTAACGAAAAATTCCCTTTTTCTTTTTTGCTAAATTTACCTACAAATTTCCCTAGGGCATAGAAATTTCCCTCGAACTACGAATACTGCTTTTGAACCGAAGACCATGCGTCGAAGATCCCTGCTACACCAACAACATTTATGCAAACTACTAGTTTCAAATCGACAAATTGCCTGAATAATATTTAACATCTGCCAACGCAGGTAGCGACATCTATTAGCATAAATGTTTATTACTAAAATTAGCGTGTCGGACAGACCAACACATTTCCCATTTATTATTAAGATTGAAAGTTAAAGTTTAAAAAGAAAATTTTCATTATTCAAAATAATATTGTTTATTATCATTGTTAATTTATAAATTCCTTTCTTGAAAAATCAACAATCGAACAGTCGCTAAGTGTTAAGTTTCTTTTATTTGTGCGGTATGGTTAAAAGTACTGTGTACAGGTAAGTATCCCCACTTTTTTTTTTCTAGTGGCGTTAGGGCTAAAAACGTTACTTCGAATAACGAAAAGGCCATTTACAAGAACTAGCATGAATTTGCGTAATATGCTAGTTTGTAACTTGGCTGTTAAGATTACTTAGGGGCAACAGAGGGAAGGGGAACAGCGCCCTGGAATAAATCCCTCTATGAAAAGGAAGCTTCGGTAGTTGTTTACCTTAATGGTATCTTCCTCAGATTCCTTTCCCCTTTGTAATATGCAGGCAATGGGCGCTGAGGGACTTTATACAATTAATTGGCATCTCACTCCCGGCAAATTCTCGAAAGATGGTTATATAGTTAATAAATGTAAGAAAAAAGTAATTGTAAACGCTGTTCCTTGACTAGATAGTTATCTTTACATAGTGCAAAAATATAAGGAAAAAAACATTTTTAAAAAGTTCAGTCTCCAGTTGCATAATAATAATAATAATAATAATAATAATAATAATAATAATAATAATAATAATAATAATAATAATACTTTTAAGTCAAAACTTGGAGCAAAGTAGCTAAACTTTGTTTACAGCATTATGACCCGTTGTCATCTTCATGCGCTGTCAACATTTGCGCACTTCAGTTAGTATAATTTTAATAATTAATCATTAACATACATTCTATTATGTCACTAAATGTTTTTGTTTAATTCAATTTATGTCTTCCAGCAACTTCTATTCTTAATAGACTCAGTGTATATTTATAAGGCGAAAAATCTTTTACGTATGAATTTTTCTTGCTTTAGTAGCAGATGTGTGTCTCTGCTAGTCTAGTAATTAGCACTTTTATCTTTCCTTCTCCAAACTTTCAAGTATCGAATCCTGATAGGCAGTGGCGTATTTAAGGCGGGGCTTCCGCGCTTAAGCCCTCCCGAAATTTTGTTTACTATATTACTGTAAATGAAATATCTTGCAGAATTTTCACGTTTCCAGGTCTAAAGTTAGCAAATACCCCCCCCCCCCACCCACTCGAAAAAATCGTTAATACGCTACTGCTGATGGGTATTTTGTGATCTATGTTAAAATATGCTTTGCGCCTTCCATAACCATGCAGCTGAAAAGTGTGATAAACTTCAACAAACAACTAATGAAGTCAAATAAAATATGACAGTGACCTCTTCACATTCGTGTTCCCGATTTTTTCTGGTTCCCGTACACCTCATGTGATTCTCGCCCATGGCTAAATATTACGCTAAAATAATGATATCATTCAAGTAAGTCACCTTTGCTACAAAATGTCTTCATTCCATCCATATCTTGTTTTCTATTAAGCAATTAGACCCCTATGTCTATGCTTTTCTCCACCACTATCGTTTCATCCCGCCACAAATTATTTATAAACATTCGCTTTTTAATCGTTCGCTTTACCCTAAGATATTCACCTCATAGCCTACGTATTCATAATACGTGAAACAAAGTAGTCTTCTCCTTATTAATATTATGTTTAAAAATGTCTCCGTCTGTGCATAACACTTCCATTCAGGGTACTAATTCTGGTTCCCCCATATTATTTAATCTATAATGTTGATTTACTGGTGCCTGTGCGCTCCTTTGGTGCACGGGTACTAAGTTCGATTCCCGGTAGGGTTCATGTGATTGGCATCTCTGTCTTGTGTAAACTCGGTGTTGAAAATGCAAGTTAAAAGTATAAACAAGTTGTAGTCAAATATATCTATAGTCCGTTGGAGCATATGCTTTTAACGTTAAAGACCCTCAATTCAATTCCCAGTACGGTCATGTGATTGCAATCCTCACGTCAGTCTCGTTTAATCTGGGTACTACGAACTGTTCTAAACTTCATGCAATTTATACTGAAATACACCTCAACTCTGGCAAAGTATGTTTTTAGCTCACGGGTTTCGACATTGGAGATCTCAGGTTGATTCCCGGTGTGTCAGATGCCCCTTGTCTTGTATAACCCCTGTGCTGTGCTAAACTTTGTACAATTCATACTCAAATACAGCTAAAGTTTGCCAAACTATATGATATCCCAGAGGCTTTCAATGCGGGAAATCTCGGATTCGATTTCTGTCGGGGTGCCTGTCCCGTATCGCCTCGGTATTACACTAAACAAGGAAAGAAATAATACACTGAGTTTAAAACTACTTCCTTTCCCATACTCATATTTAGCAAATATTCTATGTGCAATGTCAAATCTCATTCGTGTTAAACTATAGTACGAAAAACGCAGATACACAATTCACATACAAAAATAAACATGAACAAGTATCACGTTTTCATAAAAAAAATAAAAAATAAATCACATAGTCAGTAATTACAGTTAATTTTCTATCTTCTCTCTATATTTCCGTCAAGACTAATACCTCCTTGCACGTAGCTAATTGCTCTTAACTTATTTCACAATGTGCAGTTTATGCATTTCCAGTAGTCCCCTATTTATACCCAATCTACATAACCTTCAGAAAATTCCAATATATTCTAGCAACTCTCGATGACCTACATTCGCTTTCTTGTCTGAACGAAATCCATTCTCACCCCATGGGGATGCTGTTAGATGTCTACCGGAAAGAAATGATTCTTTTAAAAGAGCTGCGTTTTATTAATTAATTTCTTTCTTTTTTATATATAATAACTTAAGACCTAATTTTTCAGAAGTCTTTGGAATAAGCACTTGTTAATATTTTCTAGAGTTTTTGATCATTAATTAGAAATCAAGTATATTTTTTTAAACAAAACATCGCTGTCTTCATTACACTAACTGTCGGTATGTTAACTATGTAGACAGGTTAGTTTTAATGTTTTAAATTCTTTTCAATATTTCATTTGCTTTTGCAAGCAGACAAGTAAATTAATTTTATGCTTATTAGTCTTTTTAGTTGTGACATTTTGTCTACAATCCGTTGTATTTTCACCAACGTTAACCGAGTATTATTCAACATTTTTTGATCAAAGGATCCAATATATTTCAATCAAAAATTTTCTTGTGGGCATTATATCTGAAGAACTACATACATATAGTGTAGCTATCTATATCACTCAACTCAGTATGATGTGCTTATTCCGTAGAAAATAAGAAAACTCAATTTAGGGGTCGTTCAATAATTTTGTGTGTCCTGATCCAAACACTAATTTTTGTCCAAGGTCACAATCTTTTTAGGCATTTTTTATCATTCCTAAAATTCTTGGCCAAGATCACATTTTTTGACTCATTTTCTGGATCATTCCTAAAATTCTTGTTCCATTTTTTTTAAATAAAAAAAACTGATCAACATTCTTTTCAATAATAATTTTTCTTACTATTCCTATAACCATTAATTTAGCTGTCATTTTATATTCATTCTACTATTTTTAATTATCATAACTGTCATTTTCATTCATTACTTATACCAGTAGATAAATTAGTACCCGTCAAGCATTGTCCAAAAGTAGTCCCCACTCTATCTGGCGCAACGACGGCCTAAAGGAAAAGTACTCTATGTACACTCGTGTCCAAAATTATTGTCGCATGTCTATAAATATGTTGTTGTAGGAATATAATTTGATAACGAATTCGCCCGGTATTTCTTATAATGCTAATATGTGTATAATCGGCAAAGACATGTATGTGGAAAATTTCATGTCAAAAGAGCAGTAAATAAGAACAATAAAAAGAAATTTAAACTTTCTTGTCATTTAGCAATATTTTGTTTTACTCATTCTAATTTTCGTGTTTATAATTCTTTTCCTATGAAATATACCACAAATATACATTTTCTGATTATACACATAGTATCAGTATTAAAAATACCCTGCAAAATCATTATCAAATTATATTCTTACAAGAAGACAGCTATAGATATGTGACAATCATTTTGGGCATGAGTGTACGTTCAATCCCATGCTACAAGAGGAGAATGGTAAGGCGCTAAGAGATAATAGCCGGCGACGCTTGACATACAGTCATTTATTCAATTCAGTGGCGTACGCAAGGGAAATTTTGTAGTTTAAACCACCTCTTGAACAAGCACACTTGTCATGAAAGGAAATGAAATTCAGTGGTTGAGCACCCTTGACGAAATTCTGCGTACGCTACTGCTTCAGTTCATTAGTAAAGATATACCTGTAGGCATTAGATGTCTTACATATACGGATGAGAGAGGTAACTTCAATGTTACCAATATGAAATAGATATCAATATGTTTGTGTAACTTGAAACAAATAGCATTTACCGATTACAATGATGGAATCAAATCTAAGGCAGAATTCCTGAAAGAAGTTAGAGACAGGCACGTAGGCAAGGGGTGGGTCCGGGGAGTCCGGACCCCCCCCCCTTCCGAACCAGAAATTACAAAATTTAGGAAGGATGAAACAATAAGAAATGAGAAAAAGAAGAATCAGCGTTAAAAATATAAAGCTGCAGCAAGCGTATGGTTACTCTTTCTTATGAGGAGCTTTGTGTAGAGGAAACTGCGTGTATGTGGGGGGGGGGATCAAGTTAAAAATGAATGTTATTGTAACGGAGCATTCCAAATTCCATCTAGCTCCATGCTAATCCTATGGACAACAAATGATGATCGAGAAACCGGTTCGATCAGATAGACTCTAAGAAGAACTTAAGAAACTCGTAATATTATATCTTTTTCAATACTTTTTTTATATTCTTTTACTCGAGAGATAGTTCGTTATTGAAATACTTACTAGCATATCCTCATTTTATTGTCCTAACAAACCAATATACGTGTTGCCACTAAAATAGTTTAGATTGATCGAGTCCCTGGTGTGTAACCAGAGTATTTCATGTTATCCCCCCCCCCAGCATGACGAAACCCTGGCTAAATGAACCAATATATGTTTACAGTAAAATAGTTCAGAATGATCGAGCCCCTGGTTTGATAACCGCAATATTTCGTCACGGACCCCCCCCCCCTATTACGAAATCCTGGCTACGTGCCTGTTAGAGATAGCAAAAAAAGTGAAAAGTATGTCATAAATATCATTTTGTTTAAAATTTTCATCTTTAAAAAAATCTAACCCTATTTTATGGCGGTCTTATTTTTCTAAATTACACTACACTTTTGCTAATCCTGATATTTCTTGCAGAAAGTGGTGAGGAATTAGCGAAATTGTCGGATTACTGAGAGGGTTTAATTTTTTTTGTATTTACATTAGTGATAATGACAATGTAAAAGAAGAAGAAGAAAATAAAAAACCATTTTGACAGTTGGATTAGCAAACCAGGATCTGTGCCTTAAATCTTAATTCCTCGAAAGAGGAGGGAAAAAAAAAAAAATTAGCAAACCATACCGTAAATTTATCTGCTTTCGTTCTTTTCCGCTTTGTTTCTATAAATATAAAAGAAAATAAACTTTCTTCCTAACAAGAAATGTTAGTTGCATAAATGATACCAGATTTTAGTTGTGATACATAGGCGCCCACAGTGGGGAGCAAAAGAGGGAATTGCTCTTCTCTGGATTTTCGAAAGGGATTCGCTTCTTCGAAATATTTATCAAAACATTAGATTTTCTTACTCACCCACTACAGTATTTAACATATTTATTGTAATTAATAAAGTTAAGTGATGTGCGTCCACAATAATTATTTTACATAAAGTATTGTGTGTATCAAGGTCTGAATATTCGCGATTTCATTTGTGTCAATCTTTTATAAATCTTCCTCCTGCCTTGGAAAAAATCATACAGGCATTTCTGGGTGTGAAGCTTGTAAATTTAAAGCTATTGAATATATTTTTAGCCTATTGATTTGAATATGGAGAACAATTCGATTTCCTTGAAATGAACGGGAATTATAATGGTTTAGTTCGTTTCTTCTTCGAGTCTTTGTAAATGTCGTGTGAAGATAAATTTGTTTTATCTGTAATTTACGTATTACATACATCTCAGAATGTAAATTCACGAAGTAAGAGACATTTAAATACGTTTAAAGAAATACAATTACTTAAACAAAATCTCCCTTCATATCAAATATAAAAGAAGAAAGCTTCCTCGTGTAAATCAATGGGCTGAGAAATCAAGATGGAGCTTATACTCAATAGGTTTCAAGTAAGGTCTCCAACTACTGAAACAGTAATTTCAAATTACGGTTTCAAATGCATTTAAGTGGAGCGTCTATTCTATACTTGTACCTGTCTGTACTTAAATGGTACGTTACGTTTCAAAAATATATTATGCCATTCAGGTAACCATTGTAATTAGTATTCTTAGTTGTGGTTATGAAATTATATAATGCGTTTAATATATATTTAGGCCAATAATAACTAAATTACCATACTCTACATAGCTGCACATTAGCATTATTATGAAAGGGTATATTTTAGAATCTAAAAAGGACAGGAGACATATTAATGACAGTAATTCACAATAAATTCATAAATAAGCATAGGATGAATAATATTCACAGGGCTGCAATCTAAACAGCAGAAAATAGAGTTCGAAAAGAATGAAGACAAACACATTTGTATTTTGGTAAATTTTAAAGAAATTAAACAATATTAACTACTCGTTTGTGAGATTATTAACAAGAATAGAAAAAAGTGCAGATTAAATATTATTTTTGGAGCAATAACTGATCGATTGTTACAAAATTTTCATTAAATCTAGTGTAAGCATTTAATCATTTATTGATATGCAGCAAATATCGCAACTATTTTGTTTAAATCGTGTGTGTGTCGGCATCTGTTGGTTGCTCTAAAATGTAATGCCAAGGTTGAAGCGTCATAAAGATTACAGCGTAGGTAAAAATTTGTTCGCATGCATATGAAAAAGAATAAAATTGTTTTGGGCTAATATCTACAAAAATTTGTGTAAATCGTCTAAATTAATTGTTACGTAATTTAATACCTTCTTGCAAATAGAAAACATTGAAAAAAATCTTGAGTGGACCATGGGACTATTTTGACATGAAAATAGTCATCATGTGTTGCTCACGAAAACGCGGATGTGTTTCAATGTAGTATGATGAAGTTTTAATCAGAAGGAGGCGTGTCCTTGATTTATGCTCCGCTTAGAAATTTATGGAAAATCGAAGCTTTCCTTGCCTTTACAGGAAATAAAAGGTAATAACTAGACGATTAAGTGTAGCTAAAACGTGATAGTACTGACTAGTTCCAGTGTTGTATAATTTTTATAGTGAAATCAGAAACGAAATATGGCTCGCAGCTAAACTTACAATACACTGCCATGGGCAGCTTAGCCATTGGTTTGGGCATTACGTAGATTTACTCCCTAATATATGCAATTAAGTTCAGCGTTATTAAGAACGATGTAGCCTCCAAATTTCAGTAATTTGAGAATCTCATGTCTCCCTGTCTCCTTTCACAAGTTTCGGCTGCTAATTCAAAATTGCAATTTAAAGAATTCAAATAAGCATTGGGCAACAAGCAAAATATTAAATATTATGGTATATATTGATTTAGTTTCAGCACAGTTTCCGAATTTTTCTTCTAGTACGTTGGCATGCCAAAACTTAGTAGGTTAGTTTAAATTTCTGCAAACGATTGTGCATGTATATCTGAGTGAATGAATGTGTGCATGTTGGTGATTGGTGCATATAGGGAGTTTCTGGTTTCTTGTGTTTTAATAGTAATTTCGTATGTTATCATGTCCATAAATGTATTTCATCGTCATGTACATCATTATAACGTTTGTTCGATTTGAATGTAAGTATAGCCTGATATATGTTCCCTTCAGGAACTAATACTAGCTGGCTAAGAATTAATGCACGTGTCATAAGTTAAATAATATATTAGATTGTTTATACATAAAGGTATACAAGAATAAGCATATTGCAAACAGGTGTATTCCAGTATATATCTGTAGCTCACGGAGGGACCCTAGGGAGTCCACGAGCTATTTACAATTTAAAAAAAAAAAGATGAAAAATAATTAGCTATTTCTTATATGTAGTTGTAATTGAAACTCCTCATAGGCACCAATTACTATTTGTCTTAGGTTAAATGTTTATAACTTGCATGGATATGTATGTGTTAGTTGCATGTATATGTAATCTTGTAATTTAAATATAGATCAAAGTACCAATTAACTAACTGCAGATTGTGAAACTGTGCTTGATATTTATTACGAATGCTACTGAAAATGTATATACAAAAGTTGTACCTAAAAAAAAATCCAAGGAAGTTTTGAGAAAACATTGGAAAACTATGTTCAGTTTTGTTGCGTGGACATATGACGTTCTATGTAAGCATATGTTAAATTATATCACGACAATCTACGACCATTAAAATAATCCTACTCTGAACCCGGTATTATTATTGTTGTTGTTGTTTACTATAAGCTATACGAATTTAAATCATAATATTAAAATACAGTAAACTTTATATTTAGGTCTTATGATGCTACGATAAATGGGTATAGATTAAATCAGTATAAATGGATTGAAGTCTCCATGGGATGGGGGAATGCTGTCCTTGGCAAGAACCTGGAAGAACTTATTTCCATATTGTGTTCCTATGAAAATCAAGCGAGAATTCCGTTGCGTGACACTTCTTTACAGTTGATCATGTTTAGTTATTGGGTGATTCAGTGTTGTGTTCGTTAGCTACTTACTTTCTTTCTTCCCCAGTCTTATGGACTACTACGCTTCTTCAGTGTGTGACAAATATGCATATGTAATTTACACGTAGAGAATCAGCATAAAAGGAAAGCTGATACATGGTTGGCGCCCATGCGTATTTTCTCAGCCATGAGTAGATTCCGGCTATACTATTACTCATTCAAAATTCTAAATTAGTCCGAAATTTTAAAATATTTCGATATTACCACTTTGTGACATTCATCTTGATAACTAGTACATACATCTTGAGCCCACATTGGAAAAAGGGTAGTGGTCCAGGGAAGAATATTTCTTCTACCTTAGTCGAAGGAACTTATATGTAAGAGCCATAGCAACAAATGCATTTCGGGGTATTTCTTTTGCAAGTGAGACAATGATTGGTAAATAGTTAGGCAACGGTTACAATGGCAACCCAGTCACAGGATTTCTTTAATTTAATGAATCTTCTGATTGTTGTTTCATTTGTCTAACTTTAAAAGAAAAGAAAAAAAATATTACATATAATTTGTTTAGTTTCTTTCCTTGCATTTGTTTATTTACCATTTATTTTCTTTTATGATGTCTTGGTACAGTACTTCGTCTATCACATGGAGACAATAATTTGATTACTGCAATAATGGAGAAGGGAGACTATTAATAATTTAATGGCTACATAAGTAAACATCATACTGTTTTATGTGAATAGTTGTAGGGGAGAAGTCTGCGTGTCTGGCTGATGGCTGGCTGTACATGGTAGTGTATGTATGAGTCAGTGGTTAAAAAGTCGAATATGCTGGTTAACTTTATGAAAGAAAGTGGACGTGAAGCTGAGATTCACGCATGTTGTGAAGTGAAATGTGACGAACAGCATGCCGAGTCAGTGAACTGTGGTTCCTGCTCTCGATGGTATCATGTGAGTTGTTTGAATCTAACTCGCACACAAATAAGAGTATTAAGACAGGATATACAGCCATGGAGCTGTCCTGATTGCAAACACAATTTCAATGGCGGTGACAGTTTGGAAAATAGTGAGAATAGGGGTGCAGCGAATTCTCAGTTTGGTGCTGCAAGTAGTAATAATATTGGTAGTTCACCTTTGGTAACCCTTGGTAGTACAAGAATGGGTGACAGTGTTGACTTGACTGCCACGACATCTGCGGCAACAGGTGCCGGGAGTGCAATGGTAACTGTGCCTGTTGCTCAAGGAGAGTTATCGACGGGGAATGAGGCACTCATAAAGCTAATGGCTGATATGATGGCCAAACAGCAAGAAGCATGGGAAAGATTTTCGAATACTGTTAGTTGTCACCTAGAGTGTAAATTGGAAGAAAAACTTAAAGAAAATTCAGAAAACTTAGAACATAAGTTAAACGCTAAGTTTTCCGAGCAAGTAGAAGAAAAACTTAAAGAAAATTCAGAAAATTTAGAACATAAGTTAAACGCTAAGTTTTCCGAACAATTAGAAGAAAAACTTAAGGAAAATTCAGATAACATAGAATATAAGTTAAATGTTAAGTTTACAGAACAAGACAGTAAATTAGGACAGTTAGAAACAAATATTCGGCAAGATGTAGAAACGTTGAAAAATGATTTCTCAATCAGATTGCAAAAACAATGTGACAAGGTAGAAAAGATTGAAAGTTACGTTATAGTTAATATTAATGAATTGCAAGACAAGTTGAAATCAGATGTTAACATATTGACTGAAAAATTGGTTAGTGTAGATCAGAGATGTGTACATGGGCTAGGTGAAGTTAGCGAAAGAGTAGATAACCTTGATGATAAATTTGCTAAGGACATTGCTAAGATAAATGAGGGAATGGAAAATTTATCTGTTGATGTAGACACGGTTAAGATTTATGTAAACGGAAAGACCAGTAAAGTAATGGATCAGTTGGAAGGTGAAATTCGGAAACTGAAGGAGACTGACACAGATTTAGAAAGAAAACTCCAAGATATTACACAGAAGTGCGATTCTCTCAGTGTGAGATTAGACAAACAGGGAGATGTAGTTTCGAAGAACACTGAAGAATTCGCACAAAAGCTTACTGGTGTGCAGGAAATCTGCAATACCGAGGCAAGAAATATTGCCTACATTCGGGAAAACGTAAATCAAATGCATGCTGTTGTTGAAGGATTGACGCAAGCAATTGCTTGCGAGAATACTCCAACCACAAGTGCAATTGATCAGAGTGTAACTAAGAATTGGGATGATTCCGATCGAGGTAATGATTCGGAAACAAGTAGTAAAGCCCATACCCACTCTCACCATAGTAACAGGCGTACAAATGAGGGTGTTAGGCACTCAACCCCAGTCAGTCGGCGGAAAAGATTGAGATTTTCGGATGAAGAGAAGGGCAATAGAGTACACCACGGGAGAAAGAAACTTAAGTTTGCCCGCAATGAGACAAGTGCAAATGGCAGTAGTACGGTTACCGCGACTTCGAGTAGCTCGTGCAGTGAGGAGTCTGATACCTCACACCAAGATAGGAAGTGGCATGGGAAAAAGTCAGTCTCGTTCGATCATAGAAAGCATCGTCGGGGTTCGTACTTCCGCGATCTGCGTGATTTTCCCCGTTTCAGTGGCGTTCTGTCCCAGGGGACAGCACGGATATTTCTGGAGGACCTCACTGAGACAATGGAGTTATATGATCTAAACGAGCGAGATAGGCTTTATATAGCAAGACGGTGTCTCGATGGATCCGCTAGATCGTGGTACCGTAACATTTCACATAAGGTTAAAACTTTCAATGAATTTGTTCGTCGTTTCAGGCGCCAATACATATCCTCTCATCTTGAAGAAGTTCAGAAAAGAGCATTGTATGGTTTGAAATACGATAAATCGAGATTTCCGTCTCTGGTAGACTGCCTGGTTTGTTACCGAAAAATACCATTCCACAGTTTCTAACCCATGTGAGCAGGAGCTCGTAGATCTTATAATGGAATGTCTACCAGCGGAGGAAAGCCGCATACTTAAACTAGGACCGATCCCTACCGTCAGAGATCTCACGCTGAGACTCGCCAAGGTTGATTGCAAGCCTGGTGATCGGCTAGAAACATCTAGCAATCGAAATGGTAGTAATAGAAAACTCACTATCCGTCAGGCAAAAGCTGAGCAAATTACGCAGAGTAAAACTAACAATGTAGTTCCACCGAATTCTTTCAAGGGTAGGGACAATCAGGAGGAACGAAAATATGAAGAGACTAAAACTACGCGAAATAATAGTAGCGTAAATAGCACTAAAAATAGTAGCGATACTTATAGGGAAAATAACCGTAAATACTTTAATAGCCGCAATGGTAACAATAATGGTAATAAGAGATTTAATAATAACCGAAATGGAAATAGATTTAGGCAATATTCCAATGTGGCAAATAACCAAAATTTTAATTCGGCTAAGAATGGTGCAAATAACAATGATTTTAGGATGCCTATGTCCCTGTATAATGGGTTACCTATTCCTCCTATGTACCCGAGATTCGGTATGCCTTTACCGTATTTCAGCTACGGTTATCCTGGTATGCCTCCATGGCATAATCAAACCAGCCAGTTATTCTTCCTCTACTAATAACACATCTCCTGTGGTAGCTAGTTCTACTGGTCCTAGTCAGGGTTCTGCTAGCACAGAAGGAAATCAGAGCAAGGGTTCGGAAAACTCGCGGTGCAGTCGTCCGTAAGTGGGGATGTTGACGATTGCACCGGTGAACCTCTCTCCCCACAAGAAATAGATGAAAACGATTCGGAAACAGTAGTTAAAGAATTTATTTCGGTCAACTCTAATTTGGAATACCCTTTGAAATTTCGTACATATTTCGTGCTAAAAGAGGATCCCGAATACGAAGATAGAAATTTTGAATCCTATCCCTCACCATCAGTTGTTTGTGAGGTGGGTGGAATTCCCATTCGTGTAATCTTGGACACGGGAGCAGAAATTTCTTTGCTAAATTATAACGTTTGGAAGCGAATACAAGACTGTCATCCCTCGGCAAAATTGAAGCCTGTCCCTAATTTGAGTTTAAGTGCTTTTGCAGGTCAAGATAGATTTGTCATTAAGGGAATGCAAACACTGACAATTAATATACAGGGAAACCTATTTGATGTCCCAGTATTCGTAATTAAAGATATGAAATCAGATTTTCTTTTAGGTTCACCTTTTTTCGCTAAATTTGGAGTACACCTTGATGGTGAAAATCGAAAACTATTTGAGGAATAATTACGGTGACAAGGTTTCCCTAGATATTAATTATCCAAGTGTTTTGTTAATTCAAATCAAAGATGAAGTTTCCGGTGAATATCAAAAATCAATAGATCTGGAGACAAGTGATTATAATCCTATCTCCGAAGAAGAGATTAGAAATTATATTGAAGACAGGAACGACTTAGATAGTAATATTAGTGATCAACTGTTGAAACTCCTGTTAAAGTACCGGCATCTCTTTTGTGAATATCCTCGTGAAATAAAGTGTGAACCATATAAGATCCAACTTACTGATAATAATCCGGTAGTAGGGAAATTATATCCCATCCCTCAATCGATGCAGGCTGAATTTGAAAAAGAAATTGACAAGTGGATCAAACTGGGAATTGCAAGAGAACAACCAAGCCCTTATAGAAATCCAATCCATTGTGTTAGAAAAGCTTCGGGAGGGGTACGTCCAGTAATCGACCTACGGTTGTTGAACCAAAAGGTCATCACTCCCCGTATTCAAGTAGAGCCTATAAATGAAATCTTAACCCGCATATCCCATAGTAAAGTTTTTTCTTCAGTTGATGCAACTATGGGATATTACGGTGTAAAATTGCATGAAGATTCAGTATCATGCACAAGTTTTGTTTATTTAGGACGCCAATATGTGCTATTAAAACTCCCGATGGGATTAAAATCATCTCCGGCAGTATTTCAGAATGTTATGAATTCATATTTTGGGCTCAAGACTAGGAATTTCGTAATAGTATACCTGGATGATCTTATGTGTTTTAGTAACTCAGTCGAGGATCATTTTCAGCATTTAGAAACAGTCTTCAAAATTTTTCAGAGTGCCAACTTTTCCTTAAATTTCAAGAAGTGCCAGTTTGTGCAATCTGAAATTTTATTTCTTGGGCATATTGTCAATGGATTAGAGATTAAAGCTAACCCCAAGCATAACCAAGCCATCCGACAATTCCCAATTCCAACAACTAAGAAGAGACTTCGTTCCTTCTTAGAAATATTAGCGTGGAGGAAAAAGTTCATCCCTCACTTCTCCAGCCTGACAGGTCCTCTCTATGACCTCCTGAAGAAGGACCGTAAATTCAAAATGGAACATCAACACATTGAGCTTTTCCATCAATTGAAAGAAATGCTCAGTAGTCCACCGGCATTATGCCAGCCGGACTTCAACAAAGACTTCCATATCTTCTCAGACGCTGCTATGTCGGTTGGGGCTATAGCAGGATATTTAGCACAGTACGGGGATACTCCGGAAGAGATCCGTGTGATAGGATATGCCAGTAGGCGTCTAAAATCCTACGAATTTTCGTACTCCATTTTCCAGATGGAGTTGTTGGCGGTAGTTTATTTGTGAATATTTTGACTACTACATCTTAGGGCGAAAAATAGTTGTTCACTGTGATAATAACGCTGTTACTTATGCGTTCACGTTACAGAATTTGGATCCGAAGACAACAAGATTGTTATTGAAGCTGCAACGGTTTGACATAACCTTTGTCCACATTAAAGGAACTGACAATAGTATTGCCGACATATTAAGTCGCAATGTTCCTAATGATACCAGTGACGCGGGTGAAAAGTGTATTTATTTTGTAACCAGTGCAGATGATTTCCCGTTAGATAAAGAAGAAATACTGAGAGAGCAAGGTAATGATGAACTCTGCAATCAGCTAAAACAGAAATTAGCGAATAATGCAGGTAATAATATTGAAGTAGTTGATGACATTCTATTCGTCCGGAACTCTCAGGATGAACGTTGGGTGTTGGTGTTGCCTCACACTTTGGTACAAAAGTTTGTAAAAATCATACACAATAAAGGGCATTTCGGGGTTGACAAATGTGTGAAATTTGCCAAACAATTATTTTATTGGAAGAAGCAGAGAAAAAGTTTCAAAGATTATATAAGCGATTGTGAAATTTGTGCAAAGACAAAATATTCAAATCGGATTATAAGACGGGAAGCCTATAAAATAGAAGCTGACAGGCCACACCAAAAGATTAGTGTGGATATTGTGGGTAAGCTGCCATGCAGCTATGGATTTTATTTCATTTTGTCAGTAAAAGACGTATATAGTCGTTTTGTATGTTACTTCCCGCTTCGAACATCAGCAACGAAAGAAATAATTCGTGTACTGGAAAAGGATTATTTTTATACGTTCCCGTACCCGAAATTTATACTCTCGGACCAAGGTCCCCAATTTTTGTCTAGTCTCTGGCGTAAATACTGTGAGGCACATAAAATAATACACGTCACTACAACGCCGTACAACCCAAAAGCGAATGGGATATTGGAGAAAACTCACCGAGAATTGAATAGAATTATAAGGTTATGTTGCAATAACAACCACGCTAAATGGAAGGATGTGGTGAAACCAACGCAAGACCTTTTAACTTATAGTTACCATAGTGCACTTGGGAAAACACATGCAGAGCTTTTCATCTCTTATTCCGCTGCAGAGCAACACAAAGATAACTTCCCGTGGCCAGATGAACTAAGAGATATTAAAAACGACAAACGTTATATCGAGGTTGTCCCCAAATTAGGAAACAGAAATAACAGAAAGGCACAAGGCAAGTCCTCATCAGAGATTGTTTTGGAACGTGGAAACTTAGTTATGGTAAAAACACATCCACTGTCGGACGCTTCCAAACGCTTAACGCACAAGTATATGTTGACATACCTCGGCCCGTATATTATCACAAAGATTAATAAAAATAACGTAGAATTAAAAGACTTAATAGGAAGAGAGGATCGAGCACAAAATTTCTCAAATATTAAACTGTTTAATTGCAGTGAAAAGAAAAGAAAGGCTCTTTTAAAAGATTATCCGAAAGAGGAAGAATAACAAGTGTGTTAAATTTTGGTTCCTTTCTTGTATTGCTTCGTTTCTTTCCCTTGCAATTTGAGCAACTTTTGTTATAATACTAAACTCCATTCAACAATACTTATCGTCTTCCGTTATTTAATTTAAAAAAATAGATAGAGTGAGATACAAATAACTTTCTGGACTATATTGTTGTCTGTAACATTGTATACGGTTTTTAATAGTTGCTGTTCATTTTGCTTCATAATAGGAGAAGTGCGCAGTGATTATTTTATTCTTACTAATTTTTCATTACTCGTGTAATCATTATTAATTAACAAGTGAAGTTAGATTATTAATTTCCTAACTTCCGTGGGTATTCTTAGGAATGTCACTTGAGCCTGCAGTTGATAGAACCCTGCAGTGGTTCTAAATAGTTTAATGAGCATGGTTGCTCAAGCTATTCCGATTTTTTGTTATTATATTGAGTCTTCATATATGTGTGTATTCATCATTCATAAAACATAATCACTGTTGTGCTAACCGCTGTTATAATAAAAAATGAATAAGTAGCAAATTCCATTAGAAATATGATTAACAAAAATAACTTATAAAGGTTGATCAAAGAGTAAGGGAAGATCATGTGCAAGCAAGGGAACTTAAAATCTGTTATAAAGCATAAAAAGGCTAAATAAAAAAATATTCTCTCGAAATATTTTTTTTACAGCTGGGGGAAAATTGAAACAGTAATTTCAAATTACGGTTTCAAATGCATTTAAGTAGAGCGTCTATTCTATACTTGTACCTGTCTGTGCTTAAATGGTACGTTACGTTTCAAAAATATATTATGCCATTCAGGTAACCATTGTAATTAGTATTCTTAGTTGTGGTTATGAAATTATATAATGCGTTTAATATATATTTAGGCCAATAATAACTAAATTACCATACTCTACATAGCTGCACATTAGCATTATTATGAAAGGGTATATTTTAGAATCTAAAAAGGACAGGAGACATATTAATGACAGTAATTCACAATAAATTCATAAATAAGCATAGGATGAATAATATTCACGGGGCTGCAATCTAAACAGCAGAAAATAGAGTTCGAAAAGAATGAAGACAAACACATTTGTATTTTGGTAAATTTTAAAGAAATTAAACAATATTAACTACTCGTTTGTGAGATTATTAACAAGAATAGAAAAAAGTGCAGATTAAATATTATTTTTGGAGCAATAACTGATCGATTGTTACAAAATTTTCATTAAATCTAGTGTAAGCATTTAATCATTTATTGATATGCAGCAAATATCGCAACTATTTTGTTTAAATCGTGTGTGTTTCGGCATCTGTTGGTTGCTCTAAAATGTAATGCCAAGGTTGAAGCGTCATAAAGATTACAGCGTAGGTAAAAATTTGTTCGCATGCATATGAAAAAGAATAAAATTGTTTTGGGCTAATATCTACAAAAATTTGTGTAAATCGTCTAAATTAATTGTTACGTAATTTAATACCTTCTTGCAAATAGAAAACATATATATGTTCCCTGATATATGTTCCCTTCAGGAACTGATACTAGCTGGCTAAGAATTAATGCACGTGTCATAAGTTAAATAATATATTAGATTGTTTATACATAAAGGTATACAAGAATAAGCATATTGCAAACAGGTGTATTCCAGTATATATCTAGCTCACGGAGGGACCCCAGGGAGTCCACGAGCTATTTACAATTTTAAAAAAAAGATGAAAAATAATTAGCTATTTCTTATATGTAGTTGTAATTGAAACTCCTCATAGGCACCA
Organism: Thermobia domestica; assembly: GCF_964235325.1. Taxonomy (NCBI): domain Eukaryota; kingdom Metazoa; phylum Arthropoda; class Insecta; order Zygentoma; family Lepismatidae; genus Thermobia; species Thermobia domestica. The sequence continues at coordinate 119,145,379 of NC_137454.1, read as the reverse complement.
ATTACTATTTGTCTTAGGTTAAATGTTTATAACTTGCATGGATATGTATGTGTTAGTTGCATGTATATGTAATCTTGTAATTTAAATATAGATCAAAGTACCAATTAACTAACTGCAGATTGTGAAACTGTGCTTGATATTTATTACGAATGCTACTGAAAATGTATATACAAAAGTTGTACCTAAAAAAAAATCCAAGGAAGTTTTGAGAAAACATTGGAAAACTATGTTCAGTTTTGTTGCGTGGACATATGACTTTCTATGTAAGCATATGTTAAATTATATCACGACAATCTACGACCATTAAAATAATCCTACTCTGAACCCGGTATTATTATTGTTGTTGTTGTTTACTATAAGCTATACGAATTTAAATCATAATATTAAAATACAGTAAACTTTATATTTAGGTCTTATGATGCTACGATAAATGGGTATAGATTAAATCAGTATAAATGAATTGAAGTCTCCATGGGATGGGGGAATGCTGTCCTTGGCAAGAACCTGGAAGAACTTATTTCCATATTGTGTTCCTATGAAAATCAAGCGAGAATTCCGTTGCGTGACACTTCTTTACAGTTGATCATGTTTAGTTATTGGGTGATTCAGTGTTGTGTTCGTTAGCTACTTACTTTCTTTCTTCCCCAGTCTTATGGACTACTGCGCTTCTTCAGTGTGTGACAAATATGCATATGTAATTTACACGTAGAGAATCAGCATAAAAGGAAAGCTGATACATGGTTGGCGCCCATGCGTATTTTCTCAGCCATGAGTAGATTCCGGCTATACTATTACTCATTCGAAATTCTAAATTAGTCCGAAATTTTAAAATATTTCGATATTACCACTTTGTGACATTCATCTTGATAACTAGTACATACATCTTGAGCCCACATTGGAAAAAGGGTAGTGGTCCAGGGAAGAATATTTCTTCTACCTTAGTCGAAGGAACTTATATGTAAGAGCCATAGCAACAAATGCATTTCGGGGTATTTCTTTTGCAAGTGAGACAATGATTGGTAAATAGTTAGGCAACGGTTACACTACTAAGCTTGAAACCGAATTACAGTCGGTGTGTAATTTGTGCACAAACAAAACCCACTATTTTCCCACTATTTTCAACAGATAGCTTTAGTTAATTGAAAAGCAGATTAATTTTCTAGCACCTCCTGGCGCGCAGCATAGTCTTAGCCTATGTTCTTTTGACATTTTTACTGTAATAAGGAAAGTTGCTTTAGTTTGTAATCACATTACACTGCTTGATTTACGTACTTTTCCAAATTATTTAGTTAAGAGCCTGCCTTACTAAAAATAATACAAAATTTACCATTTTTTCTTTCTTGTTTATTCATACGTGAAACGAGATAATGAAATGCAACTTTTTAAATAATAGTTGTATTTAATTTGTAATAAACGAAATAGTTTTAACATGTATTTATTAAAATTAAATAATAATGTTATTTAAAAAGTAGTTCACAGGATACCAAAACAACATAATACTTAATCAAATGGAGTTGAATCCGTTCCTCTAGTCGCTGCCATAACTTAGATTTTTGGGGAATTGTTATTCTGGTAACACTGTAATTTCTATGGATGGCAACACTGAACATTCTTCAGGTTTATGTTTTATGTTGTAGAATAACATTATCTATTACTGTGGTAAGTTGCATTACATTATCTCCTTTCATGTATGAATAAACAAACAAAATAAAAATGGTAGATTTTGTATTATTTTTTAGTAAGACAGGCTCTTAAGATACAATTGAACAAAACTTAAAATATAAAACAGAAATTTTTGTGCAACAACAGATCCGAATATTTTTCTTTTACAAATGAACATTGTGCGAGCGGCCACGGGGTTCGATTCCCGGTGGGGGCACTCGGTCAAAAAATGTAAAAAGGTTTTCAGGTCTTCCACCTTGCGTGAGGTTCTCCTCATTCACATCGGGCAAGTGCCGAGATGTTACCTAACATAATGATGCCAGACCACTTTCTTTCTTCCCAACTTCTTTCCTCCTCCTCCTCAATTCCTCGGGTAGTGTCATCACCGAGGGACGTCAACCCTCATATGTGATGGGTTAGCATGACCATAGTACCGAAAGGCTAGAAATCTAATTCCTAATTCTTAACAAATGAATATTACTGATTACATAGACATTTCTCATTTGAAAATGAAATGAAATTTTCCAGTTTTACTGCTCAGGTTTATATCTTATAGGGTAAAGGGAAAAGATGAATAAGGAAAGCATGACGGCACCACAGTGGGTGAAGTGCGTGCAGCTGCACCCACATTAACTTTGATTTTCAGATTTCCTACAGTAATCCTTTCTATTTTGTATATTTATTGTCTTCTATGTTTGGATATATTTGAGTGACTTCTTAAGTCTCTCATAACTTACTTGCTATCATACCGTGTTTTTCTAGTTTTTTTTAAAAGTAAAACTAGGAACTATTTTTGAGATCTTAAGGCTCAATAGTGCAGAGCATTCTGGCAATAATGTTAGGATGTGTTGTCCCACCTAGCCTGCACACACATTACCAAAATCCTGGCGCCGGGTATGAATGAAAGTGATCGATTATGAAAGAATTGATAAAATGAAAATGTAGAAGGAAATGGCAGAATCTTGAGGAAAATCCACAAACATAATGTTGCTCACCACAATATCATATGCCTGAAATCGAAACAGAGACCCCTTACACCAGAGGTAAGACACCTTGCCCTCCTCATTTCTCATTTGTGCTTTGGTTTTTACATACAGGTAAAAGATAACGGGTGTTGACTAAATATTTGCACAAATTTCAATATATGACCACAGTATGCAAAGTGACACTGTGACGCAAACTAATAGTGTAGTTTTGTAGTGTATGTTATCTCGTTTCTGACACTAATTTTAAGTCTTTTCTTCTTATTGCAAACAAGTGTGAAAAATGATGTCAAAAGAGTATATACTTCTAGAAAGGGTGTACAGGTTCTATTCAGAGAACAAAGAAGTTGGAAAAAGTTATACAATGAACTATTTTCGCAAAGCAGGAATATCCAAAAGTATTGTTTATAATATTTTAAGGCGTTTTGAGAAAGATTTGCCCACTTTGCTCAAGTTTGGAACTGGTAAAACACCAAAACTAATGACACCAAGAAAGGTCGGTTTTACGACGAAAATTTGACCATAAGGACGGAATTTCGCAACGTCAAGCTGCAAAATTGTTCCACTGTTTTCCTGCGACAATTAATAAGACATTTTAAAAAACTGAACGTTGCATGTCAAAAAAAAAAAAAACATTCCTGACCGCGATGAAAGACGAAAAAGTTATGCGGTCAACTTTACCGAAAATTTTCGAAATATTCGTGGATCTTAGATGAATCGTATTTTACCTTGTCCAACTCCTCCACGGCAATAGAAGCTTTTAAGCATCCAATATGTCCTCTAGGACTGCTACAGTTAAATTTTCAACCAAACAGAAGTTTTAAAAAAAAATTCTGGTGTGTATTGCATTTGATTCCAATAGAATGAGTACGCCCTTCATCAAAAACTCAAATGGTGTTCAAAAACGACTTATTCCGTACATTCGACGAAACTATAACGATAATTATGTCTTTTGGCCAGATACACCCAGCTTGTATTATGCCAAAGTTGTCTTTCATTATCTACACACCTATCAATTTTATTCAGAAACAAGACAACCCTGCTAATTTGCCAGAAGCACGATTTATTGAAGACTTTTCATCTGTTATAAAAGGACATCTCTATGCAAACGGTTGCAAAGCACAACACACAAGGAAACCTGCAAATCGCATTAAATTCTGCTTGAGAAAGCTGGACAAAAATGTTGTAGAGAAGCTTTCCAACAGTACGAACAAAAGGATCCACTATATCCGCAGACATGGAGTGGTCGAACAACAATGAGTACAATTTTGTAGAATACTTTGTTCATTGTTTACTTTGTGATTTCTTATTTTCTTGTGCATTGCCAATTAACTAAACAAATTGGGTTCCATCAGTAGTCCGGATTTTTAGTAAACAACCGTTATTTTCAAAATATGCAGTAAAATTTTCTCAGATTATTTATATTGGCGCGTACAATCTATAGCTAAGCACTTCGAATTTTATATGCAGTGCCTAGTGCATATACAGTATATACAATTATATCAGGTAGCTATCTCATTGACGGCTTAGTGAGAATAAAGGAACACTTTTTGTCAAACAATAACAGCTGTGTAGCTTCTCAGAACAATAAAGCTTGTCCACCTACCTACATGAATATGTAAACATTGATGGATAACCACACCTCTCAGCTAGCTGATTGATAGATGACTCATGCTTGTTGTGGTTAAGAAGAAACAGAGATTTTGCCAAGATAACCAGTGCCTGCTTATTTACAAAAACCAGGCACACCCATGCAGGAGGACCATGGGTCCAAACACTTTCTCCCCAATACTTGGTAATTTTTACACTTTTTAAATAAAGTTAAGAGCATATTTCTTTATTAGATGAATGATTGATATAGCAGAAAGATATGATATTACACTTCATCTATACGTTTTCTTCTCTTACAAAAATAATCTACTTCTATGAGTTAGTTGGCAATATTTAACCATTACTTATAGTTTTTTTCCTTCTTGTGTAGAATTACACCAGTTCAACACTACATGGAAGTAATGTCTCAGTATTGGACCTCCTCCAAACTGTAGGCCCCTCCCACAAAAAATTCTGGGTGCGCGCCTCTATGTACGTTAAATGAAAGATATTTAAAATTTAGTTACGTTAAACCACAGTGTGTGCTGCCTTCTTGGCAGTGTCATAATGAAAGTCTCGATGAAAGTGTACTTTTTGTGTCATTTCATCTTAATATGTGGCGTATTTTTGAACCGGTTGTTGTTGGCCACGAATATTTTTTTTTTTTTTATCTGCATGAAATTTAACTTTTGTCAACTTTCTCGAAAACTAACGCGTAAGGACACCCTCGAGTATGTCATTTTCCGCAAGTTCGATGACACATCGAGTGACATAAGTCCTATGTTCGGACTTTAAATAAATTGACGGATGATCTAAAAATCATGCACATCAAAATAATAATAAAATCGGACGACATTAAGTAAAATTACTTAATACTATTTGAGATAGTATTGAATATGTTTCACAATACATATAGCCTATATTTTCACATACGTATGCTCAAAATGGTTGCCCCATTCAGTGCTGCAAGTACGTACTTTTTTCAGTGCGTTTGAGGCCAACTTGTGGAACACCTGTACACTAATGTGGAATGAACATTTGTTATGTGAGAATGACACGTGTTTTGATTATTGCACTACAATTAAGAATAATTCATCTCGTAAGTACTTACATCGTATTTCGTATCTACAATACATCATCTCTAAAAAATGTTCTTGATGCGGTAAAATGTCAGCCAACTTGATACTTCATAACTCTTCAAAACTTAGTAGTGTCAACTTCCTTCCTTTTTCTGTTCATTATTCTAAACAAAAAGTACGAATATCATAGGCAGTTGCGTCTCTGTAAGTATGCCGGTTTGGTTGCAAAAATAATTTCAGACGCTCTATAAACATAAGAACTTACAGGAATTATCGTACAATTACTCATAGCATATTGCAGCACGCAAAATTAGAAGTTAATGGACTGTTTATCATTACTACATTTTAATATCTGTGGGAATTATTATTGTCCATGAGATGAAACGAGAAATAAGATTTTCTCATATTGTCTCATCAGTTTTGTAGAAGTCTCGAAATGTCCCGATTCTCCAAGGATTTTTTTCCAATCTACATTCTCGAAAAGCTTTTCTTGTCTCCCTTTGTAAATTTATGCAAATTCTTTGGCTTTTGGAATCAGTTTTCGAGTTAACTTGTCTTAGTGATAGCATAGCTGTTAGCAATGCTGTTGAATAATTAGCATTAATTAATATATATAGCACAGAAAGAAACTTGTTTCAAGGCTAATTTTCGAAGTATATATGAAATATAAAAATACTGACTAAACCTCTCGGACTTCTTACAGGGATAAGTAATGTAACAAAAGCGTTCCATTACAAATTAATGAAGAATTGAAGAAAGCAGGCTGCCTTACTTTTTTTTAATATGGAAATAATTTCTTTAATTTATATGATATTCAATTATAAACAATTGATGATGATGATGATGATGAGTTGAGTTTAGCGTCCCTTTTCAGCAGCGAGGCTATATGAGATGGGACCTACTGGTTAACGTGGAATCCGAACCACATGAGCTCCTACCGGGAATCGAACCCGGGTCTCCCACGCCAAAGGCGCATATACTAACCGCTTAGCCACGGAGAAGCTCTTATAAAACAATTGAATATCACCTAATTAGATTAAGCAGTTTAATACTTAAATGATATTTTATAAATAGTTTAAACCAAAACTATTAAATCATATAATGACCGAGATATTAACTTCGGACCTTTATTATTTCATTTTTTTATCTATTTACGAATGGAAATTAAACATTTAGAACCCATTATCTATTCAGCTCATGTTAAATTATATAGGAAACAGGTTAGTCTACAATTAAAATGTATTAAATTGTAACATCTATATTCAAATCATATTTATAATTGAAGCATGGGCGGCGATTAGGGGGGCAAAGGGAGGCAGTTGCCCCCCACTTTTTTGAAATGACCCATCAATGTATATAATTTCATTTGGAAATATAAAGTTTTTGTATGTATTAATGGTTCATAAAATAAAAATGGTGCCATAAAATATTTGCCGTTTCGTGAGTACGTATTGGTTGTCTTCCCGTACAGCGAAGAAAGCTACATGAATTGCGTTTTAATTGCCACGAAAAATGGCCCAAAAATTAACCTATTGGAGTGCCACAATTCGAGTGTACTTTTATTTCTTCTTACAAGGGCTCGATATGTTAGTCAGTTGCTTTAGAACTAAATGAGGTAACATTTCGCAAAAAAAGAAGTTCTTCACAAGCAGTGTTTCTTTCAGAAACAATGTTCCGGGGCGCACACTTAGTATTCCGGGGGGAGCACTGCTGGTACTATTCTATTTATTATTATATTATAGACGTCTTATTTTGGTCTCGTTCGGGGGGTGGGATACTCTCAGAACTTCGGGGGGCAGTGCCTCCCAAAAGCATGTCTGGAAGAAACACGTTCACAATTATTCTTTAATCGCACAAAAATCGACAGTTCCTAAAATGTCTTTTCTTCTTTCTAATGGTTAGGAATATTTTGATTTGATTTTTTTGAGTTTAACATCCCGTTCAGTAGTGAGGCTATATGAGACGTGGACCTACTGATTAACGTGGAATACAAACCACATGAGCTCCCGCCAGGAATCGAACCCGGGTCTCCCACGTCAAAGGCGCGGCATTGTTTTGCAGTGTAATATATGAATTTAGGGGTATGCATACTGTATACAATTTTGTATATACAATTAAATTTAGTGAATTCAACATAATTCTAGGTTTTAGGTAGGGATGCGCACGAGAAGAGTCGAGACAGATTTTCCTGACAAAATTTGAGTCGAGACACAGCTCTTCCAATAGAGAAGAATACATTTTTCGAGTCGAGACATCACTTTTACAGCACATTTTTGAGACAAGACAGCCTCAAATCTTGTCTCGTGGGCATCCCTAGTTTTAGGATTATTTTTCATAACTGGAGTGTGGAGTGATTCTAAGTATTGTTGAGTTTTGATGTATTCCAAGAAAGTGAAAACTGTACCTAATGGCAACCAACATTTTTCGGGAAGCTGCAAAAGTATTTCTTTAAATGTCGCAGCATATGCTTGTAGTATTTACTGTTTTTCTAAGTGTAATAACATGTAATAACATGCATGGAATTAAAAATATAAGTTGTTCATTAATTTCCAGTTTCAATATAACTTTTGCGAAACAAGCCTCATTTTTCATTACTGTTCGATTAATATTATCCTTTCTGTTTGTTTTGCGAATTTATCAAATAAGCCCCTAATCTGACAGCACAATTTTCCAAACAGAATTTTAAGATGTTCATGAGCAAGGAATCAAATCTCTTCTTACACCTTCGTTGTTTAAGAGTACAAAGGGCTAGTATCTACTTGCGTTGCTCTTCTCAATTTACTTAGTAAAATATGAAACACGACATTTGGTATTTTAACTTGAAAATACAGTATCCTAATAGTTATACAACCTTTCGTCAAACAAAATGTTAGAAGCAACCAAAAAACTAATATTGATATACAAATATTGAGATCATGTCTTGCTTCCCACTTTTGACGTCCAACCGCCGCCACTGAATTGAAGTGTATATTGCGTAATGAGTTGCATCTTTAAACGTTGATAAGTGATCTTTCATTTTATTTATAATCATTTATTAATTTGTTTTATACTATTAAACATGTTTTAAAATAGCATTTAAGACTTAAGTGAGTTGATATTGCGGACGAGACTCATGAATTTCTCATCCCGTCTGGAAAACGAGACGTGAATTGTCATTTTTTAAGCACCTGAATCTACAGTTTAAGGTAGAATCCGAACCACCGTAGTGCTAATGCGTTCAAATTTCAAGACCATCCCTCCGGGAATCGAACCCGAAATCCTGTGCAGCAAATGTGAGCGTGCTAGCTACTAGACCAGCGGGAGTAAATAATAATAATAATAAATTTTAATTTACATGCTGAGAAAACTGAAATACAGTAAAAATACAGCACTTTATCAAATTCTACAACATTGTTTTAATACTATAATATAGTAAAACAGATAAACAATGATTAACTTTTTAACATGAATTGATAATAAGTTAAACTCTAACAGTGTAGTTTGTGTCAATTCCTAATTAACTGAGGCGTCAAAATTAAAAGTAAGATAAAAACAATTACTAGGTTATCCCGTAACAACACACGCCCGTCTCTAAGACTGCTCAAGATACCACTCACTAGCTTTTTTCTTTTATCCTGTTGTAAAATTATATGGCGCTACCACCTAATCGTTCCCTGTGCTGTTGCCGTTGCAACCTCACTGCATTGTGTTGATTAATTGTTCATTCTGACAGAGACGGGCGTGTTTTGTAACGTAATGGATGTTGTCCCTGGTCCTTTGCTTGCTGTGAGCTTAAACAGCCCATCTTTTCGGAATGTTGTTACCCAGTGGTTGGAGGAAGAAGGGAGTGATGAAGATTTGTCAATTGATGAAAACTTTGCTTTAGAATCGCGCCAGGACGCAAATACTATGATCGGATCATGAATCGGACTATGAGTGTTCTGTTAAGATTTGCCGCCATTGTACAAAGTAAAAACAAGCAGAACAATTTGGTGTTTTTATTTAAAAAAAAAAAACATTAATTAATCTTGATCAAAGTGGAAATGGAAAATATATTGAAATTCATAGCAGAGTTTAATTTTCCATTTAAAAGCATGACTTTATAGACACCCTGTATTTTTTCTTAAAATGTTTGCCTTTTTATAAGTTTGTGTATTTTTCATTAAAAGTACCCTTTGATTTTTTTTTTCATGTGGATCATGTTGCTTCTGTGGACTATAGTAAAAGTGCTTTTTCAATAGTAATATAGTACTATCAAAATAGGCAAAAGTTTTCGTCAATATATTTTGTATTTGTAACAGTTATCATGTAAGAAATTTTGTAATGGCTATTTGCATTTATTTTGTTAAGTAAACATTGACAGAGAATAAAAATGCACAATTTTTATTGTTCGGTACAAACATCGGTTAATAACGACTGTAAATTCCAGAGGGAGTCTCACAGACGGGCCTGTGTTGTTATGTCAAAAATTCTGGCAATGTTGTTACGGGTTATATTAAAATTCTAAAATAAAGTCACATTTTAATATATGCGTCTATTACAGTATAGTTTGTTAAAAGACTGGAGATTAAAATATATTTCCTATCATGTGGTTGCACCAAAATTTTTAACCTTGTACCGTATATTGGAATTTTAAAATCCACATTTTTAAAAATATAGTACGGTTGTCAAGCATCTTTTATACAAATACAAAGTCAATTAAATTTCTCCTGTCAGCTAGTGGTTCCAATTTAAAATATGGTTTCCAGTATTCATATGTGCTAGAGAAATAATCCAGTTCTAACTTAAAACAAAGCATTCTAAGAAAACACTTTTGGACCACTTCAAGTTTGTTCACGAGAGTAATTGTTAGGCTGTTCCAAATCAAATAATAATAATACACTACCAATTGTGAATATCGCAAACTAGAATTAGTAAAAGGACAGAACTAGAGTCTGATTAAGTGCATTAGTGTAGATATTTTGCTCAAAACTGGAAGAATAAGCATCTGTTATACATTATTTTTTATGAGTTTGGGAAGAACAAAATATAATTAGTTACCTTTATAGCTATCTGGCAACAAGCATTATAGCTTTAAAGACGAACATACGGTACACGGTTTTTTGACATTAATGTATTTACTACTTAAGCTTTAAAAAATGCGTTTGATGGCATGAAGACAGCGTGAAAAGTGTTATATGCTCAGAAAGAGGGAAGGTAGAAGAAGCCCACCCCAGCCACATCATTCGTTAGATTCTTTTCGAGTCATGGCTTTGCTGTATGGTTGCGGTGCCGTTACTATTTTTGGTCCCACTGATGTTTATGTCTACAAGAGGGGTTCATGACCCCCTATTTCATGATAAGTTGTGACTAAACTGAAAGCAACTCGCTGTTATAAACAGCCGAGTATTTTGTACAAACAAACTGACTGACGTGAAATTACTGTCCATTAACCAGAAATATTTTGTAAACTTCTCTGCTTTTTCGCACTCACAAAAGTAGATTAGAAAAAAAAAGTTTTAGTCACGAGCACAGGAAGATATATTTTATGTAAAGATATATCAGGGAAGGTAGGCATACTCTACAGGAACACAGGAAAAGCATCTCTAAATATTGCGAACTGTTTTGTATCATTAAACGGAAGCAACACAATATGGAACAATGTTTTAGCTCATCTTCAGTGGCATGGCAATATTTGAATACAATCAATTAAATATGTTCTGCTTATACTTGAAGATGCGTAAATGATAGTAGTAGTGTAATTTGTATTTATACGACAAAAGGAAATATGTCAATATATATATCAAACCATTTATATACAGTTCATTGCATATATTCTAAACAAATTATAATGCAATTTGAATTAAAAATAAGACCTGCGCGTAATCATATCATAGACTATAACTAATGTTTCTAAACTAGTCAATCTAATGTAGTAAATTGAAAAATAATGCACTAGCAAAAATAGCCAAGATTAGATAAACCGAAAACTTATAAAAGATAAAAATATTTCCTATTTCTGGTTTCAAAAGCTTCGTAGAGCAACTTTCGAATTCGCTGGAGTCACGAGCCTCCTTAAAGGAACACCTTTCACCTTCAACAACTTTCCTGAAAGTTGAAAAACTTCCGGAATCGATTTCTTGCTCTTAAAAATGGTAGATTCACCCGCCCAATTTTATGACAGTAGTTTGGCCCTTCAAAATGAGTTTTTCTCATATTCGTTCCAAAATATATTTTCCCACAAATGTCTTGAGTTGATTGTTTAACGTCCCTTTCACCAGCGAGGCTATATGAAACGGAACCTACTGATTAACGTGGAATCCGAACCCCACATGAGCTCCCGCCAGGAATCAAACCTGGGTCTCCCACGCCAAAGGCACGTACACTAACCGCTTAGCTATGAAGGAGCTCCTCATTATTTGATTTCTTGCATACAGAAACCAAAGATGAACAAATTTCAAGGAAGCCGTTAGCTCTACCGAAAATCAACAGGCGATATTTGATTTCCTAAGTTGACACCTCTCCTGAAAGCACGGTGGTGTACTCGGGTGGTCTGAGGCATTTGGCTGATGATGGAAATCCCTAGCAGATTCGAGTCCCACTAAAGAACAGGGCTTTTTAACTGTCCTAGGGGTCCCTGTGTTTGTGTTTCCTGGGTAGGAATATAAAGTAGGAAAGAATTTAATAAGAAACTGAAGTATGTTTGGTAGAGCTCATACCATGAGGCGTTAAATTAAAATTTTAATTTAATTCAGATTTATTAAATCGCTTTCACGTATCCGAAAACGGCAGGTTCCTCTCATTTAATGGAAATTGTAATTTAGATTCGTTAGCTCCTTTGAAATAGATGTTGCGAATTGTCGCTCTTAGCGGAGGTGAGTGCTTGCGCCATCTTTGTTTCTTTAGTTCCGTTGATTTATATGGAAACGTATTCTTCTCTTTTCTTTGAAATGAACTGCAAATCTGTAAATAAATTTATATTTAATTCATTAAGAGCTAAATGTCAATGAGTTTCGGAATTGATTTACGACCTGTATAGATTTAGTATATATATAATTAGTATAAAAGATAATATCTTCCTAGCAAAAAATAATATAAACAAATATTTCACACAAGCAATTCCCTTTACAAGTTCTGAAATTAATATGTGTAATACGATTAAAAAAGAAAAAAATAGAACTTTTAATGATAACTCTATAGTAACTATGGTGAAAGCAAAACCACAATTTTATGACATTAAGTGCAGGTGTAACGTAATCAAATTTTTCTAATTGAATATCGTAGCATCGCACTGTACACGAGCCATCATGGCGACTTTTTGAGCTCTGTGAACCACCTCAGGACACTTCTTCTTCCTTACAAATCTACAGTCTTGGAAGAAACCTTCATTCCTCGGAAATCCTTGGCTGCCATCTTTAAACGTGACCACTCCTGAAAAATAAATAAATATATAAAAAGTAGACACTTCAAGGCCATATCCAGAAAAATAATCCGGGAATAGGGCAATCATCTTTTATTTTAGGAAAAGAAGAAAAGAGCCGTTTTTAGAGAGAATTCTAAACATTGTTTAAATCAGTGTAAAATTTAATTTTCTTTAAGGCCTGACCTCGTATGTCCCCCTTCCTGACTCTGGGTATAGCCTTAACAAATATATTACCGGTACTCTGGCTCTACAATATATTATAAATAAACGTAATAATAAAATATAACCGGCCAGCAGTGAGGCAGAGTTAGCATTGCTCAAGAACTTTATTGGACAGAGCGATTTATATAAAAGTAACACATTAATTACACAGATACACCCACACCCACACACAAATAAAAGTTCTGTGGACCAAACCTTAGGGTATGGATTAGAGATATTTTGTTACACAGAATTCATATTTCGAAACCCCAGGAAGATCAAAAGTGTCAATTTTTATGGGCAAAAAACTTGAGCAATTTTGGATAGGAAGGATATACCTAATACAGCTATACAAAAAAAAAAAAAAAAAAAAGTTCTGTTCAGCAGACACCAGGGCATGGATTCGATGTATTTTAATACACAGAATTCAAATTTCGAAACCTCAGGACGATTGACCATGTCAATTTTTTGTTATTTGCGAAACACTTGAGTGATTTTAGATAGGGAGGACCCACGTTTTTCGCCCATAAAACAAAAGTGACACGGTCAATTGACCATGTAACAAATTATATCGAATCTATACCCTGAGGACCGTTGAACAGAACTTTTGTTTCTTTGCATAGCTGTATTACTTGTATCTTCCCTAAACAAAATCGCTCAAGTTTTTTCACTCATAGAAAGGAATTGACACTATCGATCTTCCTGGGGTTTCGAAATTTGGATTCTGTGTAACAAAATACCTGGGGTCCGGTCCACAGAACTTTAATTTGTGTTTGGGTGTGGCTGTGAATTATTCCAGCATTAAATTTATTTTATTGGAGTAAATTATGTAAACAAAAAATTCCTGCACATAACATCAAATATGTGAAGATTTCAAACGTTTATTGTAAATGCTGAAAGTATTCACCTTGCTGCTGAAAACAACTGAATGTTCCTGGCTGGTTTTCCCAGGATTGTGGTACCCTTGATATCGTTTGTAACGTTCTGCTATTCATGTGTAATCCTCCAATGTTTGAGAACAGGTAGTGTATATCTATTTTGTATTCCACGTAATCTCAGAAGAAGTAGTCGGATGGTGGCATAAACTATTGGGAAATACCCAGTCCCCAAAGAGACTTGAAATCAGCTTCCTCGAATCCTCTGTGATAAAGAGATGTGGCGCCGTATTGCTGAAAATACTCTTCATGCAGTTCTATATCATACACTTGCTCAACAAGCTACATGAAAATGAGTCAGTGCCACGCACCGATAAATTTTTGTTGGGGGAGGAGGTGCAATTCTACAGAGTGTTCAATATACAATGCAACACGAAGTTTGGGATGGTAGAACTTTTGAACTTGAAGTGATACACAAATAATGGTTATACCAAAATAAAGCCTTGTTCATGCATATATTTTTAAACTGGGAAGCAACGATTGAAGTACAATAGGAACCACAGTGTTATCAAATGTAACCGAAGGTGTAATTTTTTTTTTTTTTTTGCAAAACATTTAAATTGACTCATAAGTCATACGTATGGATATTCTGTCGTTAATTTTCAGTTTGTTTAGTTGGAGTAGCTTGGAAACTATGGAGCAGAAAAAATAATTTTTCATTTCCACCGATAACTAATCGGATGAGACCTCTGTAAGAGGGAACTAGGGAAATCGTAGGTTTCATAAATTAACACTCTGAATTGGCAACTTTTTTGATGTTTAAGTGCATCAAATGTGTGTTAAGGATCTGTCTACATTATGCAATTCCTGAAAACAATGAAAAACAAACTTTGAAATTATCATGATAAAATTGTTACTTACATGCACTCGGCTATTCATTTCTATGGGGATATTTAAAGCTAGAGGTATACAAGAACAATTCTTGAACTATTCAAGACCTGGAAACGAACATTCGCAGTGCTATTGAGAACATTAATACTTCTAATTTTCGTAGAGTTGCTGTGAACCTGGTGAAACGTGTGAACCAATGTTTGAATCAAAACAAGGGACACTCCCAGCATCCGCTGTAGAGCTGATAACTCATTTCTGATAGTAGCAGTGTTGCCGGGTGCATCTAAGTAAACGTTTTATCATGATAATTTCAAAGTTTGTTTTTCATTGTTTTCAGGAATTACATAATGTAGACAGATCCTTAACACATCTTTTGATGCACTGAAACATTAGCAAAGTTGCCAATTCAGAGTGTTAATTTATGAAAACTACGATTTCTCTAGTTCCCTCTTACAAACGCCTCATCCGATTAGTTATCGGTGGAAATGAAAAATTATTTTTTCTGCTCCATAGTTTCCAAGCTACTCCAACTAAACAAACTGAAAATTAACGACAGAACATCCATACATATGAGTTATGAGTCAATTTACATGTTTACAAGAAAAAAATTATTTACACCTTCAGTTATATCTAACAACACTGTGTGGTTCCTAGTGTACTTCAATCGTTGCTTCTTAGTTTAAAAATATATGCATGAACAAGGCTTCATTTTGGTATAACCATTATTCGTGTATCACTTCAGGTTCAAAAGTTCTACTATCCCAAACTCCGGATTGCATCGTACATTGGACACTCTGTATAACCTTATAAATGTTAATTCTTTGTAGAAATCCTGCCTCTTCCTATAAATTAAACCTAGGTTTCTATATGCACTACTCGTTCTTTCGTCAACGTGTTGAGCAAAGGTTAATTTGATATCAAAGATAACTCCTACTCACTAAAACTCTTTTTTCTTCTTTCCCATTCTCTTCCTGGGATACTTAAAGGTTCCTTCATAAAAAACTTTCCAAATAGAACTCCCTGTGTATTTTCCATGGATTGATGTATTCCATCATTTCAAAAGTCTCTCGAATCGATCTAATATTTTCTACCATATTTGTTCACATATAAGTATATCGGTACATCCGTGGTGGAGTCCAAGTGGGAGTTCTAGCCCTCTTAAGCTCCAAGTTTATATTAAATAAAAGGGCATTTGTAGCAGTTGATCACATTTTACAGTGGACAAAATGCCACAAGCACTTGTCAAGCCCTTAATTTACCTGGAAAATGCTGGATTTGTATTTCAATAAGTAAATATTCACTTATTATTATTATTATTATTATTATTATTATTATTATTATTATTATTATTATTATTATTATTATTATTATTATAAATACTAATGAGATACTATTCACATATTGGGGGCCGCGGTGGCTCAGTGGTAGAGCGTTCACCTCTGGTGCTTGGGGTCCCGGGTTCGATCCCAGCCCCGCCAAGTGAACTTTGTGGTGGACAAACACCGTGTGCGTGGGTTTTCTCGGGGTTCACCCGTTTCCTCCCACTTTATTCATTCCACCATTTCATTCATTACTCATCATCACCGTCTCCTTTAGCCTAACCGGCATAACCGTGGGACGTAAAACTCAAAGATTTCATTTCATTTCATTTACTATTCACATAGCTATGAATATTAGAATAATTATTGGAGTTTGGAGAGTCTTACGAATAGAAGAAAAGATTTTGACAAAGTATGCATGCAAAAGATACTATATACTATAGCGTACAGGCCTGTAGCCAACCCAAAAATGTAGGGGAGCCCGGCTGAAGTTAGGGGGACCGATGCAACTATATTATAGTTCATTTGCCAGTCTATCATGAAAATTTTAGGGGGCCAGCCAAAATTTAACCGCCCTAACCCCCTCCCCTGGATACGGGCCTGATAGCGTATATATCAGTGAATTCTGTTTACGAAACAGGTTTTAAAGTGCCAGATAATAGCATAAGGAATAACGATTTTAGTTCCTGTATATTGGAAATGTGATTTTTTTTTTTAAGTTTTTTTTAAGTTTATAAATTTAAACTTACTGTATTAAGCACATAAAAATTTTTATGAGATCTAACTAGTTGTTTTTAAGCAATAACTTCAGCAACATTAAGCTAAATTGAAATTTTAAGACTACCATTTTTAGCTTTTCTTTTCTTTGTTTTAGATAGATAGAGAGTTTGACACTTTTAACAGCATTGACTAGGAATTATTTCTGCTTAATTGACTTTTATGTACACAATGTTTTATATTAGTTTTTCACCAATTCTTCCATCATCATTCACTTGCCTTAATTATCGTCTCCTTTAACCTAAAGGGCATATCGTGGAATGAAAGACTGAAAGATTTCATTTCGTCTTTTTCTCATTTCTTCTTCTTCTTCTTCTTCTTCTTCTTATTATTATTATTATTATTATTATTATTATTATTATTATTATTATTATTATTATTATTATTATTATTATTATTATTATTATTATTATTATCATAATAATAATGTTTTGGTACCACAAAATGAGTTATAGTTTTGCTAACAAGCTATTCGCGGCACTGAATTTATTCGTCTATATATTTTTTAAGTTGTTTACTTCAGAATTGACATATTAAGGTACTCCTCTCATGCACCGCGCCTGACATGTCCTGGTAAGTGGTAGCACATTAGTAATCATATTGTAGCTTGTGTAGTATGCCTTAAAGCTGTAAATAGGCTAACGAATTTGGAGGCTGTAATGACTCAGTAGTAGAACGCTCACCTCTGGTGTTTGAGGTCATGGTTCGATTCCAGCTTGCGCCAAGCGGGCTTTGTAGGGAATAAACAACGTGTGCGTGGGTTGTCTCGTTTCTTCTCATTTTCTTCACCCCAAAATTTCATCACCGTCTCTCTCAGCCTCGAAATATAACTGTGACACCTTAAACTAAAAAAATAACAACTTACTTTAATAACATTATTTCATTGTTACGTGGGATGTTGTCAGATCACTTGGATTAAGAACTTTACGCTCAAGAATGATTACACGAGGAAGAAAGGACGATTAACTGGATTTAAAATTTCGCTAATAGAATAGATACAATGGTAACGTTGTATCGTTTATATTCATCAGGAAACGTACTTAAATCAGGACAATTCTGTTAAAAGAAATAGCGCCTTGTAAATTCAACAACCATTGCAGAAAAAGAGAGAAATATTATTTCTTTATATGGAAATTGTGTTAACATCAAGGATGTTATAAAATAGAGGATCTGCCCTAATAACAAAATCTTGAAGCCATGCGTCACAGTTTCGCCACCCCTACTCTGAAGACTCCGCTCAATGAGATCGCAATATTTTGAGCCAACAATCATGGCGGAGAGAGTAGCCAATCAGACGTGCCGATGCTCGTTTTTTTCTTTTTTTTTTTTTTTTGGGGGCTTCATTGATTTCATAGGATAAAGATACATACGGGCAAATCCTCTATTTTATAACATCCTTGGTTAACATCTAATAAGTTCGTTACTTAGTTATTATTTTTTTTAAAGAAATTAATCAGTGATTCTGAAATCACAACAAATTATCTATGTATTATTAAAGAGTTTGAGTGTTTGTTTTGTTTTGTGTCCTTATGTATCACCGAGGTTAAGAAGGACAGGATCTACCAACCTACTATTAACCAGTGGCGTATACTGGTTTGATGGCTTGGACTACCACTAACCTTTATAACACCTGTAATAATAATAATAATAATAATAATAATAATAATAATAATAATAATAATAATAATAATAATAATAATAATAATAATAATAATAACTCTTTCTCTGCAGTATTGAGTAATTGCTAGTTGGGCCTAGTTCCTCTTTAGTAATGCCTGTGCTCTTCCTACTGGCTATAGCGCGCGCCTTGTTTGGACGTGTTCTATCTAACAAACTAGCAAACAAATAATAATAGAGAAAAAATGAAATTAAATCTGTAAGTTTTATGACCCACGCTTATGCCGGGTAGGCTAAAGGAGGCGGTAA
Source organism: Thermobia domestica (assembly GCF_964235325.1). Lineage (NCBI taxonomy): Eukaryota > Metazoa > Arthropoda > Insecta > Zygentoma > Lepismatidae > Thermobia > Thermobia domestica. Next base: position 119,126,695 of record NC_137454.1, on the reverse strand, counting down.
TGATGAGAAATTAATGAAATGTTGAATGAAGAAAGGGGAGAAAATGGGAGAACCCAGAGAAAATACATGCACAATGTGTTTGTTCACCACAAACTTCACTTGGCGTGAGCGGGGATCGAACCAGGGACCCCATGCACCAAAAGTGAATGCTCTGCCACTGAGCCCCGGCGGCTTCTTATAAGAGAAAGAGTACAGATGAAGTGTTAGATCAAATTTTCATGCTACATCAATCATTTCCCTGTTAAACAAGTATAGTTTTATTGAGAAAGTGTACAAATATATTAGATTTAGGATGTTTTGAGGGGGGTTCGGACCCGTTTGATCCCCCGTGGTGCACCACTGTGTGCGAATTGTAAAGAATGCTGAAATAGTCCATTAACAACAAAGGAGTCTCAGTCTGTAAGAGCCTTCGGAACGTAACGGAAATAATGAAACAAGTAATTATAACTATGCCGACTATTGCAAAATACTGTAAAACACAAAATTTGAATTTCGTTGACGTAAACCGCTACGGAACGAAGCTCAAGATGTCCGAGACAATTTCCAGAGACACAAAATGCACTGTCTTTGTCATATAACTTTCCTTTGCCTTTACTCACACCCAAGAAACAGATTGCTCTAGAGGCAACTGATGTCACCTGCTAGCCCGTTCGTACGCTACGGGTTGTAGATGCAGGGAAGGGGCACGGGCGTCTCTGGCGGGGGGAGGGGACGAGGGAGACGCGTCCTTCCCCAAAATTTTGAAGTACGAAATATTCAATATTTTATTCTAATTTAATTTATTTACTAACGACAGAATAACATTTAAATAATAATAATTATATTTATTTGGAATATAATATTCAGGCTGTGAAACAATTATAACAGTTCTTGATATGTCTCAGGGAATCCGTGAAGACAAGATGAAAGGTAACAAATTAAATCGAAGATAATACACAGGTTGGCTAGATTACAGTGTTGGTTGAGTGTTATTAGTATTAGATAACAGAGTAGTAATTTATTGTGTATGATACGATCAAGTTTCTGTAAAATAAAGTATACGAAAATTTATATTTAAGTCCATATTTCTTGGAAGGAGTTTTAAAGCTCCAATCATAGTCCCAGAGGGGACCATGACTAAAAGAAGATTAAGAACCGTTGGATTATAACACTATGTTAATGTAGGCCTAATATTTTTATCTGTCTTCATTAGTCGAGTAATAGTCCTTCAAAATAATGTTTGGAAACTCATGAATGCAACGCAATGGGCTCATGAGTTAGGTGTCTTGTTTTCTCAATCAGATATAGCAAGAGGAAATTTTGTTGCTATACTTGAATCTAATCTGAAGTTCCAATAGGCAATGTTACTAGAATAAAACCACTTTGTCCTACAAGATGGTTATACAGAGGTGACCAGATTCGAGAAATTCTAGATAAATATGATGTTATACTAGAAACTCTGCATGGTATTTCTGAAATTGAAAAAGAGCTTACAAGAGCTCCAGATCTTCTATCCTATTTTGAAACTGGCATAAAGCTGTTGGATTTATTACTTAGACAGAAAATAATTGGTATGCTGGTACTTCTCAAGAAAAAAATGAAATGAAATCTTTGAGTTTTACGTCCCACGGTTATGCCGGTTAGGCTAAAGGAGACGGTGATGATGAGTAATGAATGAAATGGCGGAATGAAGAAAGTGGGAGGAAACGGGAGAACCCCGAGAAAACCCACACACACGGTGTTTGTCCACCACAAAGTTCACTTGGCGGGGGCTGGGATCGAACCTACTTCTGAAGAAGTCATTCCAAAGTCGGAAATAAACTGTAACAGGCTTGATTAAAGGTGTTGAAATTGTTTCAGGAAATATTCAGAACCTACACAAAGAAGAAAGGTTTGACAAGATAATGCAAGAAGCTAGTGAGAAAGTAGTAAAATATAATTTGAACCCCTTTTCATTGCCAAGAATGAAGAGAGTACCAAGGAAGTACACAGGACCGGTAGAAGATTTTGTTCCTGAAGATGTCAGTGCGTATTATAGGGAATTTTATACTCAGTCGGATTTCCTGCGTCTTCGGCAACTAGAAGATACGGCTTTTATCAGGTATGGTCGAACAAGTTGACATACTTGAAAATTATCCAGAAATAGATGCAGTGTCATTTTCTCTTGAGATGAAAATGTTTCTGCAGAAATGTTTCTGTGTCTTGTGTCAGTCATGCTTGCAAAGTACTTTACTACAAGAAGTGGAACCAGAAGTTCGAGCGATGTTTAAAAACGTTGAAAACTTATTGCGTCTTTTGCTTGTGCTGCTAGTTTCTTCATGTGAAGCTGAACAGAGCTTTAGATCTATTCGAAGACTAGAAACACAATGACACAGGAGAGATTAAATCATGTTATCATCTGTCCCAAACACCATGATTTACTAGACCTCAACCTAGACGAGTTAGCAGATAGATCTAATGCAAGCAATGACCGCCGCATGACGATCTTTGGTCATTGCTTGCATTACCATTAAAAAAATAGGTAACTAAAGGACATTACGATGATTTTGTATTCCTTACGTCACTGTATGTATGAATTTGCATTTTTCGTGTTGATATTTTTTAAATATTATTGAATAGCTGCTAGATTATTAATTTTGTTCAGTCTATCACAGTCATCTGTTTAATAAATAAATAACAAATCGACATGATCTAAAATTCCGCTGAGGTAATAGCATTTAAATCACTTCCTTTGATGTCCCCCCAAATTTTACATGCCAGAGACGCCAGTGGGAAGGGGAATGCAATGATAACTACACGATTTTTCTTGCAGTTGAGTAACAGAGGAGGTTTCCTCTTGTGTTGTCAGATTGAAAATCTCTTACGGAAGCGAGACAGAGTGCGTGAGAAAAGTTAGTAGATGTTTCTAAATGCATACATTTTACAGAATCTTTTAACATTGAAAGAAGATACTAAAGTATAAAATTATCAATATAAATTAGTTTATATTATATTAACTTTATTTTGTAATATTCTAGGGCTACCGCCGGTAGGCTTGGTAGCCCACAAAGTATGCCAATGCTATTAATGTGGGCTCCGAACCATGGTCGAAGCTTGAATCTGGTGCAGTGGCGGCTGTACAAACCGTCATGTTGTGACCTCGGTCCTCGGACCAAAAGCACAGATCAACCTTCATAATATAGACTCTAACTCCACCGCATTATCTCGCGTCCAAATGAAATGGATTGTAATTATAGGTGCCGCGCTACTGGTCCCAGGATGTCAAGATAGCTAGTCTATGTGGATAGCTTCTTACACATAGAATTTAAATGTATTAAATACGCAATAAAATATTTTAGGATTAAGTTGACAACACTTTTATCTATATTTGTCACGAGGTGAGGTGATTTTAGTTTAGCGTCCCGTTCAGCAGCGAGGCTTTTATGAGACGTGGACCTACTGATTAACGTGGAATCCGAACTACATGAGCTCCCGCCGGGAATTGAACCCGGGTCTCCCACGCCAAAGGCGCGTACGCTAACCGCTTAGCCACGAGGGAGCTCAATATATTTGTCACGAGTAAAGCAAGTAGGGAAAGTGGTGAGTAATGGGGAATCATGTCTGTGATCTTGAATTTACAGCCAATCTTAAAATAACAAAGTATAATATTTACTTCTAATGCGTACTTATTTTATTTTAATATTATAGGTAGATAGTATTTTTCTTCCTTCTTTTCTTCTAAAAATGTATGAATTAATTGAAATAATAATCGTAAAATGACTATTTATGAGTTAACTATATACAGTAGTTAGAGAAGTAATTGTGATGTCATATAATTTCTTTGCAGAAAAAGTTCTTTTCAAAATGATTAGCACGCTACGTTCACTTTTCCATATACTGTTCCGATTTAGGAATTTCTTCCCTAATATAATTATTTCACAGGATAAAATTAATAGCATTTTCCCTTGCCTATTTTCTATACTTGGTAGAGAAAGTAAGTCAAATTTCATTTTTTTTTTTTATTCAGTCACGTTGTCATGTTACTCAAGTAAAAAATGAATATCCACTGGTTCTGAGCAACTCAAATACACAGAAGCCTATAAAATTAACTTATTTGTTATATGTAAAAGTACAAAGTTATCTTTTTTTAAAAAAAGAATGTTTTTATGTATTAAATAAACATAATATAATTAATATTACTTAGTAATTAATATGTATATGTAGTAAATTCTACTGGAAGGAATATTCTATTCCGTTTGTTAACAGAGCTAATCGATGTTACTAGGCTATTAGAATAGGGGTGGGATGACCAGTACCTATCCCCTATAGTTTACGAATATGTGTAAAACAAAATACGTGGTTAAAATAAAGGAATTGGGATTAGGGATACCACATATGTAAGAATGAGTAATAAGGCAGATGATACCCTTAACAGGGATTTTGCAATAAGAAAACGATCAATTACTTACCAAGACCCCAGACTCTTCCACCTCGGAATTCTCCTTCGAATTTCATCCCATCTGCTCTCCAGAATATTCCGTGACCATGGAACCATCCTTGCATAAATTCACCCTCGTACCTACAATATTAGAATAAAGTGTATAATCAATTGATAATTAATATTATTCTATCATTTATAATTCTGTATTATAGTATATAATCAAAATTATTTCATATTTTTCCCAGAACCAGAGCATGTTTTAAAAAAGTCACTCCTATAGGAAATGAGCAGCACATTGTATATAACAAGTTAAATGGCAACAGTTGTAATATTGACACTTAGTCTGCAAATAGACAAGATTATACTTAAAGATGTGATATTGTAGATAACCACTGTAGATAAAGTACATAATAAATATTACTACAAGCAATAATATAATTTGTAGTGTAACTAGAATTTTTTCAGGGGGGACCAATGAAGGGCCCAAGAAAATTTTGAGTGGGCCATTTCCCATGAACGAAAGATTTTATTTATATTAATATTATATAAGCGTGTGTGTGTTCAAGGTGAATTTTTTCATCTTCGTTGTTCATGATTTTACTCTTTCACAGTGAAAATGTAAGAATTTACTACCTCAAACAACTAGGATACATGAACATAATTGATTCCTAATATAGATAAGTAGTTATTTAATCACGGCTTTTAAAATATGTGTGGCTGGTTGTAGTAGCGGTTCGTGGTCTATAGAAGCACTGTTTGCAATATCAAAGGTATGTAGGTATGCGCAAGTTTTCCCTTCCCCCAGCGTTCTGGAGTCTTATCCAAAAAATATTCAGGAAATATGAAGAGGAAAGTCTTTTTAAGCTCTATTTTTATATTTATTGATTAAAGTGTATTCTCTAATATTGATTTAATATATAAGCTATTTCCTTTCTTTCAAACAACCACTATCAATGTACGTTTATACGCTATCTATATACAGAACTTCTACACTCATGTTATTGAACAAGAGATAAATCAATATATAGCATGTGTTGTAAGCCATGAATGATAGCGTTAACCCTAAAAGAAGAAAAAAAAGCAAGAAAATTGAATATATTCATGCACGTAGTTAAACAAAATTATTTAATTATATAAACTATGCATTATTTTGAAATATAAGGCCTTTCTTCGTTCTTTTCGAGCTTCAAATTTTTCTATGATTTCATTGAAATCTGAAATGCTGCTCGCCAAGTTTTTCTGAATACAAAGCATCGCTACCGCAAATATTTTCCGCTTTATTTTCTTTAGGGTACAGAAACACCTCTCTCCTCCGACAATATGGATTTTGTTAGCATTTCTTTGTATGAATATAAGGGACAAAAAGTCCATTTTCAGTAACCATGTATTTTTTGTCTGCTGTTCTACTATAAAGAAGCACGAAATCTAAGATTTCTCCTTCGAAAATAATAATAAAAAAAATAGTTTTACATTTCAGCAAAAAGGCAAAAGAAGCTTAGGAAATCGGACACGGGATCATGTGCACGAAAGACACAGAGCTAGGAATTAGACCAGTGGTAGGACGTTTTCTCCTGCGAGACATGATTTACTAAATATTAATATTTGGAATGATTTGTTAGTTTTCAATCAATCGAATTAACCGTGAATTCGAAATCACTGAATTTGATGGTGAAAATACCCTAAATATAGGAATGTATCTTTTGGGAATGGTAGGAATATATTTCAAAGTAGGAAGAAAGAACGAACTGCGATTGCAAGCACTAGATATTTCTGCTATTATCAATGTTCGTTTGATTTGATTTGGTTTACCATTCATTCTGTACATCATATTACATGTATGTTTGACTATTGAGTCTTCTTTATTTCAGTTCTTAACTTAACGATGTTTTAAATTGGAGAAATTCTGTGAAAACAAAACCAAGCAACCTCTTAAACACAGAAAGAATATATATACTTCTGTTGCTGGTGTCTATGCTTAGGACTTTACTGTAAAACCAGCATAATACATAATCTCGCTTCTCTCAATGAGAAAATTATAGAGTCTGTGGGCCATTACACCACGCCAAGCCTGCTTGCATTGTTGGTTCTAAAGTTACGCCGCTGCCTTTTTTTTTTAACTACCAATCAAGTTTTCTTGCCAGGAGCGGCTTTAGGATTTTAATTTTGGGTAGGCCCGCTCCCTTGCTTATTGATATATATACACTTTTGATTGATTAATGACAGTAGGAAATTAGTTTTACAGTAGTGATTGATGCTATTTGTGAAATAATTATCTACCATTAATATAAATAGTGGAAAATATATTTACTATATTAATGGTAGATAATGAATTGCATCTTTTAGCGTTTATATATTTTTCAAAATTTTTGGGTAAACCCGTGACTACCCGACCTACTCGCTAAAGCCGCCACTGTTTCTTCCAGAAACTTTTGTCCGGAAACAGGATCAAAAGAGGCTGGACTGGATAGCAATTCAATTTTCTTAGCTTCAGGGGAAACGCTATCCAACTTTGAGAGAGTAAACTCCCCAATATTATGCCTGTAAGAAACACTACTACCACCACACGCGTATTTGTTCTTTGCGAGTTTGTTTTGTGAATAACTCCTTTCTTTCAAGCGTCTATATTTCAATCACCATATCAATTGAATCAAGCGCTGCCAAGCGGAGGATTTCGTAACTATTACAGAAGCTGACTATATACCAGTTGCGGAAAAGACGCAACTGGAAGCGAACAATACGGGAGGATAGCAGCGATGCAAGAATAAATCCACTTCCCCATGTTAAGAGATAGGAGCTCGCTGCCATATGCTCAACGTTACTGCTTCCAGTGGCAATGTTCGCTGCAACTGGAAATGTAAATCTCTCTCTTTCTTTCAGTTTTTCTAATTGAATTTCTTTTAGAAATGCATCAATCCTGTCTTGCGCTCATGAGCAAAGGCTTATTTTTTACTGATACACTACTTTAACATTTAAAAATGTCTTTAGTATAAAAAAATATCCGGTTGCACAACCATACAACATATAGTACCAGCCGCCACTGGCTGGTTGATTTAAGTGGAAGTAGAGAAATACACTTTTAATGGTAAAGGAAAATAACTTATAGGTTCATGCCTCTACTTAAGAGAATCTTTCTATTCTTGTGGGCAGCAGCAAACTTATCAACAAATTCTTCAAGATCGAACGATTTAGCAATTTTCTTCAATATAAAATAATCCTAAGTTTTTTAACCTATCAATCATTGAATTGCGTATATGTCTTTAATCTTTTCAAACATGAGAATGACCTTTCACTTGTAGCACTAGAAACTGGTACCTCTGTGACATCTAGCTTATAGGTTTCTAGGAGTGCGCTTTTGTAAACACAAAAAGATTAATGAAATTCATAAAAAATCAACTTTGCTTTTCTCTCGTTTTCATACAACTTAATTGTGCTTGGGAGGATTTTGAGTTCATGTTTTAATATTTCCAGATCACTTTCATAATGCTGGGCCATAGGTTCCACAACATGGGCGCCGACTACGTGGGTGCTCCGGGGCTCCAGCACGCAAGCAAATAATCTTGTGGGTGATGCACACCCACAGTTTGATAGGAACAATATAAAATAAATATTTCTCACTTCCCATTATCAAAAAATAATAAGCAATTAAAACATTGGGATGCAAGTTAAAATTTCCAACATCTAAAACACAATTTTTTGTTTCAAATGTGTCTATGAAAAGGCAACAAAGCAATATATTGCCATCTTCTTTGCCTGTCTCTTGCCTAGTTAGAGGCAGTCCCCACAATAATAATAATAATAATAAAATGAAACTATATTGTGAATATAATTGAGCACAGCCCTTTATGACAGTGTTCATAAAAGATTTTAACTAAAACGAAATCAATCAAAAAATATCGGCGCCGTTGCTCCACAGTGTTGTAATTTAGAAAGTTTTCAATTTTGGATGTAGAGCGTGATTGATCTAATGATTTTACCACATGATTTAAAGCAGTTTTCCATCTCAGTGATTGCCTCATCAATAGTAGGTAGAAAAATGTCTCTTACAAGTAAACCTTACGTTTGGGTGAATCGAGTTGCTGACTGAGACACATATGAGAAAGTAGTACTAAATATGGTCAGTATTTCAGTGAAGTTCTAGGTGCGAAGCTCCAGGGGTTTAGGAGATACAGCTACCAGAACATCACATGGAAGTACAGAATAGTCTTCATACAGTTGGAGGTAAAAGCTCTGTAAGGCCTCTTGTAACGACAAAAGGTGAATAACAAATATATGGGTACATATTAGGACTAGGGGGAAGTCATATAGTAAGGGTATACCTGACGGCGGCCATCTTGAAATCCGCCATTTTGAATTAAGGTTAAGTTTTTAAAATAGGAATAGGGTCATGTGATACATGATTTAAGGCGCAAATTTAATCAGAAGAACAATGATCACGTTAATTTTGAGTTACGCACAATTGGCAAAAAGTTACAGGGAAATTAAATATTGTTGCAGCATATTAGTCCTTTACCCCACCTTGTAAATTTTGTTTTAATGATAATAATTAAATAAAAAGCAGGTGGAAAAATATTAGGTATATGGTAAGAGTTGTCTTGATGGCGGCCATGTTCAAATCCGCCATTTTGAAGCAAACAAAAGTTTTAAACAAAACGCATAACAGTGATACCTTATTAATAGCAAATTTTACCATAAATCCAACGGTATAACCATTTTTGCTTTATCATTAACCATCATTTGTTATCGCATAAACAAGTTGCTAATTTAAGGAAAAATGACCAAAGAGGAATTGAGTCATAATTGAACTTGGGTCTTTCTTCCAGAAAAGTCCTCAATTAGTACAATCAATATGTAGTTCAGAAAAGAGTGCATGACTTGCACAAATGCTCTGCTTACAGTGAGCACACCTGACAAAGGCAATCGAGTTACACATGACACATCTGTCGTTAACAATTCCGTCAAAGCAGTAGTCGTAAGGTGCGATCCATTTAATTTTGTGCTGGTTAATGATAAAGCAAAAATGGTTATACCATTGGAGTTATGGTAAAATTTGCTATTAATAAGGTATCTCTGTTATGCGTTTTGTTTAAAACTTTTGTCTGCTTCAAAATGGCGGATTTGAACATGGCCGCCATCAAGACAACTCTTACCATATACCTAATATTTATCCACGTGCTTTTTATTTAATTATTATCATTAAAACAAAATTTACAAGGTGGGGTAAAGGACTAATACATATGCTGCAACAATATTTAATTTCCCTGTAACTTTTTACCAATTGTGCGTAACTCAAAATTAACGTGACCATTGCTCTTCTGATTAAATTTGCGCCTTAAATCATGTATCACATGACCCTATTCCTATTTTAAAAACTTAACCTTAATTCAAAATGGCGGATTTCAAGATGGCCGCCGTCAGGTATACCCTTACTATATGACTTCCCCCTAGTCCTAATATGTACCCATATATTTGTTATTCACCTTTTGTCGTTACAAGAGGTCTTACAGAGCTTTTACCTCCAACTGTATGAAGACTATTCTGTACTTCCATGTGATGTTCTGGTAGCTGTATATCCTAAACCCCTGGAGCTTCGCACCTACAACTTCACTGAAATACTGATCACATTTAGTACTACTTTCTCATATGTGTCTCAGTCAGCAACTCGATTCACCCAAACGTAAGGTTTACTTGTTAGTATATTATCTTTGGAACATTCGTTGTCTGCCTCCAATGAAGGAAGAGATTCATCCCAAATGAATTTGTGATATTTCGATGGCGAATGTCTAGTTTGTTTCGATGAGGAACTCCTATAGTCTATGTGTTTCCGACTCTGGAATTTCAAGACCATTTTCTTTTCATATCTCCAAACATATGACGGAACAGTTTTCACTGATACGGCTAGCATCTTAAATAGATTGAATGATTTCTTTGACAATTTGCTGAACAAGCAGCCAAAAACTAATGTGCGTGGAGAAAAGGAGATACACACCGCACAACTGTAAATTCTAGAACCCAACCGAATAGAAGTAGAAACCGCTATAAAGAAATTAAAGAAACACAAATCTCTGGGTGTAGACGAAATTCCGGCTAAGTTAATTTTAGCTGGAGGCGAAAAATTGTGGAATAAGATACACAAACTCATTCTCTTTATCTGGAACAAGGAGGAATTGCCACAAGAGTGGAAAGAATCTATCATTGTTCCAATTCAGAAGAAAGGCGATGAAACTGACTGTAATGTGTTGTTTAATAAGAATTTACATAATTTTGAGTATAATTAAAACTTTTAGTCGTATTTTAAAGCATAAAATTAAAAGCAATAGCAATATTCTTTAATATGACAGAGGTTTGCCTTAGTCTTGTAAAAAATGTAAACAACTTCTGGTGAAAGGGAAAGTGCCATACTCACTTAAGAAACTAAAGATGAACATAATAAATGGGATTAACAACATTACTGTATATGTGCTCCACAAAATGGCCTCATATATAAAAAGAGAGTTTGTACTTGCATTACTGAACGTGTAATGTACTGATTTCGATCCCGTATGTCCCTGTTCGAGCGCCAAATATGTTATGGTCTCGGTTCAATCCCATACTTCCTTGTTCTCTCAAAAGGCAAGTATGTAATGACACATTTGTCTCTACGTAAGGGTGCAAATATGAGGGTACTGGAGTTCGAATCAATGCTTCGGTGTCGAACGTAGCTCTCGAATGCACAGTTTTTGTTTAGAACGTGACTGGCATTGGGAAATCCAATTAGTATTACAAATAGTCTCATATGTGAACTAAAAGTGAATATTTAAGCTTTGTCTCAATAGCTGGAAAGATTTTAGTTCGTTCCTCGACTATGTTACCTGTAACCAAGTCACAGATTCAGAAATATATTGAAAACAGAGGATCTTGAAGTCCATTTGCCAAAGTTTGTGCGTTTACTAGCCCAGCAGAACGACTGAAAAATTATAGTATCGACACTCCAACAGGGCATCGAACTGAAAACACACATATAAAAAAAATCACTTGCCTTGGATACCCGTGGCGTCCCATAATAAGATATTATACTAACATATACATTTTATACATATATAATATTTCCGTGCAAAAATATTACTAAGATGAAAATGTGTTAAAATAAATGAAAAGTTATTTAAATTTTGCACTAAAATCTTTAACGAAAACTTCACTGAATATAGAATATTTCAAGTTTTCTATTGTTTGAAAATTGTAGAACTAATAATATTGTGAATTTTACATTATTATTATTATTATTTGTGATCTACATTTGCTAGCTTTTTATAATGGATAAGGTCCTGTATTGAATGTACGATGATGAAGTATATGCACAGTTTCTTTTCTTTTCACGATGTAAACTATAGTCACTTCCATTACTGGGATATGACATAGGCAAGGTGACCAGACGTCCCGTTTTAGCCGGGACAGTCCCTTTTTTCAACCGTTGTCCCGTTTTTATCTGATTCTCAAACGGGACGCCTAAATGTCCCGTTTTTAAGCAAAAATGACCCAGGTGTCCCGTAATTATTATCCAAAATATAAATGGTCAATGCAAATTCTACAATCTTCCCTACCAACACTCATTGGGAAGGTTGAGCCGTGTCTGGAACTTCTGAATGTTCAAATGAGAATTGAGTGTTCTGTGGTTCAAGTGGGAATTGAGTTCGATTTCTGAGTGTTCAAGTAGTTAAAAGTATTGTTGGGTAGTACTTAAGTTAGAGACGCTGTGTTATCATTCTTACTTGTGTATTTTGTAAATTGAAAACACTGTTGAGTCCCAAAATACAATCTGAAAGTCATATATTTACCCTCCCCCCCGCGTCGCCGATTCGAATGTGTCCCGTTTTTGCAAGTAAAAATTCTGGTCACCTTGGACATAGGTACACAGATTTTGATGATTTTTCTTTTGTTTAAAAGAGTAGTCTTTCCTGGTGACCTCAGACAAACTTTTATAAGGAGATAACGATAATCTTCGGAGCTAGACCATGAAACCTTTCAATGGCTGACAGTGTTAATACTATAATTATATATGTGCAGGAGCGGATTAAGGGTGGAGCCAATGGAGTCCAGGCTCCGGGGCCCCCAAAATCCTTATCTTTAATACTAAAACATAGCAATCAACTTATATTTTAGACTTCAGACCCATGCAATTGTTTTTCCCGCTTGCTACGCTCGAAGTATCGCTAAAGTTAAATCTTCTTCCACCAGCGTCTTCACGATACTTATTTTGTGATGGAGTGAGCTATTTTGGGTCTCTATTACAAACCAAATTATTAGCTTATTGTGACAATTACTTTGAAATATCTGTCATTACTTAGAGCAAATCTAAGAGGTTTTCCAAATCTCCTTTACTCTATTAGTGTTTTTACAGGGACTGTTGACCATTTGGCTTGTATTCGGCATTTGTGTATTACACTGTAGTATATGAGCATTTAACTGTTAATAATGAATGTAATTAAACTAATTATTGTAAACTTGGAGCACATTAAAATATTACAGCATAGCTGTCGGTGTTTCGATAAGCCTATGAAGCTGTGAAAGGCAGCAAAGAAAATTTATACGCTGGAATTATTCGTAACATAGGGCCCCCTTGAAATAGTCGGCTCCAGGGCCCCAAAAACCTTAATCCGCCCCTGTATATGTGTGAATATGTGATCACGCATAACTTTGATATAGGTGCACGATTACTATTACCACTACTATTATTATTATTATTATTATTATTATTATTATTATTATTATTATTATTAGTAGTAGTAGTAGTAGTAGTAGTAGTAGTATGGTGGCGTCTGGTTCGGTGTTGATGATTTATAATCAAGGTTAATCATTTGCTGCTAATATTATCATAATCTGGTCAATCTGGGTTCGATGATAGCGAACCAGACAACCAACTAAATAACTACACTTAACGTATGTCATTAAATAGTTTATTCTTAATTCTCAAATGACTTAGGGCCTTGCATGGGCAGTGTAGCTACTAGCTACTACAGTTTGAACACAAGTTAGTTTAATTGGTTTTAGTTGAAGCTAATGATCATTTGGTTTTGCTAATAGTTGCTTAACTTAGACATCTCAAGAGAAACTACTGACCTGGTTGCTGTTGATATATTCCAGTTCTGTTATAGAAGTGTTGAAATTACATTCACTAGAGATATAGAAACTTAGGTGCCGAATCGCGCGGGATCTTTCCGAAACGAGAATTTAATTGAGACTGCTCTCCTTGTGTCCTACATGCAGGTTGAAAACTACCTTCCGTGTTTCTTGCAATATTTTAAAATCCTACCGTTACAATTACTTCGCAGATGACTCAATTGTCTTCCTTGTAGTAAGACTTCCTTATACCTGACTCTAGTAGTGATGGGTCGTTCATGAACGAACTGACTCTTTTGAACGACACCATCATGTGAACTAGTATGGAACTAGTTCATACATTTGGAACTGTCCGTTCGAAGTAACGACAGCTCTGCAGACGACACCAGCAGTTGAGTCATCAGAGCACCGTACACAATTCCAGCAGTTCAAAGTAACGACGACTCCGCTCCGAAACAGCCAATAAGAATGCACGAAACTACCGCACACGCCTATCGACACCGATATAGCCAGAAGCCAGTAAGAATGCATACGTACAGGGAACTCAGTGAACGTAGTCGTTACCTTTTGAATGACACAACACCAGTTAAAAAAGAACTGGCACCTTTGAACGACGACTCCCAACCATTCAAAAAAAGAACAGGCTCCTTTTTGAACGACAACTCCCAACCGTTCAAAAAGGAACTGGTACCTTTGAACGACTCCCGTATCGGTGCCAGAGCGAATGAGCTAGCTCCACCAAATGAACTGCTTCGACCCATCACTAGACTCTAGATTTTTACAAATGTTTTTATATATTTTCTTGATTGTGAAGTCTGTGGAGTAATGTGCATATACAGATTTCTTTACACGGAAGTCTGGCTTTAAACAATGCAAGAGATTCCTAAGTTAATTTCCGTATACTCTTATACTGTCTGACCTGTTAATTATTAATGTATCCACCACACTGATTGCCCTTCAGAAAATAAATTGGATGATAATCCGGTTTATTTACAAAACATAGTACTAAAATTATTATGGACCACCCTGTAACAATAAAAAAAAATTAATTATAACATAGTAAAAAATACAAAAGAAATACAGATACAATATGTGTACGGAAACATAACATTGAAGTTTGATTATTGATGATTAATAAAGTTTACAGTTCTTTATTAAAATGTTTCTAGTTCTTAGGCTGTCCTTTCTTTTAATGAAAAAGTTACCATTGAAATCATAATAACACTAGTTAACAAAGGTTTTGTTATATAAAAGGAAATATCTGTTCTTAAAGGAACTTTTTGCGCTGAATTCGAATATGCACTCGGTTTTTCTCCATCACGTACGATTTTCCCGTAACAGAGGGATTTTCGGGAAAATCCCTCAAAAATTTCCCTTTTCGTTTATTTTACACCCCAAGATCTTGTCCCCTTGCATATACTAACATAGAAATTATACCTAAGTATACTTTGATTCATATTTAACAAACCCTCCAAGTTTCGTAATAATCGCTTTATTCTTTCTAGAGAAATAAATATGTTTGTATGTATACTGTGTGTACTGTTTATTGCACCTTATAGTAATGCTTTCAGATCTCTTAAGTTGAGGTAAAACGTTTTGCTTTATTACCATAAACACATATATACACAATTATAATACAATATAATTTACAAGTGTGACAATTTACAATAAACAATAATACAAATGTACCAAAAGGTCATGAAAAGACAATCAAAACTATCACAATATATGAAACTTCCATTGGGTTACAAAAACGTACACTACTTCCTTCTTTTGTAAGAAATGTTGCATTCTCTAACAAGACCCCAACAATAGTCCCCCATCATTGAAGGATCCCATCGTCCCTGGTACCTTTTCTCCATTGCCATTATATCTTGGTGGAATCTTTCCCCCTGTTCGTCGCTGAGAGCACCTAGGTTAGCAGGAAAGAAGCTGAGGTGGGAGTGCAAAAAGTGGATTTTTAAAGACACCCTACAACCCAACTCTTTGTATTTCTGTATCATGTCCTGTACGATTTCTGTGTAACTCTCAGCTTTGTTATTGCCCAGAAAGTTGCGCACAACACACTTAAATGCTGTCCAGGCAGCTAGCTCAGCACTGTTTAACTTGCTGTCAAAGCTATCATCAAGCATTAATTTCCTAATTTGGGGACCAATAAACACTCCCGCTGAAATCTTAGCATCACTCAGGTTAGGGAACTTATCTCGCAAATACTTGAAACCTTCACCAGATGTGTGCATGGCTTTGACAAAGTTTTTCATAAGTCCTAACTTGATATGAAGTGGCGGTAGTAATATCTTATTAGGATCTACCAAAGGAGCGTATTTGACTTTGCATTCTCCAGGTACGTAATTCACTCTAGGTTCCCATTCCTTCACTTTATAATGTTTGTCATCAGCTCGGCTATCCCATAAACATAAAAAACATTGGTACTTCGTGTAACCGCACTGCAGTCCTAATAAAATACCAACTACCTTGAGATCACAACATATTTGCCAACAATGGTCCTTGTAATTTATAAGATTTAGCAAAGTTGACATGGTGTCATAGGATTCCTTAATCTTCACTGAGTGCGCAAGTGGTATAGAAGGTTTTCTATTTCCATTATGTAAAAGGGCAGCTTTAAGGCTGACCTTTGAAGCGTCGATAAATAACCTCCATTCTTCTGGAACGTAAGGAATTCCTAGCTCCGCCATCAACCCATTTATATCCGTACATACGCACACATTATCTTGCGTTGAGAAATAGCTTGAAAATTGAACATGCCTTTTCCTGTACACTGATATGTTCGTTTCTGCATCCAATAAGTTCCACTGCTGGAGCCTTGATCCCAGAAGTTCCGCCTCTTGTTTTGTCAGGTGCAAATCACGGACTAGGTCATTAAGTTCACATTGCCGGATGAAATGTGGCTCGCGAACACAGTCAGGGATGAACGTTGGATCCTTGGATGTACATGTTGATGTCGATGGTTCATCAAGGTCATGATCATCATCAGAGTCTTTTGGCCATATCTCTTCCCAGTTGGTAGGGGGCTCGGGAAGTGGAAGTTCATCCCCGTGCGGAATAGGTCTAATTGCGGATTTAACGTTAACGATAACTTATTGTGTATTTGCTTTTTTTAGAATGTCCCTTAACTACTGTGAGACAAAAATAACAATCATCCAGAGGTTAGTGGGTTCTCTCCACACCATTGGTACAGCAAATTTCATGAACCTCCGTTTCCCTTTGGCCCATGCAAGTAAAGTGACGTAGCACGACGCACAAATTATGTTGGGTGCCCAAGTTTTGTCCTGATCTCCCACACGACATCCGAAATATATATAATATGCTAGTTTCACCGATGGCGTAATGGATCTACACTGTCCTTTAACTACAAACTGGCCACACACATAACAAAAACTATTTGGTGAGTTAACACACGAACGCCGTCCTCTTGACGCCATTGTACTGATCACAAACTAAACTTCTGGTCTTAGTTGGGTATAATGCCGTTAAGATCAAACATGAAAGCACTCTTAGCAGCAAAGACAACTTTGAAAGTGAAGTAGTGTTAAACCACACGTCAATATAAAAATGTACAAAACTCCCTCACCAGGTGTCAAGAACACAAGAAAGAAAGAAATGCGCGGGGGGAGGGGGGAAACGATACCGTAGTGGAAAATTCAGACTGCATTAGTTCATTGTTGTCAACAATGAGTCTGTATTCCATTCTTTCTTTCTTTTGCATTCTATTACATTTGATAACAAATATTGATAACCATTTCATGAACAAAACGAAAAAACTTGGAGAATTGTATATAGGAACCTATATGTATTAAGATATACATATACTGTACGTTTTAAAAAAAAATATACGTTGGAAGTACATTCTATTTTTATACACGTTTCTAATTTACGGAGAGCAATACAAGTGTGTTGTTGACTATTGTAAATATTCATTTTTATGTCTGTGTTTGTAGTAATAAAGCAAATCGTTTTTACCCCAACTCAGGAGATCTGAAAGCATTACTATCAGGTGCAATAAACAGTGCACACAGTATACATACAAATATATTTATTTCTCTAGAAAGAACAAAGCGATTTTTACGAAACTTTTAGGGTTTATTAAATATAAATCAAGGTATACTTAGGTATAATTTCTATGTTACTATATGTAAGGGGACAGGAGCTAGGGGAATAAAATATCTGAAAAAGGGAAATTTTTGAGGGAATTTCCCGAAAATCCCTCTGTTACGGGAAAACTGTACGTGATGGAGAGAAACCGAGTGCATATTCGAATTCAGCGCAAAGAGTTCCTTTAAGATCAGGTGATTTTTCTCATGTAACAAACAAAAAGTTTAAATTTGTTAACTAGTGTAATACAAGTTAACCATGAAGGCTGTCTGAAATGTGTGTTGGTAAAAACACAGAAAAGAAAAAAATCTAGACGAAGCATTATTACGTTTGATCGGATGTCGGTTATTATTATTATTATTATTATTATTATTATTATTATTATTATTATTATTATTATTATTATTATTATTATTATTATTATTATTGGAAGATTAAGCTTTCTCGTGATTATATGGTTTCATTTAAATTTCATCGGGGTTTAATGATAGTCTTTGGAGATAGACAACGAAACGTTTCAAAGGCTGAAAGTATTCATATCGTAATTAATCAATTTCATTGCGCGCATGTTCACGCATAATGTTAACACAAATATACCGATTTTCATTATTCTTTTTTTAGTTTCAAAGAGCATTACTTTCGCGCAGATTTAATACAAATTTTATCAGGATCTAACTGAAGTTAAACCATGAAACTTCTCAATACACGATAGTGTTAATACCATACGCGTAAACCAATTTATATATTCTGATTCTGACATCTAGTTAAGCCGAAAAGGCCCTATGAATAAACATTTAAATAAATTAGAATACTCACTTAGCACCATCAGGAAATGTGAGAACTCCCAGTCCTCCAAACAATCCTCCTTGAAAGCCACCATCATAGCGAGTACCATCAGGAAGTACTAGGTGCCCCATGCCATGTTTTTGACCTTTACAATTCCAGTCACCTATATATCGAGTTCCATCCTCGTACGTGTAAGCTCCAAATTTCACCACACCTAGAAGAACTTATAAATAGATACACAGTAGATCCTTATATACGAAATTTATTTGGGCAAAATTTAAAAATTTTTTAACAGATCTTCATGGTACATAGTTTCCAGCCAAAAGTTTCTTGTCCTGTAAATAATGTTACTTTTTGATAAAAAAGACTTATATGGCTTTAAATTTCTTATACAGAACAGAACATTCAAAAAGTCGTTCCATGGTGGACGTAGGTATTGTTTAATATGAGAAAAGGACTGAAACATTCACTTTTCTCTCTGTGTATGTGAATGTCTGACACACACAGGAACAAAGCTAACTTACAACTCAATAGAGACGTATACTGATCAATAAAGACGATTCTCGTTACAGTAAGCAGTTGTTGTGCTCAAAGGTTGGTCAGAGTTATCGAGTAATACAGGTGTATGTTACAATGTTAACAATGGAGCAATCAGTATTTTTGGTTGACAGGCTGAACTTTCAACTTTTATGTTGCGTTTTGCACAAATAAATAGTTTCGATACTATACGCAGTGGCGGTGCCACAGGGAGGCGAGGAGCGGCGACCGGCACCCCAATATTTCTTCTTGGCTCTCCTTCGCCCCTATTTTTCTATGTGCAACCGGTGAATAATAAATAAATAATAATAATACGTACAACTGATATTAATACCCAAAGCAAAACAAGTGTGGTTGCCTCGTCTCCTCAAAATTTTTCTTGCACCCCCTCTTGCCCCTCTAATATTACGAGCCTAGCGCCGCCACTGACTATACGTAATCTTAAGACACCAACAAAAAATTAAACATCAGTAAAACAAAGTATTTTCATAGTTATGAAGAGTGTTACTGTCCCAAATATCTTCTATTTCATCTATATCTTTTCTACGACTTAATTGCATGAATAGACTTGTCTTTTCATAATAGTCGAATTAAGACATTCTTTTCACGTAGTCCAAGCTTTCTCAACATATTCCATATCACGATCTTCTTTCATCACCTCCTCTTGCCAGCGATCCCCACAAGCAAGTACATAAGCAGGAATTTATTTCTGGAGCGGTCTAAAGCTTTGGAGGCTGCAAAATCAATATGAGAGTAAATTATATTAAAATTTGTAAAAATAACCCCTAATACAGGGATGCAAATAACCACTCGTCCACTCGCCCGGGCGAGTGGTTCATCGGTGCGGAAGAGTATTTAATATCATACCGAAGGCAGTAAATGATTTCTGTTGTGGGATGTGGATTAGTAGCTTTTTTTCTTGGGCGAGTAAAATTTTGTTGCTTATTTGCATCCCTGCCCTAATATTTGACCAAATATACAGAAAAGTCGGAATTTCGAGAGGTGGTTCGGACCTACAGGAACAACCATGCGTAGGTCCTTCCTCATAAGTAATGTCCGGTTTGTAATAAGGTTTCTAATTATTGCTACTTATCGTTTGCAATTGTGTGATTGCAACCTTCATTTTGAATTGTATTTTAATATGAAGTTCTATTTGTTTTTTTCTAATATTTCAATATGCAGTTTTTCACCAGTTTCGTTCCTCTTTTATTCCAATTTGCTTTTTTAAAAGATGTCTTGTTATATTTGGCAATATGTATGAATATAAAAATACGTCTAGCAAAATAAGAAATAAAAATATTTTTTGCTACTAGGTCCTAATTATATTACATTTACCTTTTTCATCTCCGTTTGCGACACCTAAGAATTTATCTCGCAACCTTCTTAGGAGTCGCGACCCAGGTTGAGAAACCCCTCACTTTATATTATGTCTAAGAAAGAACAAGAAACTTACCTCTGTCTGCCATGATTTTCTGCCTACAACTTCCTTCTCACATGAATGTGTTCTAAAAGAAACCTTTTAAATGCATATAAACTGCTTTTAATGCTTCAGTTATTGGCTTCGTTTTAGCAGTGGCAGGGTTTCTTTCACTTTCTTCTCATATCGAAGAACTCAGTGATAGCAAATATCTTTACAATGCATAACATTTGTTTGAATATAACAAAATACAATTAATAAACTATATAGTACTTTGGTAAGAAACAGAGAGGACATTATATATAGAAACGTAAATTTACCAAACGTAGATGAAAGCTGCGAATCGCAAACAGGAGGTACTGCAGGCCCGAAACCAGCCACAGAGGTTTAGGGGAGGGGGGCATGAATATATTAGAGGGGGCCAAGTCATCAAAAATTCTCTTACACATATCTAAATCAGCGGTTCCCAACCGGTGTGCCGCGAGGAAATCGAAAAAAAATATTAATTCTATAGCAACGAGATTGTAAGACATAGGAAAAAATGTATATTTGTGTTTCACATTGCTATGGACTTCCACAATGGAAAAATAAATGCAACACAATACAAGACAAATAATGTAGCAGATAGTATTTCGGGAGCAGAATTTTATTTGTCGGGGCCTCATAAACACCAGTGTTGAGAAGTATTTTCCTATGCTTCAGTTGACTTCATTTGACTGGGTGAGGAACCCTTTTGCGCCTTCTGTCCTCCAGTCAGCAGAATTAAATGTCCAGGAAGAAAGTGAATTGGTCGAAGTGAGGAATGACCGAGGAATGAATGAAAGTTCTTTTTTTTTTTTTTTTTTTTTTTTTTTCGAAATGTTATCTCAGTTTCAAAGCGGCTGATCAACTCATATTGAACTTATATCGAGCTATTGTAAGAAGAAATGAAAGTATGTTCGAAATGTTGCGCTCGAATAGGTAAATTTTTGGACAATTTGTTATGGCAATTAAAACGCAATTCTTGTAGCTTTCTTAACTTCACGGGAAGACAATCAATATGTCCTCAAGCAAAGGCAAATGTTATTGAGACTACGGCACCATTTTTTTCTAAATACATGGAAAAACTTTACATTTCTAAATTAAACTATATACATTAATAGGCCATTTCAGAAAAGTGGGGGGGGGGCAACTTCCCCCCTTTGCCCCCCTAATGTTGAAAAAAGTATGTGTTATCAGTATGATCATTATTGCTTCTTTATTGTTTCAGACTATATCGTAACTTGGAATTTTAATATATCATTCAATCCTTTCGACAAAGCAAACATGCAAAACGAAATTAAAAAAAAAAAAAAACTGAGTCCTATATTTAATTAGAATGAAAAATGAGCATAATAATTTACCACAGAGAAAACCAGTGATCGAGGTTTCTTCTCTGTGAGAAGGAGATCAGAAATCACAGAAAAAAATATCACGGTATTCTATATTTACAAATAATGATATTTATGAGTGTGCCGCGAGAATTCATGTTACACCCGTAGTGTGCCGCAAGTTGAAAAAGGTTAGGAAGCGCTGATCTAAATTGTGCTTTTTGTGTTGAGGTCTGGAGGGGTCACGAAAAGTTTAGGGGGGACAGGCCCCCTAGCCCCCATTTGGTTGCGGGCCTGAGGTACTGGTTCAAGTCCTGCAGCCATGGGCGGAGTTATGGGGACATTGCCCCCTCCCAATTTTTTGCCAAAAAAATAAAACTGCCACCTACAAGATGACCACATACCATGATCTCCGGGACCGATCAAAAGGTCTGCCCCCAGCAGACAATTCCTAGCTCCGCCCATGCCTGCAGCTAACCATCATTATTTACTTTTAAAGCTTTTCTTGTCCTATCACACTAATGTCAGACATGCATGATAGCTAGCTATTGTGCTGCCAACATGTCTTGAGCCGTGACAAAAATGTGAACTAAAGCCCTCACCCTCACACACCCACGAGTTGAGCCAATAAGGGTTCATCTGTAGCTAAGCGAAAGGGAGTGGAATTCCTTCAGCCGATAGCAGCGCTTGCAACGGAAGACTAGGGTCGGGGATCAAGTCAATATAGTATATCTATACTTGGTAAGGCTTCCTTCTAAAATGCCTTTTCAGAGTTCTGTACAAAATAGGTTCACAACTGTATTTGGACCTACGTTAAATAAGGAAAATTCCGTAAGTCGTTTGCGGAAATATGTACATTAAATCTATTCATTATTGGAATAGGCTCATCTCATTCATTCTACAATTTAAAAAAATAATGTTAATACTGCAGCGGCAGAATTTTTCCCCAGCTCAGTCATGTTATAACTAAGTTTACATTTTTTAGATAGACTGGAGACGGCATAGAAATCAAGGAAATGTTTATTGGAAATGTCCTTGCGCCATAAGTCTTTCAAAATTTATCATCTGAATTAACAAAATCTACTTTCGATATTATTAAACACTTTATCAAGTTCCTAATATATTTATTTACATCTCAACAATCAAGTGTGCCGAATTTTGAAAATAAGGAGGGGTGCTTTAATTCGCAGTCCACAATCAGGGGGGTTGGGATATGGAATATCGCCAGCTTTAGCAAGAGATTCTCCTCAGGAAAATTTGGGAATTAATTCTCTGAAAAAGCAGTTTTAGATATTTCTGAATAACGTTGGATTTTCTTTTCACAGTGGAGAATATTTATTGGGGCATAACCATGGAGGATTGATTGATTGATTATTTGATGTTTAATGGGCACGTCAGCAACGAGTCTGTTTACGTCACGGTAAGGTAAATGGCCGACACATTCTATGAATTAAAAATTCAAAAAAAGAGCTTACAGAAAAGAAGTTAAATTATAAGTAATAAAAAAAATAAGACTAAAACAAAACAATAAATAAATAAAATTCGCAAAGACCAAAATAATATATAACAAAATACGAAATACACTCACTAACAGAAAAAAAAAGCACCAAGAAGGAATAATCCAATTCAACTGCTTGTATAGGTTCGGTAGATATATAGCGCTATGGAGGACATGTAAACTATTAGTTTCAAAAATCGGGAACATCGAGAATGGCCACCAGAGGGCAATAAAGTCAGCAGTAAGGAATTCGGCTGTGGTCTTGTCCAGGGCCGTACTGCAATCCAGGGATCCACCGGAAAGCTACTTTCTAGGGGGCCCACTCACATATACGTACTGTCCCCTCACCAGACAATAAAAGGGAGTCCGATAGTGTCACTCCGATCGAGTTTTCATTTTTTGATCCAGGACTCCGTAACCAAGGAGGCCCTTAAAATTTTAAAAATTACTGAAAACATTTTCACCGTAAAGTTTAAAAAACATGACATGAGTCACTCGTATATAAATCATAGACCTTTTGAACATGTTGAGAGAGAGCAAATCATAGACGTTTTTGATGGGCCTCCCTTATATTTTGCCGCTCCAGGGCCTCCAGTGATCATAATTCGGCCCCGTTTATTTCCTATACGGAAAACAAGGTGCTGTAAAATGTAAATTATTATTTAGTTTCAAGTTATGGTATCATTTGAGATTTCAATTTAGCTGAATATTTCAATATTAGGAAAATTATGATGCAAAGTGGGAAATCAGGAAACTTTCAAGGGTTGAATTTAAAAAAAAGAAAAAAAGAAAAAGAAAGACTGTTTTCGCAACATCATGGGCTGGCAACTCTAGTCTGGGATTAACTGATTTGCATTGCCGGAAATCGTCCTCCGTTTCGTTACTCACGTATGCAAGGAGTGCATGACATGTGTCTTCTTGTACATATCCTGCTACTAGCGACACGAGATGGAGGGCCCACTAATAAATTTACCGTCCAGGGCCCACCGAGAAATTTCCCGGTTTCCCGCCTGGCCAGTACGGTCCTGGTCGTGTTAGTCAGTTGTGAAGCGTGACAAAGTGAGTCAGCACAGTGAAGGAAGATCAAGAAACATAAATAATGTCTTGTCACCGCACTAGACAGCGTTACCAAAGTTTGAGTTCGAAAAGGGCTGCATCGTGGGGTTGCACTAGACCGGATGGGCGTTTCGAGTGATTGTCAGACACATGGGTGGGATATTCCGATGACAATGTGGGCCGATGTTGGGGCCAGTGGCTATATGAAGGTATCAACATATGACGTGAAAGTTCCGGTCGAACACGGCAGACCACAACACTAGAGGATCGTCGCATTAGGCGTGAAGCAGTATGCAACCGTGTGACATCTGCGCCTGCTATTCAGACACAAGTAGATTGTAACACCTTGTGTCATCCCGCTCCATATCTCGACAATTGATATCAACTGGATTGTAGATGTACCGTCACCTGCGTAGACTTCTATTAACACCGGTGCACATACGACAGCATGTGGAGTGATCGCACTCGGGCAGCATGGAATACTTATGAATGGCAACGGATTATCTTCAGTGATGAGCTGCATTACAACAGATGACCATCGTGTGCGTGTGTGGCAGCGTCGGAGAGAGAGTCACATACAGGAAATATTGTGGAACGGCATACTGGCGTTACTCTTGGCATCATGGTATGGAGTTTATGACTGTCGATTACCTCGTAGTAATTTGCAGCATGTTGGCGACCCAGCGATATGTTGGTGAGATTATGTGTTCCTATGTCCCTTATACGAGAACACTTTGGTAGCTCCTGTAATACCGTATGACAATACGTACATGTGGGTGGAAACTTTTGGAGAGTGGCAAAAGCTGGTATAAAGTATACAAAAGTGAAAAATATGAAAAATGTGTTATTTAAAATACACTTTTCAAAGTTAATTCATGACTAACCACTATGTCCGTTCTCGCTGACCTACAACTCTTCGTATTAACAATTTATTATTATTTCATTAATGCTACTATAATTATGGGCTAAAGTACTTGAAATCATAACTTTTAAGATGTGATTTTTATAGGGAAGGGCAGGGACGGCAAATGATACTATTGCACGGAGAGGCAATTTACCTGAGGCCAACCCTGCACACTGATACAATCTTTCAAGAGGGCATCGCTCGGCCACACATGGCACGAGTCCACAAGTGTCTATGGACTGTTTACATCATGTTGAGGTTCTTCCCTTGCCAGCCTTAACTGATCTCTTTCCACTTTAACATGTTTGGGACCAGCTCGGACGCCAACTCCGTGCCACTGACGATCTACAAGTTTTCGAGGAGTTACAGCAGCTATAGACTGACTTGCCTCAGGAAACGTTGCGATGTACAACCAAACCCGCTGTGGAATTAATCTGATATTGTACTCATTGCAATAAAGTTGTGTAGTCTTGTAACCAGTGAAGTTTCATTTCATTCCCTCCAGTCCTTATGGGTGTTCATTTTTTGTCAGTGAACGTATATACGGTACCTAAAAAAATAAGTTAAAAAATTACAATAATAGTAATACATGCCAGGGAAAATATAAAGAGAAAATCGTTAGCTATTCCAATCTCACGAATAAAAGTTAAAATATGGTCAATAGATACCGCTTACCCCCTAAAATCTAATTAAGATATTTAGTCTTAGTATTCTGAACATTCTACAAGTATGTGCCGAATACATTCTTTATAATACGGACAGTTAGCACCCCGCATTAAATAAGAATGAGTGAGATGAGTGTGTCCGATTCGCAAGCGTGTAAGGATCACTTCTTTTCGGCGACTAGTATGCGACGAAGTCTGCCAATTGCTCCCAAAAATTTTTATTGAGTGGAGCTTATTTTCGTTTATATAGTTCCAATCTGCTTGCCAGTGAGAGCGCATCCATTGGACGAAATAGCTACGGAGTTCCGAGAACGAGAGAGTGCTCCAATATAATATCGTTCAATGCAGCATTCTTGGCTGCTGTTTCAGCACGCTTGTTTATCCGAGTATCGACATCTGCAGGCACTCAGAAGTCAACGACTACATATTTTAGTTGCTGTAGCTGACGGCATTTCACAAGAACGTCTTGCACTATGGGGTATTTAGTAAAGGCATTGTGCAAGCTTATAATAACGCTTTGTGATCAGTACAGATAAGCACACGATGAAATAGAAACTGAAGCGTGTGATTGAGAGCAAGTTTAACTGTCACTAATTCAGCAGTAAATACTGAACACAGGCGATGCAGATTAATTTCTTAACGACCTTCTTCTGTGACGAAAGCATAGCCAACAGAATTCTCATCTTCGAACCATCACATTAAAATTGGGGTATTCTTCCAGCAGCACTCCGAACTCTTGCTGCTGTTCTTGGGCATTTGTCTTATTGATATGCGATGACAACCGAAGCTCGAGCCTTTTGGAGTCAACAGTCATGGTGAAAGACCACAAATATGTAGCTAACAACGAGATGGACACAAAATTTCGTGTGCAGTTAGACTCTGGTAAGTACGAGGGTGCCAAAGGCGTTTTGCATATATGCCGTTAATCTGCTCACTACCCAACAGAAACTTGCAAGGTGGCTACAAGTGCAATGCACATGGGCTATATAATTTCTGAGAAATCTCTCGCGACGATAGGCAAACGAGGGATCGTTTGCTTCTAATTAAGGCTGACAGCACTACAGTACGGAAAGCATCAATAGCTAGTGGAATACCTAGGTGACGAAGAGTTGTCAAGTTGTTCCAGCAAAGAGGGAAGGGCACATGAATAAGCAATACAACTATAGTATAACTTGAACCTAATTAGCCTATGATATAATAGCAATAGAACAATGCGATTAGCATTCAAGGTGCAGTGCGAAAGTACTCGAAGCAAGTTCATAGCTCGGAGACAATATTACTTAAGATTTCGAATCTGTGGTGCCCACCTTAATCGACAATCAAAAGTCAAACCCACACGTCCACACACTCCGCACTCTTCAGATCTCAAACCCATAAATCGGGCCATGTCAACAAATGACAGATGTGTGCCACCTAGATGCGAGTCCGGGTCAACAAGGTAAGTTCGTTGGCCACAGTAGTACACACTTTTTTTCTTTCTAGAAAATCGAAAGTCTGTCTCATTCGACAAGTGAACGAAACGATTTAATGTGCGTTGAACCTGTCAAGTAATACCATAAAGGTATCTGGAACGATATTAAATTAACTAAATCGTCAACATACAGCAGATTACAGACAGAAGCCTGGATCTGAGATAGAACATTCACTATTCATGGCGACAGCAAACAGTGTGACACAATTCATGGTGAAAGCAAACAATGTAATATTAACACTGCCTTGTGGAACACCATTTTCCGCAGGAACCACTATGAGAGAACTCATACGCATCCTAAAATAGCGTTCATTAAGGAAATCAGCTAAAAATTTGAGTCATATAGTTTTAAAAAACTTCAGATATGCAGACGTTTTAGAATTCCGTAGCATTAAATTGTCATAAGGCTTTTCCAGATTGAAAAATATAGCAATAAGGTGTCGACGGTGGAAGAACGCTTCCTGAAACAGGTTTTCGAGTTGAGTAAGGTTATCAGTAAGGGATCGGAATCTGCGGAAGCCACATTAAAACTTGCTGATGAGAAAATCTGATTCCAAATACCACACCAGTCGCTTTTTCACCAAGCGTTTAAAGAGCTTACATACATAGTTCGTGAGAGCATTGGCGATGCAGATCTGGCATTCGTTGCGGCTTTCTCTAGTTTCAAGATGAAAAAAAAAAAAAAAAAACCTGACGCTATCAAAGTAAGAAAATCTCCTGTGGCCAGATATGATTGAAAAGCTGCAATAACGTGTGTATCTCGAGTGACATTGAGCAACGTATCATGATACACGATCAACCTCTGCTGCAGCATTAAATGACTCAAAACTAGTAGGAAGATGAAATCGAACTCGAGAACCGTAAATGGAATATTATATCTAGGTAGTTCTCAGTATTATCAGTACGAAAATTTAACGGTTTCCGCTTGGTACGAGTACGAAAGTGATTCAACTCGTCAGAATAATGTGCAGATTCAGAGAAGTTTCGGCCCAAAATGTTGGCTATCTCTGTTCGATACGTCTCCAGAAACCCATCTATTTTTAGAGTAGGCACACTAAGAACAGTACTGTGGCCATGATTTAGTTACGTCGACGCCAGACAGCTGTCATAGATGTCCTACTACTGAGGGACGAGACGTAGTATTTCTAGCTTTGGCGCTTCAATGATACAATAAGATAATTGACATATGACGTTTCGCCTTAGCAGCAGATTACCTTTTCTATAATAATGAGCTCCTGGATAGCTTTTCACTATGAAAAGCTTCACAGTCCTTCGACTAGGATTAGGAATTAGATTTCTGGGCTTTTGGCATCTATGCTAATGTTAGTCCGTCACACATGAGGGATGACGTTCATCGTGGAGTGGGAGGAGGAGAAAGGAATGGGGAAATAGGGAAGTGTCTGGGACCATTATGTTACATACCATCCCGGCATCTGCTTGGTATTAATAAAAAAAAACTCAGAAAAACCTCACCTAGAATGGCTGACCTAAAGAACCTGTTACATCTTTTCGACCATGTCCCCCCCAGGAATCGAACCCGGGAATGCCCGCACCAAAGGCGAGTAAGTAGAGGTATCTGTAAACGTCTCCATTTTTGACCTTGAAAGTACTTACACTTTTGGTACATACTGTCGTTAAAGTACGGTAATGAATATTGTAATTACTCTAAGTACTCTCATTGAAGTAGCGTGGGGGACCCGGGTTCGATTCCCGGCGGGAGCTCATGTGGTTCGGATTCCGCGTTAATCAGTAGGTCCACGTCTCATATAGCCTCGCTGCTGAAAGGGACGCTAAACTAAAATCACCTCACCTCTCATTGAAGTAATAAATTGAAGTACAAAGGTTCAATTGAACTTGAATTATTACCGGTACTTTAGGAACAATTACTGACATGTAATTATGCTGTACCGGACTGTAGTTTCATTATTTTGCCTACGTAATAACGACCTACATATTTTTTGTTCACTTTTTTTTTATATGCGTTCCTTTGTAGAGCATGTTAAAGTGACAGGATGAATTATTTTTTGATAAAGGTTTAAATATAAAATTAAAGGAAACGGTCGGCTGTGCTTGTACTTTATGTTGAATAATTATTGCTTGTGTACTTTGTAACATTTTGAATGTCTAAACAGAGCTTGCCCATATATAAAGTGATAAGTAAATGAATTTGTAATGAGGGTGTGACATTAGATGGATTGAATTGGCAGACTTTGTAGTGCTTTGAATTATAGCGACAAATTTAAAGAAAACAACATTAGTTACTGAAAATAAATTGTTTTGGGTTTAAATGAGAAAATAATGTTAATTTAGTTCTGGGTAGGGTGGACATTTTAATATAAAAGAAGTAATTAATAATGTAAAGAATTCACGCATGGTTCTTGAAGTGTATAATTAATGTCAACCGTTTGATTTTGAAAGACTTTTTTGAAACGGAAACGCAATCCTTTAAAGATTAATTGTTTGGGTAAACAACAGGCAAACAAAACTGCAACCCGGCAGGTTTAGGACGCGACAGGAAAATTAATTCAGAACGACAAGGGTTCTTTAAGAAAAGAGACCGCCATCTGTTTAAGTGCCCGCAGGGGAGGTTGGGTGACACAGAGGATGTAATATATGAGTCTCGGAGAGTGAGAGTAATAAAATCATTCTAGAATTTCGTAGAATCTTCTGGATTTATTTTCGTTGGTATATAAACTTTGATGCAAATCCAGTGGTTTCATTTGAAGAAATAAAAGCACGATGCGTTTGAGTTGATGAATTGTATTTTATAGAAGTTAACAGAGAAGAAGAATTTATCTGTAAGTACTGGCTTTGTTTTTTTTTCTTGTTTTATGTTTGTTTTCTTTTTTTTCATATGAGAAGGGACATTGGAAATGAAATACACGTAAACACTTGTAATTGTTGGGAGTATAAGGGGGACGGAAGTGTTCGTTTTTTTTTTATCGGGAATTGATATTGCGGATTTTCCGGCATTGAAAACCATATGACTCGGTGTATTTTTATGGAATTATAAATTAACTAATGTATAGTGTAATGTAATATGGAGGCTACAGGGATTTAATATTGGTCATTGCACTTGGATTTGAACCAGGGCTCTCCCATGTGGAAAACCGTACGCTAAATCTTTTGTTCGATGGAGTTTTTACTTATATGGCACTAAAATTGAACACAACCTGTGACGTTGCCGGGAATCGAATCAGGATCTACCGCGCCAAAAGCCAAACACAATAAACAAATAGCAAGGAATTTTGGATTGTTTGGACCTCTCCGTTAGGACGAGGCGTAGTTATTATTTTACATATTAAAAGAATAGATGCATAGACACACAGACAGATAAATTTCATAATAAATATGCGATTATTTTCTTGCTCATAGAATTCTAGCATATCTTCAGAATATAAGAAGTTAGTGTTACATGAAAAGACCATTAAATGATGGGTGAAACTGATTACTTATGTAATATAGTATTAATTTTTTATTATTTTTTGTGTGTGGTATTAACATTTACAGTAGGGGAAAGGAACTGGGTAGCCTACACCTGCTTTGAATTTTGCTTGTTTTTATCTTTAGTAATATTGAACTGAACATAAGTTTGAATTTTGATGACGAATAATATTTTTATATTTGTTAGCATATGTCAGTGGTTCCCAACTTTTTTCATTTTGAGGCGCACCTGGAAAAAAAAAGTTAACTTTGTGAAATGCAGGAGCGGAATAAAGCTTGGTATGTGATACTTTTGTAATCATTTTATGAGAAAATTTAGATTTTTCTTATCGTTCATTGAAGGTACAAATAATCGTATTTGATTTGGAGTTTAGTGTCCCTTTTTAGCACCATAGTTATGTGAGACATGGACCTACTGATTAACGTGGAATTAGAATCCTTGAGCTTCAGCAGGAAATTTATTCCCCACGCCAAAGGCGCGTACGCTAACCACTTAGCCACAAAGAAGATTTATTCGTGTTTAAAACTGTTACGTAAACTAAAATACGGTATATTCACCTCGTGATTTACAGCGGTCGTAATTTAATAGATAGGAGTTTTGTGTTGTAAATGGGAGGAGAGTATTTGAAAATGTTATTTTGCTCAAAGTCACGTTTCAGTTTCATTAATTGAATACCGGACAAGCGCCTTTTGTAGGTATAGAGCATATGTTATTTCACTTTAACGCCTTAGGCTTGCACTTCTTGGCTATGAAAGATGGGAAACTAGTTTAAAAAGTAAAACGATTACTATGGTTTATATGAAAGAAGCACCGAGAATTGAACTTGGGCCTACGTGTACGAAAAGCGCCCAAACTAGCCATTAATTTATTGGAATATATTAGACAGTATGGAGAATAAGAATTAGCACCAAGAATGTAATTTTGCGTGCGTATGTGACATACATGCTGGGACGTTTTTATTCTAACATTATCAGTGAGATTATTTTGTTTTGCTAGTATTATATATCTAGGGTTTAGGGTAAAGTAGACGGATGAAAGCGAATACTTATAAGTAATTTATGAAGGGAAGAAATAGTAGTGGTAGAGGGAAACAGACATAATGTTTCTTCGGATGAAAGGAAGACATTTCGTATGAGACATAACCATACTATTTTATTGAGGCATTAGGTCATAGATTTTTAGATCAAGAATTTTTAGATGGGGATAATGTAAAAGTAATTAGAACATGATACGGTATTAGTTAACGAAGAATTCTCTTTATTGAAATTCTGTGTATGAAATTAGTACACAGTACTAATACTGCGTACTGCAGTGTGCTAAAATGATCCGAGAATAATAAGTTGACTAATATTAATCACGATGATTGCATGGTTTAAAGGCACTTTTAAATATAGAAATCATATTTGTTTTTCGCCGAGCGACTTTGTATGAGAAGTGACTAGTAAGAGGAGATATATATGTAATAACAGGTAGTGTACGTCAGAGACAACTTGTAGTCATCTAATCAAGGTAGGTAGCGACACTTTTTTTTTGTTACGGAATATAAGAGATAAACGTTTATTCGGCAGTGCAGGCAACGACATCTAATAGTGTGATTAATGTACTTATTATTGGAACTAGCCTTATATATTGATTATAGTATTTAAGTTTATGACAAGATTTACTAGCTTTGAAATTCTGTAGGGCGTCCGCAATTTTCCTGTACACTAGCGCCGTGTTTGCCGTCAGATACGAGGCAGCTCAGATAATAACAACTATTGGCTTAACCGACCTATTAGGAATTACCGTGACTGAGTTACTGAGACGCCTTGTTGTTACAATAAGGATAGTAGTTTTAATTCGGTAACAATATCTACTGTATAAAAACAAGCAAATGAGAAATGGCTTGTTTTAAGATAGCACTGGATAAAGCACACCCTTTAATTGGCCTACACACCGTCTGCATGATGTAACTAGCTCTATTAAGAGTTAGGATGGGTTGTATTTTAGATATAACGAAAGCTTTACGCAGTATACTTGACATTTATGCTACGTAAAAATAACGTATTTTAAGTAATGTTTCATAAGTTTCTTTTTGGAAGTTTGTGATTTCTGTGACAAAAATTGCATTAGGAAGTGTGCTGCAATCTATTTTGTATTTATATAATTATTACTATAATTATATTTGCTATACTTCAAACAAAATCGAGACTTAGCCCTAATAAATGACTGCTTAATATTTTTAACAAAACATATTGCATTTAAGTTGTTTTGTTTGAAATATAATTGTGTTCTTATATTTGATATTGAGGAATTTCCGGCTGTACTATGATCGTAAGACTTCTAAGAAGGAAGTGAAGAATAGCAAGCGAAACGAAAATGGCCCCAACTGTGTGTAAATCAGCAATTCACAACTTTTAATGCAAGTTGGCTACTAGTATGTAACTGACAGATTGTTAGAATCTTGCAGATGCTCGCTTGCTGCTAACTTAGAGATCAGAAAACTTTTTAAAGTTCTGCAAGTCTAGTGCAAGTGAAGCGCAAACTTATGCTATGTAGGATGTGCCATACTCTGCAATGAAGCAGAAAGGGAACTGGTGGGTCACATACCTAGAACAGATAGAAGATGGACGAGAAATAACATACATTGGATTTTCTAGAGATAAGAAGCGATGTACATAGAAGACAATCGAATACAAAATGTATAGATATAACCTGCCGTTTAGCAGAAACTGTACAAATGGATGGAGATCAGCTGATGGAAACATGTAGAAGAAAATGATGGAGACCTTCGTTGAGGAGATGATTGATATCATTTGAATACATATGAAAGTTACACTTTTATATTTAAGCTGAACGTTACAATTTTTTCTACAGCGATAGGAAAATGATCTATCAGTTGGCAACACTGAAAAACGTTAGAAGCACAGACGGTGGATGATTTAAATTATTTACTTTTACGTCCTAATAGTTTTTTAGTCTCACATACATTAATTGTATTTTCGTTTTTTTTTATTATAAACATGAACATGCAAAGCATTTTGTTTATACAGTTAGTTTTAATTATTTGATATTGTACTGATTGGTATATTATTTTAATTACTAGAAGATAGTTGAAAAGTTTTGTGTAGCTAGACGACTATGGAAACCTTAGAGTATTGTGATATGAGCATGTTTTAAGTTACAGAAGAAGGGTGAAACAGAATCATGATGAAAATTTGTAGAAGGAGAATGTGTAAGGAAATAAGAGATTCGTGAATTTAGAGAGACAATTGAAATCATATTTAGTTATTAAACTAAAATATTTGATAAAGATTTTTAAAATTTTCTATAATTTTATTTGACATATCCAGTTAAAAATGTGCACGCTATTCACAAGTAATGTAGTTAGACACGTATCTGAAGACATTTAGTGGTATTTTGATACATTTTTTAAAGATATGCCTGAATATTATTTTTAACGATATATAATTGTTTTGACTATATAGCTGAAAAGTAATCATACTGATATGTATTTTGGCTATATGTTTTGTTTTCCAAGGTCCTAATACGTGATATAAGCTATTCAGCATTTTATGAACTTATTTTGTTCATCCACTACTAAATTACATCCATCAGTTGCACATTTAAATCAGTAAATTTTTAACTGATGAACCAACTAGTTATTACTGTGAAGACTACGTTACATCATAATAAATTATAATTGAGCAAATCAATTATTTCTAAATCTTTAGCAGTGGAGGTTTAGATGTTAACTATCTCAACTGTTCAAAATTGGATTCCAATTGTAAGTGCACTTGTTATGATTACTTTTTGATATTTTAGTTTCATATTTAAGTATAAAGTTTGTTTGTTTATTATCTATATAAGTAAATGTTTGTATTCATACTATTTAAAAAGTTCCTATAATACATTTTCAATGAAAGGAAAATTTTCTGCATCTTAGTTTATCCGAAGAAACAATATGTAGTGTATTCCCCTGCAAGAGAAATGTTTCTGAAATTCAGTTTAACAGAAAAAGTTGGTAAAAAAAATATGTTAATAAAAATTTTAGTGCAAAAGTTAATGTATATTGTAACCAAAACGTTTCTACATTTTAGTTTCTCAGAAGTTAGAAAAAATGTAATGTCAATTTTCTGCAAGAAAAGTTTCTGGAATTTAGTTTAACAACAAAAAATAAAGGTTTGTAACGAAATGTTAGTAAAACATTTTTAGTGCAAAATTTATTTGTATAGTGTTGTAACAAAAAAGTTACCGATAAGTTTATTTATTTTTAGTTTATCAGAAAAGTTAAAAAAAATATATAGTGTAATTTTCTCAAGAAAAGTTTCTGGAATTTAGTTTAACAGAAAAAGTTGGTAACAAGATATGTTAATAAAAATTTTTAGTGCAAAAAGTTAATGTTAACGTTGTAACAATAAACATTCTACATTCTAGTTTATCAGAATCGTTAGAAACAATATGTGGTGTAATTGTCTGCAAGAAAAGTTTCTGAAATACATTTTAACAAAAAGTTTGTAACAAAATATGATAGTAAAATTTTTAGTGCAAAATTTTATCTGTATAGTGTTGTAACAATAAACATTCTGCATTTTAGTTTATCCGAAGAAACAATATGTAGCATAATTTTATCAAGAAAAGTTTCTGAAATACAGTTTAACAAGAGTTAGTAACATAATGTTAATAAAAATTTTTTAGTGCAAAAGTTAATGTTTAATGTTCTAACAATAAACATTCTGCATTCTAGTTTATCAGAATCGTTAGAAACAAATGTGGTGTAATTGTCTGCAAGAAAAGTTTTCTGGAACTTCGTTTAACAAAAGAGTTAGTAACAATGTTAGTAAAACACTTTTAGTGCAAAAGTTAATGTTTAATGTTCTAACAATAAACATTCTGCATTCTAGTTTATCAGTAACGTTAGAAACAATATGTGGTGTAATTGTCTGCAAGAAAAGTTTTCTGGAACTTCGTTTAACAAAACAGTTAGTAACATAATGCTAGTAAAAGAAAATTTTTAGTGCAAAATTTTATCTGTATAGTGTTGTAGCAATAAACATTCTTCATTTTAGTTTATCCGAAGAAACAATATGTAGTGTAATTTTCTGCAAGAAAAAGTTTTCTGGAACTTCGTTTAACAAAACAGTTAGTAACATATTGTTAGTAAAACACTTTAATGCAAAAGTTAATGTTTAATGTTGTAACAATAAATAATTCTGTATTCTAGTATATAAGACTCATGCCAGAATAAGTGTTTTTGCTTTGCTCTCATGCCAGAAAAAGAAGAAACTCGTATCCACGAAACTTGTGAAATTTGGCGAGTAGCAACTCGAGAAATTTCACTTCGTGGATACGAGTTTCTTCTTTTTCTGGCATGAGAGCAAAGCAAAAACACTTATTCTGGCATGAGTCTTATATACTAGAATACAGAATTATTTATTGTTACAACATTAAACATTAACTTTTGCATTAAAGTGTTTTACTAACAATATGTTACTAACTGTTTTGTTAAACGAAGTTCCAGAAAACTTTTTCTTGCAGAAAATTACACTACATATTGTTTCTTCGGATAAACTAAAATGAAGAATGTTTATTGCTACAACACCATACAGATAAAATTTTGCACTAAAAATTTTTCTTTTACTAGCATTATGTTACTAACTGTTTTGTTAAACGAAGTTCCAGAAAACTTTTCTTGCAGACAATTACACCACATATTGTTTCTAACGCTACTGATAAACTAGAATGCAGAATGTTTATTGTTAGAACATTAAACATTAACTTTTGCACTAAAAGTGTTTTACTAACATTGTTACTAACTCTTTTGTTAAACGAAGTTCCAGAAAACTTTTCTTGCAGACAATTACACCACATTTGTTTCTAACGATTCTGATAAACTAGAATGCAGAATGTTTATTGTTAGAACATTAAACATTAACTTTTGCACTAAAAATTTTTTATTAACATTATGTTACTAACTCTTGTTAAACTGTATTTCAGAAACTTTTCTTGATAAAATTATGCTACATATTGTTTCTTCGGATAAACTAAAATGCAGAATGTTTATTGTTACAACACTATACAGATAAAATTTTGCACTAAAAATTTTACTATCATATTTTGTTACAAACTTTTTGTTAAAATGTATTTCAGAAACTTTTCTTGCAGACAATTACACCACATATTCTTTCTAACGATTCTGATAAACTAGAATGTAGAATGTTTATTGTTACAACGTTAACATTAACTTTTTGCACCAAAAATTTTTATTAACATATCTTGTTACCAACTTTTTCTGTTAAACTAAATTCCAGAAACTTTTCTTGAGAAAATTACACTATATATTTTTTTTAACTTTTCTGATAAACTAAAAATAAATAAACTTATCGGTAACTTTTTTGTTACAACACTATACAAATAAATTTTGCACTAAAAATGTTTTACTAACATTTCGTTACAAACCTTTATTTTTTGTTGTTAAACTAAATTCCAGAAACTTTTCTTGCAGAAAATTGACATTACATTTTTTTCTAACTTCTGAGAAACTAAAATGTAGAAACGTTTTGGTTACAATATACATTAACTTTTGCACTAAAATTTTTATTAACATATTTTTTTACCAACTTTTTCTGTTAAACTGAATTTCAGAAACATTTCTCTTGCAGGGGAATACACTACATATTGTTTCTTCGGATAAACTAAGATGCAGAAAATTTTCCTTTCATTGAAAATGTATTATAGGAACTTTTTAAATAGTATAAATACAAACATTTACTTATATAGATAATAAACAAACAAACTTTATACTTAAATATGAAACTAAAATATCAAAAAGTAATCATAACAAGTGCACTTACAATTGGAATCCAATTTTGAACAATTGAGATAGTTAACATCTAAACCTCCACTGCTAAAGATTTAGAAATAATTGATTTGCTCAATTATAATTTATTATGATGTAACGTAGTCTTCACAGTAATAACTAGTTGGTTCATCAGTTAAAAATTTACTGATTTAAATGTGCAACTGATGGATGTAATTTAGTAGTGGATGAACAAAATAAGTTCATAAAATGCTGAATAGCTTATATCACGTATTAGGACCTTGGAAAACAAAACATATAGCCAAAATACATATCAGTATGATTACTTTTCAGCTATATAGTCAAAACAATTATATATCGTTAAAAATAATATTCAGGCATATCTTTAAAAAATGTATCAAAATACCACTAAATGTCTTCAAATACGTGTCTAACTACATTACTTGTGAATAGCGTGCACATTTTTAACTGGATATGTCAAATAAAATTATAGAAAATTTTAAAAATCTTTATCAAATATTTTAGTTTAATAACTAAATATGATTTCAATTGTCTCTCTAAATTCACGAATCTCTTATTTCCTTACACATTCTCCTTCTACAAATTTTCATCATGATTCTGTTTCACCCTTCTTCTGTAACTTAAAACATGCTCATATCACAATACTCTAAGGTTTCCATAGTCGTCTAGCTACACAAAACTTTTCAACTATCTTCTAGTAATTAAAATAATATACCAATCAGTACAATATCAAATAATTAAAACTAACTGTATAAACAAAATGCTTTGCATGTTCATGTTTATAATAAAAAAAAACGAAAATACAATTAATGTATGTGAGACTAAAAAACTATTAGGACGTAAAAGTAAATAATTTAAATCATCCACCGTCTGTGCTTCTAACGTTTTTCAGTGTTGCCAACTGATAGATCATTTTCCTATCGCTGTAGAAAAAATTGTAACGTTCAGCTTAAATATAAAAGTGTAACTTTCATATGTATTCAAATGATATCAATCATCTCCTCAACGAAGGTCTCCATCATTTTCTTCTACATGTTTCCATCAGCTGATCTCCATCCATTTGTACAGTTTCTGCTAAACGGCAGGTTATATCTATACATTTTGTATTCGATTGTCTTCTATGTACATCGCTTCTTATCTCTAGAAAATCCAATGTATGTTATTTCTCGTCCATCTTCTATCTGTTCTAGGTATGTGACCCACCAGTTCCCTTTCTGCTTCATTGCAGAGTATGGCACATCCTACATAGCATAAGTTTGCGCTTCACTTGCACTAGACTTGCAGAACTTTAAAAAGTTTTCTGATCTCTAAGTTAGCAGCAAGCGAGCATCTGCAAGATTCTAACAATCTGTCAGTTACATACTAGTAGCCAACTTGCATTAAAAGTTGTGAATTGCTGATTTACACACAGTTGGGGCCATTTTCGTTTCGCTTGCTATTCTTCACTTCCTTCTTAGAAGTCTTACGATCATAGTACAGCCGGAAATTCCTCAATATCAAATATAAGAACACAATTATATTTCAAACAAAACAACTTAAATGCAATATGTTTTGTTAAAAATATTAAGCAGTCATTTATTAGGGCTAAGTCTCGATTTTGTTTGAAGTATAGCAAATATAATTATAGTAATAATTATATAAATACAAAATAGATTGCAGCACACTTCCTAATGCAATTTTTGTCACAGAAATCACAAACTTCCAAAAAGAAACTTATGAAACATTACTTAAAATACGTTATTTTTACGTAGCATAAATGTCAAGTATACTGCGTAAAGCTTTCGTTATATCTAAAATACAACCCATCCTAACTCTTAATAGAGCTAGTTACATCATGCAGACGGTGTGTAGGCCAATTAAAGGGTGTGCTTTATCCAGTGCTATCTTAAAACAAGCCATTTCTCATTTGCTTGTTTTTATACAGTAGATATTGTTACCGAATTAAAACTACTATCCTTATTGTAACAACAAGGCGTCTCAGTAACTCAGTCACGGTAATTCCTAATAGGTCGGTTAAGCCAATAGTTGTTATTATCTGAGCTGCCTCGTATCTGACGGCAAACACGGCGCTAGTGTACAGGAAAATTGCGGACGCCCTACAGAATTTCAAAGCTAGTAAATCTTGTCATAAACTTAAATACTATAATCAATATATAAGGCTAGTTCCAATAATAAGTACATTAATCACACTATTAGATGTCGTTGCCTGCACTGCCGAATAAACGTTTATCTCTTATATTCCGTAACAAAAAAAAAGTGTCGCTACCTACCTTGATTAGATGACTACAAGTTGTCTCTGACGTACACTACCTGTTATTACATATATATCTCCTCTTACTAGTCACTTCTCATACAAAGTCGCTCGGCGAAAAACAAATATGATTTCTATATTTAAAAGTGCCTTTAAACCATGCAATCATCGTGATTAATATTAGTCAACTTATTATTCTCGGATCATTTTAGCACACTGCAGTACGCAGTATTAGTACTGTGTACTAATTTCATACACAGAATTTCAATAAAGAGAATTCTTCGTTAACTAATACCGTATCATGTTCTAATTACTTTTACATTATCCCCATCTAAAAATTCTTGATCTAAAAATCTATGACCTAATGCCTCAATAAAATAGTATGGTTATGTCTCATACGAAATGTCTTCCTTTCATCCGAAGAAACATTATGTCTGTTTCCCTCTACCACTACTATTTCTTCCCTTCATAAATTACTTATAAGTATTCGCTTTCATCCGTCTACTTTACCCTAAACCCTAGATATATAATACTAGCAAAACAAAATAATCTCACTGATAATGTTAGAATAAAAACGTCCCAGCATGTATGTCACATACGCACGCAAAATTACATTCTTGGTGCTAATTCTTATTCTCCATACTGTCTAATATATTCCAATAAATTAATGGCTAGTTTGGGCGCTTTTCGTACACGTAGGCCCAAGTTCAATTCTCGGTGCTTCTTTCATATAAACCATAGTAATCGTTTTACTTTTTAAACTAGTTTCCCATCTTTCATAGCCAAGAAGTGCAAGCCTAAGGCGTTAAAGTGAAATAACATATGCTCTATACCTACAAAAGGCGCTTGTCCGGTATTCAATTAATGAAACTGAAACGTGACTTTGAGCAAAATAACATTTTCAAATACTCTCCTCCCATTTACAACACAAAACTCCTATCTATTAAATTACGACCGCTGTAAATCACGAGGTGAATATACCGTATTTTAGTTTACGTAACAGTTTTAAACACGAATAAATCTTCTTTGTGGCTAAGTGGTTAGCGTACGCGCCTTTGGCGTGGGGAATAAATTTCCTGCTGAAGCTCAAGGATTCTAATTCCACGTTAATCAGTAGGTCCATGTCTCACATAACTATGGTGCTAAAAAGGGACACTAAACTCCAAATCAAATACGATTATTTGTACCTTCAATGAACGATAAGAAAAATCTAAATTTTCTCATAAAATGATTACAAAAGTATCACATACCAAGCTTTATTCCGCTCCTGCATTTCACAAAGTTAACTTTTTTTTTTCCAGGTGCGCCTCAAAATGAAAAAAGTTGGGAACCACTGACATATGCTAACAAATATAAAAATATTATTCGTCATCAAAATTCAAACTTATGTTCAGTTCAATATTACTAAAGATAAAAACAAGCAAAATTCAAAGCAGGTGTAGGCTACCCAGTTCCTTTCCCCTACTGTAAATGTTAATACCACACACAAAAAATAATAAAAAATTAATACTATATTACATAAGTAATCAGTTTCACCCATCATTTAATGGTCTTTTCATGTAACACTAACTTCTTATATTCTGAAGATATGCTAGAATTCTATGAGCAAAAAATAATCGCATATTTATTATGAAATTTATCTGTCTGTGTGTCTATGCATCTATTCTTTTAATATGTAAAATAATAACTACGCCTCGTCCTAACGGAGAGGTCCAAACAATCCAAAATTCCTTGCTATTTGTTTATTGTGTTTGGCTTTTGGCGCGGTAGATCCTGATTCGATTCCCGGCAACGTCACAGGTTGTGTTCAATTTTAGTGCCATATAAGTAAAAACTCCATCGAACAAAAGATTTAGCGTACGGTTTTCCACATGGGAGAGCCCTGGTTCAAATCCAAGTGCAATGACCAATATTAAATCCCTGTAGCCTCCATATTACATTACACTATACATTAGTTAATTTATAATTCCATAAAAATACACCGAGTCATATGGTTTTCAATGCCGGAAAATCCGCAATATCAATTCCCGATAAAAAAAAAACGAACACTTCCGTCCCCCTTATACTCCCAACAATTACAAGTGTTTACGTGTATTTCATTTCCAATGTCCCTTCTCATATGAAAAAAAAGAAAACAAACATAAAACAAGAAAAAAAAACAAAGCCAGTACTTACAGATAAATTCTTCTTCTCTGTTAACTTCTATAAAATACAATTCATCAACTCAAACGCATCGTGCTTTTATTTCTTCAAATGAAACCACTGGATTTGCATCAAAGTTTATATACCAACGAAAATAAATCCAGAAGATTCTACGAAATTCTAGAATGATTTTATTTCTCTCACTCTCCGAGACTCATATATTACATCCTCTGTGTCACCCAACCTCCCCTGCGGGCACTTAAACAGATGGCGGTCTCTTTTCTTAAAGAACCCTTGTCGTTCTGAATTAATTTTCCTGTCGCGTCCTAAACCTGCCGGGTTGCAGTTTTGTTTGCCTGTTGTTTACCCAAACAATTAATCTTTAAAGGATTGCGTTTCCGTTTCAAAAAAGTCTTTCAAAATCAAACGGTTGACATTAATTATACACTTCAAGAACCATGCGTGAATTCTTTACATTATTAATTACTTCTTTTATATTAAAATGTCCACCCTACCCAGAACTAAATTAACATTATTTTCTCATTTAAACCCAAAACAATTTATTTTCAGTAACTAATGTTGTTTTCTTTAAATTTGTCGCTATAATTCAAAGCACTACAAAGTCTGCCGATTCAATCCATCTAATGTCACACCCTCATTACAAATTCATTTACTTATCACTTTATATATGGGCAAGCTCTGTTTAGACATTCAAAATGTTACAAAGTACACAAGCAATAATTATTCAACATAAAGTACAAGCACAGCCGACCGTTTCCTTTAATTTTATATTTAAACCTTTATCAAAAAATAATTCATCCTGTCACTTTAACATGCTCTACAAAGGAACGCATATAAAAAAAAGTGAACAAAAAATATGTAGGTCGTTATTACGTAGGCAAAATAATGAAACTACAGTCCGGTACAGCATAATTACATGTCAGTAATTGTTCCTAAAGTACCGGTAATAATTCAAGTTCAATTGAACCTTTGTACTTCAATTTATTACTTCAATGAGAGTACTTAGAGTAATTACAATATTCATTACCGTACTTTAACGACAGTATGTACCAAAAGTGTAAGTACTTTCAAGGTCAAAAATGGAGACGTTTACAGATACCTCTACTCGAGTACGCTACGCGGGACCACATCAGTCTTTCGACGAAGCTGATTGTTCACACAGTAAGGTTTGGAAGCGGGGCCAAAGTCCGCACCATGACTTTCCTTGCAGTAATTCGCACAAAGAGCAGATGGTATGTTACACGATATGTTACTGTGCCCGAAGAGGCACTTAAAGCAGCGAGGACTAGAATACAGAAACGATAGTATCCAGCTTTTACAAATTCCGGTAGATGAAGGTAAGAATCAGTGACTGAGTTCGAAGCAGTTTACTTGACTTCTTTCTTATAACATAACAGAGAGGGAGGCAAAGGACATGCAGATGAAAGAGATCAAATGAGCGATGAAGCTGCCCTCTCAGCCCACCCTCTTTCCAACGATAACGGTCTGCTGCTTGATGGGGGTAACCACGAAGGGTCTACA
Organism: Thermobia domestica; assembly: GCF_964235325.1. Taxonomy (NCBI): domain Eukaryota; kingdom Metazoa; phylum Arthropoda; class Insecta; order Zygentoma; family Lepismatidae; genus Thermobia; species Thermobia domestica. The sequence goes on along the minus strand of NC_137454.1, from coordinate 119,083,207 downwards.
TTTCCACTCCCTGTGTTAGTTCTCGTTACTCCAATTCTGAACACTAACCTTTGGATTTACAGATTTTGATAGAAAAGAAAGCAAATGACGTTAGTTAAATAGAAAAAAAGTTAAATGTACGTTGTTCTATAATCATAATGTATACAATGCAGCAAATTGAGATTAACTTGTCTTTAGCTCAATAACTAGTCTTGGAGGAATTTCTAATTCTCATCTCACTCAAAGAAATTGTTCCATCGAATAGTCGATTATTTCATGAAATATTATCCAGTTTCTAGGTTCAATTTATTTTTCACTTCTAGCTTATGAACACGTTGCTTTATTTTATTCTTTTCTATTCTCGTTTCTTAATTTCTGTGAGGGTGCTCGAGCACTGCCGGAGTCCGCCCTTGTCAACGATTTAGGAATAACTCCATAGCATTTTTTCTTCCGTAAATTTCAGCTTTTAGTTATAATCACCAATCTTCTAAAGATCCGTCTTATATGGTGTTTCCATCTCCTTGCCCTATGTATAACTCTCTCCCAAATTATTGATAATTACACAGGTCGATGATTTCCATCCGAACAACTTGCAGACAGCGACACCTTTCAAAACGGATTTCACACAATAACAAAACTAATGTACATATGTAATAGTCTCTCAACTGTTGTGTAGCTCTAAATGTGTTGTAGTGGGCAATATGACCCCTTCCCCCCAAAACATGTCATATTGCCCTTGGGCTCATGTCTCTTTCCCACGCAAACTTTAGGATTTCCCGCATAGTATAGTGCCGGAACAATGGGCTTTGTGGTAGGAGGGCACTGTTAGTGATATAATTAAACGCTAAAAAGATCCGGGATATGGAGGCCTGTGAGAATCTAGTACTACAACGTGTTGTGGCCAAACGATTACATATAGCCCAATCAACAGTAAATTGTGCGTTCTATCACAAATTAACGCTGTAAACTGTCCGTCAGGCAAGTGTCCATGCATTAAGACCACGAAATATTTCGGAGCGAGAGTAAACAGGCGGATTTTCACACAAGCGTCCCTTGCGTTCTTTGCTTGCGATGTGGCCGAATAGCCAACTGACAAAGTTGTTTAAGTACGGTTCTACATGTAAGAAACTTTATTGGCTATACACAGAAATCGCAAGCAATGGACGCTTGCATGAAAATCTGCCCTAGGCCAGAAGACTGTACGAGCGCCACCTAGATATTGACCGCTGAAAATTTGCTGTAACAATGGACGAAGCATGGTTTACCTAAGTGATTCTGGAAATGTTCGGGCCATCACTTACAGAAGTGTTCCTGAAAAAGACTGATGTAACTTTGTCGTCAATCCAAAGAAACTTTCTCGGAAGACTTGCCATACTGGTATGATTGTTACTAGTTTTTGCTATAAAGGGAAATTCAAGATTTGTAAAGTCGAAAAAAAAAAAAAAAAACCCTTCAAAATCAATGCTGCTTACTACCAAGAACATATCCTATTCCCAGTTTATGCAGTATGGCGTCGACACCCATCGTGTAGAACTGCACTACGCTTCAAGTGACACGGCCAAAACGTCACTGACGCATGCCAACTATAACTGGTATTCATGCTATTTCGCCCGAGGATACTCCAATTAGAGTCCATATGCTAGCCCCATAGATTACTGTGGTTTTAAATTTCTCAAATGGTGCCTTTCATCACGTCGAGTTTGTACAGTAAATCCCTACAAGCCTTCTTCTTGTAAGCCTACAAGCCTGGGCCCATATACATCTGGTACAGCTACAACGAAGCCTGCTACAGTAGAAAATGCGGCATCGTGCAGTGGTCCGTACCTGACCACCACATCGAGCATGATCGCTGGTAGACAGATAACAATTTCAATTTGCTCGGAAGGAAACGAATCACACATTGTATTATATTATATACTCTGCGCATATTTCTTCTACGGATGTTATGCTCCACTTAACAAATAATTCTCTTGGCGTGGAGCTGTAATCTCAAAATTGTTACACATGTACTGCAGTACACTTGATAATTTATTTTAAAATTTTCAATTCTGATATTACGACTCAAAAATCAAAAAGGGCATAATTTAAATTGCGAATTTCGAGTAATATGCAACTTTCTGCCGATTTCATATGCACATACAGTACAATACACGATGACAATCTAAACTTTACCACTATGGAATTGAAATCCTATACTTTTCTTTAAACAATAAATGATGCAACAGATTCTTTTGCGCATCAATCTTTCAAATCTGAATAGGCTCATTTTCTCATATCCAAGCTCACTTTAAGCACTAAGAATATAGAAAAATCCATCTCAAAGCAATGCCAATAATGATGTTACTGAAAAAAGTTGACGCAAGCAAATCTTTGCGCATGTTTTGAGTTGCCACTTTGTCTTCTCCGTTCATCCAGAAATGCCTGCACAACATGATTTCCTCTATGAATGCCCCCACACTAAAAGAGAAATCCGATTCAAATTTTGCACTAGCCTTCATGGTCACATTATCAGGACCAGCATCGCAGTCTTGAGATAATAGAGCCTGTAATTAATATTTTCCACAATATCAGTTGAATTTCCAGGAAACTTACATTTGAGTCCCATAACCGAATTTAAACACCGACATACAAACTGAAAAACTCTTACGTCTCTGTTAATTGAATGTTTCATCTTCTAAGTGTGAGTATTCTCGGGTTTCCAAAACGATTGTGCTTTAAAACTTACGTTTCATATTAACAACATAAAGAATGACTAGTGAAAGGCAAAACTGGAATGTGGTAGAGGTATAGAGTGCTATTACAGAGATCATACAAGAGTCGTAGTTTCTGCTCTTTTTAAGGGGAAATATGTTCTTTCTAGACTTTGTTATAAGTTCACCCTTTGCTTCCTTACGTAAAGATTCTATGAGTATTGTTATTTATATATATATTGTTTTTCAAAACATTTTGAAAAATAAACAGTATAATGTAACTTTTCTGCGTAATTATTTAGTATTTAGACAATACTGTTTAGTGATGTAGCTTGTGTTCTCGGTAAACCATCAGAAAATGTCAGAGAATACGTACTGTCAGAGAATACGTCTTCAAATCAATTATAACGAGACTTATATGAAGAACTAAGAAAGAATAAAGGCCACCTCAAAGTGTTCATGAGTTTCCTGAATAGTGTTTTGTACTTACTAGAAACTAGCTGTTGACCATCAACATGCTAACACTATAGGTTAAAATCGTGCTTTGTCGTATTTTAAAATAATTGACTTGAAACAATGCAGTTTTTAGGTTGTAGTTAAGTCTTCAAATTGCCTGCGCCCTAGCACTATATATTGCATAAGGTAGAGAGGCAGCGAAGATAGGGACATCTATTAGGACGACTGTGAACTATCAGGAATTACCATTAGCGCGAACAGGCTGAGATGTTCTTGTATGATAATACGGATTACACAGAGGAAGTCTTTAATTTCTACATTTTGAACTAAGAAAAATACACAGATATTCTTTCAATTGTTTTAAACTAGTATTTATTTTTAAAAAATAAACTTATTTTTTAATTTATTTATTTTTCATTTTATCTTTCAATTTATTTTTAAAAAAGTAACATTTGGAACCTTCTCCTCAGCAGTATTGAATAAAATCAGAACCATTTTTGAGTCGTTTGATCCTTGCAGATATCTACCTTAGTACACATATATTATTCGACGTTGCTGTACACCCTATAGAAGTTTTTGTTTGTTTGTTTGTTGCGAAAAGTTCTGCAAGATTTGACAGGCCATGTCACAGTGTTCGATAAGAATTCTAAGCTAGTTTCTAAATTGAAATCATTTTAGCAATAATATAATTTAATAGTTGTATGACAATAATTGAATTGTTAAAAAGTTGTGAATGAAACCACAATAACATCCACTGGCATAAAATTCAAATGTTGGCAGCTCAGAAAAACAGCAAGCTTTTTTATTTTATTTTTTCTTCTGAAAAGCTCTTTTCCGAGTACAGACAGTCTACGAGCCAAGTGACGAACAAATCAGCCTTAAGGTGTAAAGATTATCTACTATTCTTCCATTACCACTGCTACCCATCGGTTAGTGGAGTTAAAACTTTAAGGTATATAGAGTAGACAATAATAAGCATTGAAAATAATTTAGATCGGAAATGACTTGTTATGTTATGGAAAATGGATCAGTAAAATGCTGCTTTTTCTACATATCTGTTTCCGATATTTTGCTGTAACTCTTCATAAATGAAACAAAATGAATGACAAAAAAAATTCCACATTTTATATTCTCTGTAAATCTGTACATATTCACATGTATTACTAACAATAAAAAGGAAATGCTCAACAATATAGATCACTGTAGTTATTGTTCAACATAGATCATCTGTTATCAGGCTCTCCAGGTGCACCAATCAAAAACCATCGGCTTCTTGCATTCACGGCTTCACGACGAACCACTCTTTTCTTGTCATCTAAGCACGAAGTTAAACCTCTGATTACCTGGAAACAAAAACTATTTATTTAACACGGGAATAAATACACAAATATATGTGATAGTCAACATTATTGAATAAGTTAATGAGAAAAGCAAAACGGCTAATACTCACCGGAAAAGATATATAGTAGACTTTTCTTCTACATGTAACAAGTAATTTGTATAGAAAACCCTACGATATATCTTTTGCATTGAGTATTAGCCTTTTTGCTTTTCTCATTAAATATCATCACCGCGCGCAATACTGTGATTACACTTTCTTAACTTATACTATGCACGAGATGAGTATCAAGATTGTGTGTCGTCTGCTCTAGTTGAAGTAAATAAATATTACTGCATGTGTGCGAATTAACTGTATAATTTTAACCTATAAATGTGTCAAACTTGAACTTTGTATCTGTAATAACTTTCTGTGAGTTCGTCTGAAATGAAGTCTACGCATTTTGCGCTATGAATTGATATTTCACCTATGCTTCAGTTGTGGGTTGATTGTGCTGTTTTGTGCAGATGGTCGCATATCTAGCTCATTGTTACAAACTTCGAAGTGTATAATGTCGTTTCACGCCGTCTCGCAAGCGGATATTACTGTAAAGAAAATATATTTTGTCTGTCTAAGGGACGGATATTACTTTACACTGACAAATATTAATATTTGGGTGTTTCTTTCGTTTCGAAAATCTCAATATATTAAGATGTCAAGTAGCAAAGGTTTGTGTTCAATTTTCAAGTCGGGGCGTGAGAGCTTGGTGTTAGTTTTAACAAATGTTACTAGTGAAAAAACTGTGAATATTCACTATCAGTTGAGGGATATTTGTGAATCCACTGATAAGACGTGACTGAATCCATTTTATATTTGTCAAGATCTGGACGCCTAATTTGCGCCACTGTTGCAGAAAACACACTGCTTGTGTTGAGATCTTGGTCATCGAGAGGAAGCGTATTGTTACAAGTATCTGCAACCTCATAGGATTCTTTCATGCTACTGTCAAAAGCATTATGACATCATCTTGCAGTTGTCTAAGGTCAATTCTCGAAGGATCCTTTCACAAGATGGATGAAAAAAAGACAGTAACCTGAGATGGAACTGTAAAATCAATGGGCAATTGTTCGATTCTATTATTATAATGGATGAAGCGTTCATATCCAGAGCCGTAGCTAGAGATTTCGGCGCCCGGGGCGAAGCAGAATTCGGCGCCCCCTACACTCAACTTACCTATCATTATATATATATATATATATATATATATATATATATATATATATATAAGCAAAACAGCTTTTTGTTGTTATGCTATGTTGAATTTTTATTAATCTTCTTGGAAAGACCATTGCAAGAACCAAACGCGATCATTATGTACCTTTTTCAAATAAGAGCTGTTTTCAAGAGTGTTATTTTGGACTTTTTTGTTAAACTTGTTAAAACTACCTTTGGTTGTATACAAATTCACTAGGAGAACAGTTATCGAAAGTTACTACTATTTACAATGCTTCGTACTAACGATAAGAAATGAAATTTCAATACATTTAGACTATGCTCTTTTAATTGTTCGAAATGAGTGACAGTATTAATTCCCAGTAATAATTGTAAACTATTTAATTTTATTCTGTATGTGACGACATCAATAGAATTTTAATTTCGATCTTTTTACGGTAAAAAATATTTTGTGAAATGTAATGGAAATTCAGAAGGAGCCTTCTTTGTGAATTTCTAAATACTGATCGATATAGGTGAAGAATATGTTCAATGTTTGTACTTAAAATCCAAAATACAGGGTTTTCATAAAGTCTGGACGGATTTAATTTGCTTATAATTTTATAAAAATGCTCATAATGAAATCAAATAAAATGCAAACGGTAGCGGAAGGATTAAATTTTTAGTTGGCAACACTGTTAGATAAGCGGCAACTCTGAACACGTTGAGAGAGGGAGAGGGAGAGCAAGGGTCAGTTTCTTACCAAATTCCATCCATTGTTGTTTTCATTGTTGTTTCAATGTTGACTGTTAAAAGTAAGTTGTAAGCTGTATTGGTGTGTGTGTCATTAAAGAAATAAATAAATGAAAAACTCCTCTGAGATGACTATTTTTTTTTACCGTATCAATGTGTGGACGTAAATGTACCGGACGTAAATGTACCGTAATATGTGGACGTAAATGGTGCCCAGTTGGAGGTGTGGCGGTGAATGAACTGAGCTGGTGCAGATTACAGGTAAAAATTTAATCCTTTCGCTACCGTTAGCACTTTATTTGATTCATATGAGAAAATTATAAGCAAATTAAATTAGTCCAGACTTTATGAAAACCCTGTGTATATTTGACTACTACATATACCTGAAATTAAAGTAATTATTTAGTACTTAATTTCTTAATGAATGAAAGTTCCGAATTTAAGGTACTTATTATTAATTGACATATTAAAATACACTAACACGTACATATATAAAGAATGTGTGTATGTAGATAGATAAAAACATCACACAACTAGACACGTATGCACAAAATAATATGCTGGCCATACAAAAAGTTGATGAAAAAATGACCCCAATAAATTCCTCCAAATTGGAAGCATTTGATATGTCAATGGAATTTTAAAATAAATCATAGGTAGTGACTAGTGTCTGAAAAAGTCGAACTTCGTTGGACTAAGTTCTGATCCCTTAAGCCCCTATTCTACAACTGCTTAAAGTTCGAAAATGTTATTGTTCCCCTTGTTTACCTTTATTTTTAATACTCCACGCAAACAGCATCTTGAATGTCCCTTCACTCTTCTCACTTTCATACCTTCATTCTCACCGTCGCACCAAAGTGGGTCCAAACGCGGCAATTCTGAGCAAAAACTCGAAAAATGAAGTAAAAGATTGACTCGATATGATTTGTTCTAATAAAAGCTTAATAGTGTACACATAAGATAGTGTGTAGGAAAAGAAGTGATAGCAGTTTACAATGAACTCATGGGACGTGTATATGTGGTTATCCGCCGAAGCCGGAGAGGCGCTGCTTAGCGACAGAAGATAGGAAATTGACTTTGAATGCTACTATTCCTACATTGCGTGTAGATATTCAGTGGCTGGTAAACATGGTGACACGACCGACATGTATGTATCGTTTTGTATATTTAGAATGTTGATGTGATGTGTAGTCAATAGTCATATTTGCAATGATGCTAATATCATTATCATATCCCTATGGTAATCTCCTACTTAATATCATGTTTGGAAAATGCTGTGATACTGAAAGCATATAAACTATGGTCAAACGATAGGATGACTTTTTAGTAGAAAATATGGCATAATAAGTCTGTGATTTTTTAATATGTCGTAGCGGAAACATAGTTCTTACTGTATGCAAAGAGAAAACCTGCACATATTCGCACTTTTGGGAAGTATAGCACATGAAAATGTTTGAAGAAAACCGCATTCTGGATGCAATGCTGCTTTTGAATTTAGCTGGGATGAATGTGAGAGTAAGTGTTAGATTATTAGACGTGTGATCCCTATGCAAGCAGTGACGAAGTTGAATATAGGTCGATTCTGAGAATTTTGCCCCCAGACCTCGTTGGGGGTTTCGCCTCCAGGACCCATCTTGTTTCCAACATCTAGTCATACTTCTCTGGCATTCACCAACAGAACTAAACTCTAGTCAAATCTGTGACATTTTGAAACGCCAATGCTAAACAATCTATGGACCATAACGCAGAAGCATATTAAAAATGGTGTTGATCAATTTAGTATTGTGTTTTTTGTGATGCGTGCACAGAAGTGACATTGGAATCAACTGTAATGAGCCTCCGCTCGCTCCAGCTGAGAATGTTCCAATCAAGCCCTGAAATGAGCTCAAGTAATGCACGATGCAATATATAAAACAAACTGAACAAGTTACTGATGCTTGTAAATCATAATATGTTTAATATATCTGATAATATATTCATATCGAGAACTTCTGATGAGATAATTTTTATGTATTGAAGCGTCCTTGCATCTTCATTGTCATAACGAATCCTCCACAACTTTGAAATAATTTTGAGAAGCAAGAACTTTTCTTCAATTTTATTACTCTTCAGTTGTAAAATGAATAAGTACACTTTTTCCTTTCATGCGTAAGAATATAAGCCAATCATAAATTGCCAAATGAAAGCATTTTGCCCACGCGTTTCTTTATGCCAATCACATAATCTGTTATATAATTTAGGCGCGAATATAAGGAATAGACCTATTTCATTTTATGATGTAAAACTCTATGCTTTTGATGAAATAATGTCCAAATAACATTATTGTAGCCACTGCACACACCAAATTAATTTGTTTTCTTTCAATGTTCTGCTTCATATTGCGAATTCTTATTTTTGCCAAGAATTCAGTGCTTTGGCCCCACTGTGCGTCGTGATTAATCCGATTGGGTAGATAAAAAAAGCGTTTTGAACTAAGCAAACTCATCACTGTTAAAACGCCGACTTTGATCGTTTCTGATTTTTAAAATGCTCCTGCATCAGTGGCGTGTTTAAGGGGGCTTCGGGGCTTAACCCCCCCCCGAAATCTTACTTACTATAGTAAAGTATATGAAATATCTTGCAGAATTTTCACATTTTCAGGCAAAGCCTCCCCCTCCCCGAAAGTTAGCAAAGCCCCTCCCGAAACAAAATCGTAAATACGCCACTATCCTGCATACACTATAAGTCATTACTCGGGACATTGTATACCACATGTCATTAAGAAATCGTCTATAATAAACTCTTTAAGTAATAAGTAAAAACTTGTTGTGACTTATTTAAACTCTTGGATTGCGAGCGAAGCGAGCAAGAAAATTTTTTAAGAAATCTGCGTATTTCATTGATAACCGACAGCAATATTGATCTAATAGGGCGCCAATACTTTCTGGGGGCGACTCGTATTTTACTCATGTCCAACACCACTTTTTCTTTCTCCTTGCTCGTTCGGCGCCCCCTTGCTCTCAGCGCCCGGGGCGGGCGCCCCACTGGCCCCCCCTTAGCTACGGCTCTGTTCATATCCCAATTCAAAGTAGAAACAAAATGGCAGTCCAAACAGTGGAAACACTCTTCTTTGCCTAAAATCAAGATGATTTGCCTGGTGCTTCCGAATGAGGAGAAAACTAATTTTGGATGCTCAACGGAACGAATTATTAATAGTTAATAAGTTATTTAAATTTTGGGTAAACGATTATTTCCTGTAGTACAGCAATACTGCGAAACTTACCACAGCAGGTTTTGTCTCGATTGGGAGAATGCATCGCTTCAACGATACGGCATTGACATACATTGTTTATCGGAGAATAGTGAAGTGTGTCTTCACGCATCTTTTTCACCAAGTCTTGCTCTTGTCAAAAACAAACGATTTACTGCAGAACAGATGCTCTGTGTCCAATGCCCTCGGAGATGCCATTTTCTGGTCTCTAACCCCTGTTCCCTCTTCCAAACAAAAAATTCTTAGGCGCCTTTGGTAGTTGGGTAAACAGTAGGCACAAGTACAGGATTATATTGAAAACAGAAAAGCTATGACAAATTACTTAAGACTTGATACAAATGGGACAACAGCATGTAATTTTAGTACGTACTTCGTAGATAGTTACTGATTTTCTCGATTCATTTAATACTATTGCATATTACATTTTCTATTTTTACTATTACTACTTTTCTAAAATAGCTTCTTCGTGGCTAAGCGGTTAGCGTACGGGCCTTTGGCATAGGAGTCCCAGGTTCGATTCCCGGCGGGAGCTCATGTAGTTCGGATTTCACGTTAACCAGTAAGTCCCGTCTGATATAGCCTCACTGCTGAAAGGGTTACTAAACTCAAAACCAACTTTTCTAAAACAGAAAATCGAGACACACTGACCTGTCAGTTCCTTTAAACTTATACAGTGAAACCTGTCTATGTTGGCCACCATCAGTTCCATCGAAAAGTGGCCAACTTAGACAGGTGGCCAACTTACAGAAAATAAGTGTAATTTGTGTATTTTTAGAATAGGATTTCTAGTATTACTTAATTGTAAAATTTTAATAAGCAGTGGCACGACAGCTACTTATAAATAATGTATATAGAGTAATCATAAAAATATAAGTACTAGAAAATATTACTATAGTATGCGAGAGCACCGATTTCTCTGTAAATTTCGGGGGGGGGGGGGCATTCAGATGCAGAAGGTATATATATATGAAGATTTTAAGACAAATTGCATTCAAATTATACCAAATATTGCATACTCATAAATAAAATAGGGGCCACATGAGCTTTGGGGGCCCCCCTCGGGTCCCGCAGGATCGGCGCTCTTGATGATATGTTTATTATATATGCATACCTTTCTCTTCCTGAAAACTAGTCTGGTACATTAGATTATTCGGATTGAAAACACAATAACACAAACAACCATGAAATAAAAGTGTATGTACGCAGTTTATTGAAATTGATATTATAGCACACTGAGTTATTCAGATAGAAAACAAGAAAAGCTAATTTATAAATTGAGAAATTCATATGCAATTTATATGACTTCTTTTCAGTTGTTACTGAATGGTGGTTCATTCTAGACATATTTGCTTTATTCTTTTTGGCAGATATGCACATTCTAATATTGTAGTTAACTACCTCTTGTTAATGGCATAGAAGTGTTTCCTTCGGAGCAAAAGATGTTTTGAGAAAATCTTGAGGGAATTCATATCTCAAAACCTCCGCTACCTTTAGACATGCAGTCAGGTGCCATTAAATGACAATTGAGCTTTAACCTTGAGAATTTTCCGAAATTACTAAAGCTTCCCACTGATGAAAGGAGCCGATATAGCTAATGGTTTTACCAAAATAGACAGGGTAAACAAATACGTACAACCATTTCCTGTATTCCTGTACGTGCTTTTTCTTATTCACATCTTCCTTCACCACCCTTTTATGAGGGTAGTGTTCTGGCCATTGACCTCCAAGAACAAATCGTGCGAATTTATGCTTCTTTGTGTGCAGTCACAAATACAGAACATCTGCCTCTCATATGGGAATTCGAAAGAGTTAAGAAAAATAACAAAACTGTATCTTTCGTGGCCAAGATACGCAGGTAAATTTATCATTATCATCATAGGGTAAACATTGCTTCAGTGTGGCCAACTTCCAAGATAGACAGGTGGCCAACTTATAGAGTAGTAAGTAACGAATGTCTTATGGGAAAATGCAGGTTCAAGACGAACTAGGCCAAGATAAGCAGGTGGCCAACTTAGAGAGGTGGCCAAGTTGACAGGTTTCACTGTACGTGGAAACGGAATTTTTTTTTTGGGGGGGGGAGATAATTAGGAATTTTTCGGCAATATATACAAGTCAGAAATAAGTGAAAAATCATTTGTAAGCCTGCTCTATCATTTTTTCAACAATGTATATTGTAATACAGTTAATATTGGGAAATTTGATGGGAAATACGAAGAAAAATCGGGCAAGTTTATTCTTAACCGAATTTTTATTAATCTTTGTAGACTTCCATTTTGAGACATGTATTTCGTTCGGCAATGCTTTCCTTACTTTTCTTTTACGTCGTATTTATAATTTGAAGACACGAACATAACATACATGTACCATGCACAAAAATTCTGAAAAAATATTGAAAATCTGACATATTTCTTTATGATACTAGTTCATTCTTTTTTTTTTTTTTTTTTCGTAATTTTCAGTTCTCTTTGTGCCATTTCTAAAAAATCAAGCCGAAATTCAGACTTCTTATTGCATCAGTATCCTGCGGACTTAGAAAAAGCCTGTCAAGAGAAACGGAGGATGATCCCGCTGGAAGTTCTCCAGAGAAATTTCTTTCATCAATACAAGTGATAATTTGGAGTAATAGCGAATACAGCACTCAACAAACGGTAGTCATCTGAACATTTTGGGATAGTAACTTAAATACTGTATGAGAGAGTAACTCTCTGAAGTAGTTGCACTATTTGAAAGTCGATTTTTGTATGTGGGACTGTCTACTTTATGAATAAAAAGAATGGTCTTTGCTCGTCCCATGTTTTCTACCACAGATGCATTTCGGAAACCGTAATCCTTTTTCCAAGGCGGAGAGAAAAGCCAATGATTTTTTACTCATAAAGTAGACAGTCCCACATACAAAATCTTATTTTCAAATAGTGCTACTCCAGAGAGTTAGTTTCATACAGTGAACAGTCCCAAAATGTTCAGATTAAGCTACAAGACTGGTATTTTGGCGCTTTCTGTAAAAAGCAATTTATGTAGCGCACAGCTCCTGAAAGAACAAGCTTTGTTATCCTTCCATCTGTATTTCTTCCTAAAATAGCAAGAGGGCTTGATAAAGTGATCGCACATACTTTCTTTCGTAAGTGTATCAAATATCTCAAGCAGATGCATTAATATCGATATCTCAAGCCTGATACTAAGAGATGAAGTCTTTTAGTTAAATGTTGTACTATTTCATTATTTTCTTAATTCACTGTATGACTAGGGAAAAGAAGTAAAAAGCTTCCACTATTCTACAGCGATCTAACCACTACAAACTACTACCTAATCAATAAATAAAAGTTTTGAAGATAACGCTTATTACTGTTTTTTTTTTTTTCTGAGTTTTTCTAAGATCATTTTCGTTATATGGAAATTTACGTTATAGGTTTTCTATGCAATTTTCTTATAATTCCAACTTATGAAATATTTATATCACATAAACAAAATTCCAAATCTTTACCTCATTCTTAAACGGCAACAACAGATGTGTTGGGAAAGCGGAACAATACCACAAACATTGAAGGGCGGCAACTCGGATTTTCTGAAGAAAGAAAGAAAAAAAAAAAGTATGTATTATAACAATGTTTCAATTGTGAAAACTGAAAACAATCAATACATTATTCAAACAAACGTACAATCATCAAACTCAATACCTGAATAATGTCAATAAAATAAGTGTTCTTACATAAAATATATTCATTATAAGGATAATATCAGTCTTTAAGTTAATTGGCAAATTTTGTTATCCTTATATAGGATACAAGGACTTTAGCCATCTTACGTCGACAAGCGGTTACCCTACTACTTATCTCGGAGCGGAATACTAAGTCTATAATCTTGACTAAGGCTTTCCTTTGGCCACATACAATGTAAGCGTAGTTTTTCTTTCATTACTAACACCGTAAGACTACATTTAAAATTATACTATTCTTCTGCCTTTAGTAGTTTAGATGGTTAAACCCACTAATACAAATAAAGTACGAATAAGGTTCTTAGCATTAACTGTGAGACAGACGAGTGAGAATACTGACTACTTTATTACGCATGAAACGGGCGCTTCAACTAAGACCGATCTAGTACGCAAAAATATTATAGTTCGCGTATGTAATCTTTGGAATAACAGAAGGCTTCTTTCCTCGTAAAAGAGAGGAACAACATGAACCAGTATGTTAGATCTTTTTTAATTTCGGCTTATAGTATGCCGAACATCTTTCATGTTTGCAAACACACCCATGTATTATGCATCACATATTGAATCCTTCTCTCTCGCAATCTACTCTTTAAAGTAAAAGCTCCGGGTGCATCGGTCCTTAGACAGCCAGAGATAGACAGAGCTGACCACACGGTTTGTGACACTCATGCCTTTGGGGAATGTGTGGTCAGCATATCGGCTTCTCTCGCCGTTAATGCTCTATTCTAGATCGGAGTTCGGCACTTACTTCTTTCAAGTAGCTCTCCACTTGTTCTCACGATGTTGGGTGGACACAACAATGCCAACACCATCTGGTGAGTCATCATCTGTCATCATCTTTCCTCTGACCACCAGATCTGGTACTGCTTGACTTCGCTGATCTCACGAGAAGAGGTATTCTAGTGCGGCTAGCTCGTCAAGGTATTACTCCGGCACAATAATAAAACGGAAAAGTCATTTTCTACACCAATGACAATGCTTTAAAATTCAGTCAGTAACTACAATTGTTACAAATACTGAAGCATACAAGGAATCACACTTAAGAATCAAGCATATATTTGATACGTGCCTACGAGTTTTGTATAGTCTTTTGAAAACTTATCATTTACTGTTTATGTAATTTTTAAACACTCTTTTATTACGTTTATTCATTGTATTTTTAAATGTGCTGATTCTTATACTTCCCATGCAAATACTCTGCTCCTCTACTTGCAGCGAAATATGTATTTGATTTTCTTCTTCACAAGACCAGTAATAAATATATTACCTCTCCACACATTGTACTTCATAGACATCGCCGAGACGACAGAGGATGGTGTATAAAGTTTATGCTTCAATAGAATGGTCATATTGTACACTAATATGCAAAGCACTCGCGAGGTGCTCTTCATGATGGAACATTACTTTTTCATATACGGAACCACCTGTTCCGGAAATTTTAGTGTAAAACATGAGTTTGATTATTTCAAAGGTACTTTCCATAACATTCTACAATGGAAGAACATATTTTGTCAACGAACATATACTTTCGTAATAAACTTCGCAGCACTCATTTCTTACACTAAACTAAATCATTCCTTACTGTAGTTAAAAATGAACTGTTCATTTGTGAAATATGCAAAAAGTCGATCTAAGTCATTTTTGAGAATATCTTTCGAAGAAAGAAAGAAAAGTCCCAACAATAAACTATGCCATATGGAAATTTTTCAGGAAAAATGACGTATGCTATATTTTAGGATTGTTAGTAAAACATTTATGAAATCATCTTCAAGATATTGTCCATAAAGAATTTCTCGGAGTCCTTCTGAATTTTCTCAGGAAAAAATAAAAATATTATATATATATATATATATATATATATATATATATATATATATATATATATATATATACAGGGGATAGACAAAAAATTTAAAAACACTTCATACAGGACACGTAAGTTTGGTCCTGTACTGTACAACACGAGTTGCGGTTACCGATCGTTTTTTGTTTTCAATGTGTCATGTGAACCTTCCTCTTCCGTCAGCAGTAAACAGTTCACCTGTAAGTGTCGTGGTGTGAAAGTGGTGCGGTAAAATGGGCGACCTGACAGACTTCCAAAGAGGCATGATCATTGGTGCCCGTGCCCGTCTGATTGGAGCTTCAGTGGCAACAGTGGCGAACATTGTGGAGGTTCTGTAGGCATCGAAAGGCACTGTATCCAATGTCACGAGGGCATACACAATTCATGGGCAAACTACGTCTGCAAAGCACAACAGTGGTCGAAAGACAATCCTGTCAGATAGGGACCGCGGGGCATTAAAAAGGATTGTAGCAGCTAAAAAGAAGACCACTGCAATGAAAATTACGTCTGAACTCAATTCCGGCCTACAGAACCCGGTTTCATTGAAAACAGTGCGACGGGAACTTCATAAAATGAAAATTCATGGCAGGGCCGCTATCGCCAAACCCCTGGTCACAGCAGTAAATGCGAAGAGGCGTATCCAGTGGTGCAAGGACCACAAGGCGTGGATTCATGAGCAGTGGAAACACGTAATGTGGTCCGATGAATCGACTTTCACCTTGTTTCCCACAACCGGTCGTGTTTACGTATGGAGAACACCGTCGCAGGCCTATGATACAGACTGTCTGCTCCCAACTGTAAAGCATGGGGGTGGTTTTGTTACAGTATGGGCAGTGATATTGTGGTTTTCTGCAGGTCTCATCATAGCCCTGCATGGAATGATGAATGCTAAGGCGTATGAGGCCATTTTGGGGGACTAGGTTTTACCCATGGCCCAAATATTTTCCCCTGATGGTGGTGGCATCTGCCAAGATGATTTGGCACCCTGTCACGCTGCAAAAACTGTGAAATCATGGTTTGAGGAGCATGACCAGGAGCTATCACACCTCCCTTGGGTCCCACAATCACCAGATCTGAACATCATCGAGCCATTGTGGTCTGAGTTAGAAAGGCGTGTTCGGTCTCATTACCCTCCACCAGCATCCCTTAACGAACTGGAGCACGTTTTGGAGGAACAATGGTATAAAATTCCACACACCACGATTCAGGAGCTGTATACGTCCATTCCACGTCGGATCCAAGCTGTTTTGGACGCAAAAGGAGGACCCACACCATACTAAGTATGATTTTCACACTTTTGCAAATGTTTTAGATTTTTTTCCAACCCCTGTATATGTACACGCTGTAACAGGATTGTTAATGAATATTAATTTATGAAATATAAACAAAATCATTAGAGCCAATATCGAGACATTTTTTTTTTTTTTTTTAGTACAAGCACTTTTAAGGTTAAAACAAAACCCAAATTCCCTCTCTTCCTAGACAATTTTATAAAAACTTTCAGTTTAAAATCTGGCTCAGGAATGCTCGACAGTATGACCTCTAGGTGACTGTGCATACATCGAGAGAGACGACCGCGCGAAGAAACAAACATACATACATCCAAAATCACTTTTTAAATGCAGAGGCTTTGAAAAGTATAAATCCATCGATTTTTTTCTTTCTTCACGATTACGATCGTTGCCTGAAAGTGAAAATAACTAACACAGAAATGTCCACAAGTAGTCCTACTGCATACCACTGTACTATACAACCGTTCATTTCCAGCAACTAAATCATACTGCATCTCCACACATTTCCCTCTCGGCATTTTTGTTCCACTTTACAGCATATTTACTTCCAGACACTGTATATTTTTACTCTTATTTTGTTTCCGGTTTGTAGTTTTGCAATGTCGTATTATTATTATTATTATTATTTATTTATTTATTTACTTGTTTGTTTATTTTTACAAATTTTATATGGTAGTAGAGAAGTATTTGCTAAATCTTATTTTTCTTTAGGAAAGAAATTTGGATTTCCTAACTCTCCCATAAAGGAACTGTATGTGTTGTCTATCTATGATTTCTGTGTCCCAAAAAGATTTCACTTACCATGGAATGTGCATTTTGGCTAATTGCAATGAATCTTGGTATGAACGTAGACAAGTGACAAGCAAGCAATTGCTGTGAATGTTGTAACAGTACTGCCAGGGTTTCCAGAGTTGACAGTATTAAACAGTCCATCTGCTCTTGCAATTGCAAACCTTCGACCAATAATGGCAGGATCTGCAAAAGACAGAACGAAAACAATATAAGTATATACTCAATTACTAAAATTGAATTTTACATCAAATTAAATCACCGTCAAATTGCATTAATATTGTTTCTAAAAACTTACCAAAACAAACTATCCTAAGAATGACACATTCATATTAGCAAAAACCCTGTACATTTTCGACGCTGATTGAGATCTTCATACTTTTCTTTTACTATCAGAAACAATTTTCTGTAAATATTGGCTTATATTTTTCTTTGTTTTACATCATCATTTTATACAAAATACAGCGCTCAAAGAAAAATACCAATACGCTAACATGAGCATACGGAACAACTCCCCTATTCTCATTTCAAATAAATATAGCATTAACATCCTTATAAATAGGAATTCAAAGGAAATAACATCTACGCATACTGGACAATAATATAAGAGCAGCTGAAATGTTTGAAAAAATATGAATTAAAAAAACTGACAAAGAGAAGGGGAAAATTCAACAAACGAAATAATTTTCAACTTGCTACCGTTGTTAGAACAAAGACTGAGAAAGGACAAGTTTAATCCTGAAAGAGGTATGATATAGATTGTAAGTGACATGGGCCTTTCGGGAGGATTACTTCAACAAAACTGCGAATAACAGACAGCGAACAATACTAGTGCGAAGAGTAACAGACGCCAATGCATATCTTATATGAGCACATCATTAATAAACAGGGAGCGAAAAATAATCAATGGAACACAGTTTCATGGGAAACTGAACAATATAAGTCATCAATACAACGCAGTTTTATGGGAAGCTATTTTAGTTCTTATAATTAGGGATTGACATCTGAAAGAATAAGAAGAAATGTACAATAAACACAGAACTGTGAGCCACGAAGGGACGACTTAGTGAAAATCAAATGTATGTACTTGTTGAATTAGAATATTCTATAAATATGGCCCAAGACCTATGATACCATGTAACTGAGTTTTATACATATGAACTAACTCTCAGAAAGATACTTGCATTTGAGCTACGACACTATCGGGAACACAGTAACTAAAACCGAAAGAATCTATCTGAAATAGCACCATTTCAAATCTGCTGAGGGAGCAACATGTGAGGGAGGCTGAAGAATATGTAAGAACGTTGCATGAAGAACTTTTCACGACTTCTGTGAATTAAATCTAACTAAAACATCTGCAAGGTCAATAAGAACTGATTTTCCATACACTTAATGGCTGACTGCTTATGCTTAAATAAAGGAAGCATTCTCATACACTCTACTGAAACGGACAATTCGGTTTTTATAATTATTGGACTTATTTCCAGTATGGATGAACAAAATCGAGAGATACATTAGTGACTCTCCAATGGCTTTCGTAAACAACAGCCATTATGAGTAGCACAATTTAGAAATTATATCTTAATACCTTACAAAGCAACACACTTGAAGCGGTCCACCATACCTGGATAAGGCGAAACAAAGATGAAGAAGGAAGGTAGACGAAATTTAACTCAAATGATAAACGACTATAGGTACTGAATTTTCGTTTGCCTCAAAGATTTCTGCACTAATAATATATATTGTAAGGCCGTTTACTGGTTAATTCTTTCAAGTTTTTCTCGAAGTCCACAAATTTTAGAAGATGAAATAAGAAAACTTCGAGCATCATTACATGAAATTATCTGTATAATACAGAATGTTTTGCAGTTGCTCAAGTGTACTATTATCGTAGATTAAATGGTAAGGGTACGGTGTTTAAAAGCAAGAAACAAGAACATATTTCACTTATCACAACTGTTACTTCTCATATTCTGTTCAATCAATTCTGGAAAAAATTAATGCTACACTCTTTCATCAACAAATATACTTTCTTATTTTCCTTCATACCTGATTCAGATTCATCGTCAGCACTTGTTGAGGGACGTTACGTAGTAGATGAGACAAGGCTAGTAAGTAATACAGCCTTATGTCTTGAGCGGCCTTCTCGAAACCTTTCACAAGCTGAGGTACACACAAGAAGAATCTTTGACGATAAAGGATTCTGAAAAAAAAATATTATTATTATTATTATTATACGTCCAACCTACGCTATGCGTAAGTGTCGGAATTCTTATAGAACTGCTTTGTCCGTCCGTCCGTCTGTCGACAGGAATCAGAGCAAAAACGATAAGAGATATCGAAAATGTAGTTTTTCACAATTGATTAAGCGTCCCAAGGATAGTTTCTATCTCCTCCATTAGCTGTCTAGTCACACCAAAAGTGGTTCAAATTAGCGATTTCTGGTTTCAAAATTTATCACCATCGAACGAAAACGCTAACAGAGAGCAAGAATTTTTTTCTTTTTCTGTTTTTTCTTTAACGATTCAGCGTCTGAAGACAATATAACATGGCTATCCACAACTCTCTACCGAAACTGGAAGTGGTTCAAATTTACTATTACTTCCGATTTCAATGATTATCGTCATAGGACGAAATGGAAACAGATAGCAAGGAGCCGTTTCTTGCGAACGATTTAGCGTCTCAAGGCAACGTACTGTGACTACCTCAAAACATACTATCAAAACCGAAAGCCGTCGTTCAAATTTAATATTGTTTCCGGTTTCAATACTGATTTCCACAGAGCAAAAACGGTAAGATATATAGAGATGTGGTTTTCTGCAATCGATTCAGCGTCCCAAGAACAGGTTCTATCTTCTCCATTGACCTTTTCTTCAAACCGGAAGTGGCGAAAATAAGCTATTTCCAGTTTCAATGTTTATCGCCATAAAACGAAAACGGTAACATATAGGGAGAAGCGGTTTTCTGCAAACGATTCATCGTCTCAAAGTAACGTACCATGACAACGTCGAACAGTCTACCAAATCCGGATGTGATTGAAATTTATAACTACTTCCGGTTTCAAAAATCGTTCCCCCTATCTATTGTATGTTATTTATTTATTCTTTTTATTTTAATTTTAAAGTAACCAATACTGAAACCGAAAGAAGTAACAGATTTCTACCATTTTCGGTTCCAATAGAAGGGTAACGGTTGAAACGAATTTATTCTTGGAACCATGAATTTATATCAAGAAACTGCTTCTCGAAATAGCATGAATTTTTCATTTTTTTAATGGGATCAATATTAAAACTAAAAGTATTATAAGACTTCTACCGCTTACGGTTGTGGTAGAGAGATAGGGATGGTGACAGAAATTCCTGTAACGCTGAATTCATATTAAAAAGGCTGTGACAGGGTTCCCACTCTTCCCCCCCCCCCCCTTCCAAACCAAAATCCAGGTCAAATCACCAATTTTCCAGGACTTCGACAAAGAAACGTATAACAGGATTGCAACTGTAGGTTCAAAAGTCACAACAGTGAAATGAAAAGTATAGTAGCTTACGCAGTGAATATTAATACAAGTGTATTAAAAATAGCATATTAATACACAATAAATACACAAAGCGGAGCGTAATTTATTTATTTATTTATTTATTTTTTTGCCTACCCTTATAGCCACCCGATCCACCCACATCCGGCACATGTATTTTCATTCTATTGTATCTTCATAGCGTGACAGTGTGACACATAATATGGGGAAATAAGAAATTATATTACGAGTTTTTCAACCGAGTTGACTTGATTTTGAGTTCAACGTCCCTTTCAGCAGCGAGGCTATATGAGACGGGACCTACTGATTAACGTGGAAGCCGAACCACATGAGCTCCCGCCGAGTTTTTCAACCGAGTATGGAATTGTGTGATTTCCTCATCTATAGACATAATCTTTTTCTTCCTTACCAAAGCTGCTCTACGGGTAGCATTTGACTTTGTCAATAAAGTAAAGCAAGAATTCTGTTCTGCTTCATGTGAAAGCTGATTTGCTTCAGTCTCCAAAGCTTCACTTGTTTCCATCAATTTCCTTTTCTTTCTCTGCAGCTGCCGTACATTTTTGCTTATCTCTTTCCTCTTGCTCTGCACTTGACTTTCTCTTTCTCAGCTCTGCCATATAGCGCTGCCTTGCATGGAAGGCATGATGCAGCATTTCTTTCGTGATGTTGATTGAAGTAAGGTCTTTATGGGAAATGCTATCATACACCAATCTATGAAGGATTGATACTGGTACAAAGCACAGTTTTTGGAGGATAGTGCTAGTGAAGACAGTATCCAAGAATAGGTTGACAGTCTAGTGGATGAAAGAAGAAGAACATTAGTTCTCCCAACAACCATCCTGTTGGAAGAAAGAAAGCCCACCAACCACACACACATGCAGGACCATGACAAATTATTACTCAGCACAAAAACAGGAATAGCAAACAAAAAATAGCAATCAATTAAAATCTTCATTATAATTGTGAAAAATAAAAATCTGACATTCAGTATTTCTGTAAATTTCAAGGACAGAAATGCATTTTCAAGGACATTTTCAGGACGAATGGGAACCCTGCTATTACCATGTTTGCTCTACGGTGATTAATATAAAAACTGGAAATGGAAGGATAATGGTGGAGATGTCCACATCAAAATACCATTTCTCGCCATTTTTTAGTGTTTTTGTTCTGATACCTGTCGACAGACGGATATTCGTTCTATAAGATCCAATACTTATGCACAATATAGTTTGGAAGTTTAAAATATAGCATTCGACGAAGCAAACGTTCAGACTTGTTGTCCCATCAAATATAACTTCAACAGTTAGGAAGATGTCGAGAAAACACACGAAAATGACACTGTGCTCTGCAGAATGTAAATCCAATGGTTGTGGCTCTTTTCATGGTCCAGTGGCCACGTGTCGCGTAGACGCTCATGCTTCCGTGTTATGTTCCCGCTGTGAAGACTCGGTCGACAAAGTATAAAAAGTTTTTCCCGCCAGCCATCCTGAATGAGGTTTTCCTCATTCAAACCACGCAAATTCCGGGATGGTACCTAACACAATGCTGCCAAGCCACTTCTATCCTCCCTCATACCTTTCTTTCTCCCCAATTCCCTGTCATGGTCCTTAGAAAATAGTGGCGAATAAGCTCAAAAGTATGATTTACTGATGTTTCAATAATTTATTTCTTATCAAGCCTCTGGAAAATGTATATAACAATTTTGATTATATTTCATTTACAGTGGGTCATGATTCGTGAGTCAATTAAAAAAAGCGATAATTAGCAGGGCTATACAATGGCCTGCATTTTTTATTGTTAACTTTCTCTTTTGACAATGGCAAATACAGATTACACATACTTGCGTGTAAAAATATAGAACTTTCAGTGGCAGTGTTATTTTTCTAAAACTTTCTTCTTTGACAGTAATACCTACTGTGTGTTTCAGATGTAAAGCATCACAGGCAGTAGTCAATGGTACGCGATATCTCGCGCGGTGTTGCTGGATTGCGGACTCCCCTTTCCCTTCTCGCTCTTCTTCCAGCTGAGATTATGACACATACATTGGCAAAATTATCACAATGTAAATATATTATTCCAGCAAACTCTAGAATTTTGACTGTGCATTCTGGAAGTATATATAGTAACTAAATTATTTATCTGTTAACTTATTCCAGTGGAACTGCTAAACTAATTTCACTATCGCCTATGTCAGTTAATATTTCGTCACTGCCTGAATCTGAGTCTTGTAAATTTATTGTTATGTGTTCCAAAAATTGTAAACACAAAAAGTAATTCTTCAAGCTTGACTTCATAGGGTTTTTTTCTTCTTATTATTATTATTTTTATAAAGAGAACTCCACACTTGTACTTAAAGACAATGTCAACTATAATTTTGAAGAATAAACGAACTACCACGAAAGAAAGAAACCCAGACACTTATGAATTCTGTTTATGCTAGAAGAGAAGTTACGTTCCTACACAACTAGCCTCTGATTCCTTATCGGTTTTTCATAGAAATAACATACACTTAGACTTGGTCTAGGTCTCACAAAAGCAATCCATCTGTTTCCTAAACAACTCGATATGGTCGAGTTTGTTTTGGGTTACGTACGATAACATATGACACCATTCAGACGTCTGGTCTTTAGTGAAACGTGAAAAAACAGAAAACACACTGCGTTTCTTCTGTCGAATAAGAAAGAACTTGTCTCGAAGTAAATTTCAAAACAACATTACGAACTTCCCATACTTTCTGTTCTTACGACGCTAGGCATAATATATATACTCTATGTGATCAAAAGTATTCGGACACCCCCCAAAACAAGTTTTTCATATTAGGTGCATTCTGCTGCCACCTACTGCCAGGTACTCATTATCAGCGACCTCAGTAGTCATTAAGACATCGTGAGAAAGCAGAATGGGGCACTCCGCGGAACTCACGGACTTCGAACGTGGTCAGGTGATTGGGTGTCACTTGTGTCAGAAGTCTGTAGGCGAGATTTCCACACTCCTAAACATCCCTAGGTCCACTGTGTCTGATGTGATAGTGAAGTGGAAACGTGAAGGGACACGTACAGGCCGACCTCGTCTGACTGACAGAGTCCGCCGACAGTTGAAGAGGGTAATAAAGCGTAATAGGCAGACATCTATCCAGACCATCACACAGGAATTCCAAACGGCATCAGGATCCACTCCAAGTACTACGACAGTTAGGCGTGAGGTGAGAAAACTTGGATTTCATGATCGAGCGGGTGGTCATAAGCCACACATCACACAGGTAAATGTCAAACGACCCCTCGCTTGGTGTAAGGAACGTAAACATTGGACGATTGAACAATGGAAAAACGTTGTGTGGAGTGACGAATCCCGGTACACAATGTGGCGATCCGATGGCAGGGTGTGGGTATGGCGAATGCCCGGTGAACGTCATCTGTCAGCGTGTGTAGTGCCAACAGTAAAATTCGGAGGTGGTGGTGTTATGGTGTGATCGTGTTTTTCTTGGAGGGAGCTTGCACCCCTTGTTGCTTTGCGTGGCATTCTCACAGCTCAGACCTACATTGATGTTTTAAGCACCTTCTTGCTTCCCACTGTTGAAGAGCAATTCGGGGATGGCGATTGCATCTTTCAACACGATCGAGCACTTATTCATACTGCACAGCCTGTGGCGGAGTGGTTACACGACCATAACATCCCTCTAATGGACTGGCCTGCACAGAGTCCTGACATGAATCCTATAGAACACCTTTGGGATGTTTTGGAACGCCGACTCCGTGCCAGGCCTCACCGGCCTACATCGATACCTCTCCTGCCATTCCCCAAGAAACCTTCCAGCACCTGATTGAAAGTATGACTGCGGGAGTGGAAGCTGTCAATCAAGGCTAAGGGTGGGCCAACACAATATTGAATTCCAGCAGTACCGACGGAGGGCGCCACGAACTTGTCGACGAACTTGTACCGACGGAGGACGCCTCATTTTCAGCCAGGTGTCCGGATACTTTTGATCACATAGTATATATATATATATATATATATATATATATATATATATATATATATATATATATATATATAATCAAATTGAAAAGGGGTGTAGCCACGGGAAAAAAGGGGGGACTAACTTTGCAAACTATTTTCAGCCCCGAAATGAGGTTCGTCTGGTATATGTTTAATAAACTTATTTAATAGTTAATGCAAATGACAGACGTATAATAAAATATGAAAATTAAAAAAAAAAAAAATAATCAATCATCATCAATACGGTTTCTGTACCTAATTAAAACTACTAAAATTAATCATATGCTTTATATTCTCATTTCTCTAACTGGGTGCACACCGTGTGAAGTCATTAGTATATTATTGCATAATCATATCTGAGTCGATATTTTTTTTTCGAAGTTTTTTTTCCTTTACTATTTTAACCCACATACACAGAAAGTAGATAAACATAGTGCTATAAACAGCATTTGTTTTCTTATGAATAGCTTACTGATCCATCTCTTAAATACGGTTTTCAACTTCAGTACTGTCAAGATCCGTCTTTTAATAAGGTAGCATTGTGAAAATATAATATGTGTGTAGTATGTATGTATGTATGGTGAGTTAAAATGCTTTCATATTCTGAAAGAGGTAATTTGTTCTGCTTTTAATGTGTGAAAAGCTTGCCTCCCCCTGAAAGTAATGTTCCCATAGAACAACCTGCTGGCGACACCCCTGATTATCCTGTAATAAAAGCTGTGAGTTCTATTTCCAAATTGAAACTAAATCAACTGGAAAACAGACACGGGACTCAACGCTTGTTTTACTGATTGTTTTATATGGAAACATTTAAAAGCGTGTATCATGACAACCAGTTGACATAAAGAGATGTAGTTTTCACCTATGTGTTCGTGATTCTTTTCTCTACTTCGTAAAGTAAGCAGTTATGTGCTAATACAATACTTCTAAGTATCCCCTCTGGTATTGTCAAAATTCGCAGTAGCGCGAGAAATCAGTGTGCAGAACTGCTTGTCGCGAATTGTCAACACCGCTCAAAGCCAACTGGGCGCCGTGTGAAGCCAACTCAAGGTCATGCCGCTTGTCATCTGAAACACATAGTAGAGAGAATACATCCTGAATTCAAAAATGTTGGATCATAGGTGACAAGACGTTCCGACGACTCCAGGTTCGGATTCAGTGTGCAAAGATGCACATAAAGAAAACTAACGGTTCTTTTTCTGGCATAACATACTGGTACGCAGATCTTTTCTTGAAATCTGTAACAAACCTGCTGAAGCCTGATTTTCTAACACATTAAAACAACAAAATCTTTCTTAATTTTGACAAAACATGTAAAGAAAGTCATACAGTAACTTAAAAAATTAACTTACCCAATCTTTGCATGACATGCACTATTCAGGCATTCTTCCGTATCTGACATGATGATTTCGAACCCAGTAGCTGCAACTTCATTAACATCTTTCTCGCTCAACAGCTGGATCAGCTTCAATCAACAAAAAAATGTTTTGGATTAGTTTATGGAAAAAGCAGCCACCACTGGCTACACGAATGAAACAACCATTTATATCTGTAGGAAGAAACAATAAAATTCAGAGTATGACCGGGTATCGAACCTTGCTTTCCGGCTAACTGTACCGGTGCGCTAAGGCTACCTAGTGCCCCCCTAGATCAGCCACACGTTTTTTAAGTCCGTGGTCAATCATTCAATCACAAGGACTCTACCACACTCCAGTTAAGCTCAGGCAGCCCTATGTCTCTATTAGTGGACATCTAAAACGATTGAAGTAAATACTGCATGTATTTGAAAGAAACAACAGAAGTATAAGATATATAATGAAACTTTATTATAAAGCAGTCCGTTTTAACATTCACATTTTTCTCTCTCTATTCTGTGTATGTGAATAAATACAGGGCAGCCCAAAAGTAAGTATACAGTACCGTACTGATCAGATCATTGCATTTTATATCATTTCTTGTTGTTATCTACCAGGTAGACTTAAGTTTCTTTATTATTTGTCCTTAAAGCCTTTTTTCCTTATACCTTAAGCTCGGAACAGCCAAAGTAAATAAACTCACAAACTAGAATGTTACACGTGATCAATGCAGGGGTGTGGTACGTACTTTTGGGCCACCCTGTATAATTCTTTAATATTTTGAGGGTTACGGGACTGTGGTAGAGCGCTAAGCTCCGATGAGAGGCTTTGGTTTGATCCCACAACACACACGTTTCTGAAGGACAACGTCATGACCCGTGGGTTTTCTCGGAGAACTTCCTTTCCTCCCACATTTCACTCTACCAATTATCTCATGATTGTTCGCCTTCATTAATCACTCGTCTTCTTAGCCTAAAAGCCATAACCATGTGAGACGAAACTAGAAATTTCATTTCATTTCACTAATATTTCGGCTGAAAATCATTAGTATTCCTTTTGGGACGCTGGCTTTTTGGGCTATTTTTTAGACTTTCAGTCAAGCAGCTACTGCATCGTCACTATTTGTCCTAGGATCATGGTTCATACCTCATTCTCTTCAGAATAGAGCTGGCTTTCAAATGGTACCACTTGCATGCTCATACCATATACCACAAGCGGGAAAAATGTCAAAGTGAAAATTTCGGGGAATTTTTTTTTCTCGAACTTTGGTCCCCCTGGACCCCCCTGTGGGAACGTAGCCATCTAAAAAAAATCTGATAAATAGTACTTGGTATACTGAATGTGTGTGCCAAATTTCAAGTTTCTATCTTGAATAGTAAGGGCGGGAGAAATTTTATCAAGAATTCCCACAATGCCCCAAATTACCACAAAACACTATGATCTCAGGGAAAAAATTTCCTGAGACATCCCTAATTAACCTACGGTCATGTGTCGCCCATATTCTCTTCAGCTTAGAACTGCCTTTCAGGCGGTACCATTCACATGTCTTCATCATGTATCTAAGGCGGGAAATTCCCGAAAAAAGGGATTTTTTTGATCTAAATTTCCCTTTTTTCAACTTTTAGCCCCTCTGGACCCCCCTGTTTTAACGCAGAAATCTGAAAAAAATCTGTTAAATACTACTCGGTGGACTGAATGTTTGTGCACAAGTGCAAAAATAAGATTAAAAAAAAAAAAAAATCAGAAAATACCCCATGTTTCTCTATACAGAAGTATATTTTGAAAAAAAATTCACTGAGACGTTCCTAATTACCCTAGAATAATAATTCGACCGTCATTCTCTTCAGAATGGAACTGCCTTTCAGACGGTATGACTCACGTGTCTCCATCATGTATGTGAGGCGGGAAAATCGTGAAAAACGGATTTTTTTTGGGTTTAAAAATCCTTTTTTCAATTTTTTCCCCCTCTGGACCCCCCTGTTTTAATGCAGAGATCTGAAAAAAATCTGATAAATACTACTAGGTGGGCTGAATGTTTATGCACAATTTCAATCTTCTAGGTGCAAAAGTAAGCCCGCCAAAAAAAATATACCGACCATGTCCCATTTTTCCCTATATAGATATATATTTTTCAAAAAATCCTTGAGACGTCCCTAATTACCCTAGGATAATGATTCGACCGTCACTCTCTTCAGAATGGAACTGCCTTTCAGACGGTATGACTCACGTGTCCCCATCAAGTAAGTGAGGCGGGAAAATCCTGAAAAACGGGATTTTGGGGGTAAAAATATCCCTTTTTTCACCCCTTTGCCCCTCTGGTTCCCCCCGTTTCAACTCACAAATCTGAAAAAAAATCTGGTAAATACTACTCGGTGGACTGAATGTTTGTGCAAAATTTCAATCTTCTACGTGGAAAAATAAGCCCGCCAAAAAATATTGAACATAGGCTTAGTAAATGAGAAAATGAACTTTTGACTTATGACGTCATCACCTCCTATGTCTGGATGCAGGAAGGTCTGAAACCATACGTAATGTCTTCTACAATGCCTCTGGACTTGGAAAAAAAAACGGACGAAAAAGCTCAAATAGAAGAGAAATAACGCAATGTATCATGAAAAACGCATATGATACAAATTGTACCACAAGATCCCCAAAGCGGTATTCATCATGAAGATACGATGAGGTAGTTTTGAAGATTTTGGGTTGACAAGCAAAAAATAAAGAAAAATGAAGATTTTAAAACCGCTTTGTACGAATTATTATAACCCAATGAATACTATTTTATTACTTGATGATTACTTGATTAGTACTTATTTATGATTAGATACCTGTTATTTCCCAACACTGAGTTTTAATCAGCAACGGTATTCATATTTTATCTAAATTTCTTGGTCAGAATTTAATTTTGCATCTTTTAAGAAAATTGATTACCCACATCTTTTCTTTTGGAAAGTAGTGTCTTTTGGAAACAAATAAAAGTTCTAGCAAGTTGGCAACACTGCCAACTGAATTGCAACGCACGTAAAAATCATCATATTGATACAAATCAACTTTCTGAACTTTATCAAAGCTTTAACACACAGTTTCTGATTTAACGCGAAATATATATTTCATTTTCTATTGACCCGAACCGATTTTTTATCCCGAGTTGGAAACCCTGTAACTCGAAAACGAAGCGGAATTCGACTCATGTTTATTGGAACATTTCTACTGGATTTGATGTCAGGATTCTACTCTCAAAATTTTCATACTCCCTTTCAAATCGCCTTGTGTATAGGACCTAAATGCCCATAGGAAATATTTACATTGCAAGTACAAAAATCGAAATGTCAATATAATTAATTGCAAATGTTAGGGGCTGCAGCCGCATGAACGGTTAACGGATTTTAAATACTTAGGTACTTCTCCAATACATGTCAAAAATTCAGATTTTTAAAAGGTGGGTTTTTTGAGAAAATGGCGTCCAAACATGGCGTCTTAATGCAATTTTCAGCTTTTCATCATGCTATAACGTGGGATGTAATAATCAGAATCGTAAGTCCTTTACATTTTCAAGAGACCTTATGGAGTAGATTTCGATGCTAGAAGCAGATGGTTGGTATTGCTCGCGAGGACAGAAAAAAAAAGGTTTGAAGTTAGCAAAAATTTCATCAATGTTGGCAACATTGCGAGTGAATTGC
Source organism: Thermobia domestica (assembly GCF_964235325.1). Classification (NCBI taxonomy): domain Eukaryota; kingdom Metazoa; phylum Arthropoda; class Insecta; order Zygentoma; family Lepismatidae; genus Thermobia; species Thermobia domestica. Next base: position 119,053,347 of record NC_137454.1, on the reverse strand, counting down.
GCGATTCCTATAGACGAATTTTGGCTCTCCAACGAAACATACAACTTTATACTCTTCCTGCTATTGCGATTACGTTACTAAGTACACTCGTTTCTCTACAATAAAATTTTTAATCTGACATGTTTTTCAGTTTTTCGAGCAATCTGAGAGGAGGGCGGCCATTTTGGAAGGCTGTATGTCGAAGAAAAAATTTTTTTCAGCAAAAAGAAAAAAATATGGGTTTAATAATTTTGTATGTAGTTTCTTATTTTAAAAAATGAACTAAATCTGAGACAGGTGTGTGGACCACCCTGGACGATTTGAAATGGAATCACTCATAGTTAAAAATTCATTTCAAACGGTTCACTCGTATTCCCGTGATAATGAAACAGATAACATTGACTTACACGCGGAAAAATAACTAGCAATTGCTTCCCCTTTGTTTTGAAGCGGAAATTTAGAAAACGCAGGGATACGTGTCCGTTTGGGGCTAGTGAGATATTCTAATTTTGATGTAAATTATGAACTCTCCCCCTGATACCTTTCTTAGGATACGCATTTCAATAAAATTAACATGATAAAGTCACAGTTCAATGTAGGTATTAATTACACGTAAAAATTCATATCAAACAGTTCAGTCGTTTTCTAGTGATAAACAACTTAGTTTCATTTTATTTATATGATTTGATTACATTATATTATAGCAACAAGAAAAGTTAGCATGATATACAATTGAATCGGTTTTACTTTCCCAGAACTTAAAATTTATAAAGAATCATTTTCAGCTAATATTGGATAATAGAAAAGAAAGTTACGGAATACTAATAATAATTAATAAAAGTGACATTTACCAGCATTAATTTTAAGACTAATTTTCACTATTTTTTAATCAATCTGTAAGCATCCTTGAGTATAGTTTTATCTCTGAACATAAAGGTCAACGACTTCAAACAAACAAACAAACAAATGAATTCCTTTTGTGACAAGACATATTTTAATGAAGTACCTAGGTCAATATACTAATTTACAAACATAAATAAGTAAATAAACAGCTCTCTTCTCACCTTTTCAACATACATATTGGAATAAATGTGCCCTCTTAAAACAAGTGCCTTAGAAACCCATACAAGCAGCCATACAGCATTTCTTCTTCTGTGACTGCCGGCATCATCACCATTCAGCACTTCCGTAAGCCTCCTCCAAACAGTGGCCAGAAGATCTTGGACAATCTCCTCTAAAGCAGAAATAAGATATCAGCTTTTTTGAGGAGAATCGGTAGGGTTAATCTACACATTTCAATTGGGTAAGTTTTCATGTGATGACTAAACTGAAGTAAGTAGGATTCCAGACGTGTAATGAAAAGGATAACATATAACTATATGTTAAACCAAACTAAACTAAGCTCTTGGCGTAACAGTCCTTAGGGAGGCAGAGTCTACTAGCCGGCTTCTGACACTCATGCATTTGGGATGATGTTTGGTCAACACAACGGCTCACCTCACCGTTAATGCTCTCTCTTTCATGGAGCTCCCGATAACGCACAAAGAGAGAAAGTGACTGACTAGACCAGGACTCGAAACCCGGCATACCGTGCCGATGCTTTAACCATTAACGCCACCCTGTCCGCTTCCTAGAACAGCCACTACTCACTCTCTCACTTTCGAGGTCGGTGCTCCCCACTCGGACCACGTGTATTGTACCATTGACCACTGCTATGCTTGGACTATATCTAGAGAAAATGGCGTGTTAAAAATCGGTTGTTTTCTCTTTCATTAATATCTATATGAAATTACAACCGTCATACGTGCTCAATATATGGACACATGATATATGCCGGATTCGAGTCTCGGTCTAGCCAGTCACTTTTTCACCCTTTGTGCGTTATAGAATTTACATCTATATAAGTGTATTAAAAATTGACTGTTTTCTTTTTCATTAGTATCTATATAACTTAATCGAATTAAACTCATAGGTAGCCCTCTCACGGTTTTATTCCTAGTCACACACAACTAACAATACGAACAAACAAACAAACAAAACGTAAGCTTTTAGTACACTTTTTGAATAAAATTATGTCACTTAAAAACTGTCAATCTTATATACTTTTATACTTTCTGGCAGCCGTTTTTTAATTAGTTCAAAAGTCCATTAAAGGAAAGAGCTACTAACTCGTACTCGGGAATCGACAGATGATAATTCTTTTGCAAAGTGCTTGACGGGTACTAAGATAGAAACTAATCTTTGGTTAGAGGTAAGACTAACTGTGTAACAATCCAAAAATTTAATTTTGATGTAATTCACATACATAGGTCGAAACTGCTAAAATATTGTATTGTCGTTGAAGATAGACGTTTAGCTAAAATTTATAGAAGATATGTTTCGAAAAGTGGATAAAAAATTTATCTCGAAATTTAGGGCAAGTAGAGATATAGAGATATTAAAGTTAAATAAAACAATGTAAAAAAAGTCATTGAATTAAAATTAATTTTGCTTACCCTTCTCTGTTTTATTAATAATGCAAGCAGCAAGCCGGGAAGCAGAAACCTGTGTACAGGAATGTGTAGTTTCTATGGACAAGGTAAGAAGATTATGCACAAGATGCGTTATACAAGGAATCTCAACATCTCTTCTTACACAACCAATCACAGCCTCTAGAAGTGTAACCTAGAATTAAATAGCGAGAAAATAAACAAAATACATTATTTTCAAGACTCATCAGTTCTTGTGCGCGCATCTAAGAAAAATAATTCCATACCATGTGAACTAGTAATAGAAATCTTTAATTATTTACGAGGGGCATGCCGAAAGTTTTTTTTAGATACTTTTTGAAAAATTAATTTATACACATAAAACTACAGTTTCTCAAAATAGTCCCCACAAGCATCAATATACTCTTACACTCTTAAAACCACAGGGCAAATATTTTTAAAAATTAGAATTTTGGAATATCAGAAATTTCATTATTATATGCTACGATAACTTCACTTGTTTGAAAGTGGTCTCCGTTTTTTTTTTTTTTATTATTATTTTTTTTTTTTATTATTATTATTTTAAGAATAAGCCGGGTGCGGTAGAATACGGACTCCACTTTCCTGCAGAAACTGGAGGGAAGTTTCCCAGGGTTCCCCCATATTTTTGTGAACTGTTTTTTCCCCTGACAAAAATTACCTTGTCCAAAGTTCATTTATTTTTTCCATTTTTTCGTAACCTCATTAGTTTAGTAAGATACCTAAACTAAAGGTAGGGCAATGATTTCCTATAAAATAGATCGGCCTAGAAAATATGAGTAACCAAATATTATATATATATTAATCGGTCTACGTAATATGAAATTATACAAGAACATACACACGGTATTAAGACTATCAGTTCTTAAGAAGTTTCACGGTCCAACTCCAAAGACTGTCATTAGATCTTGATAAAATTCATATGGAACCTGCGAGAAAGTATACTCTTTGACCTGACACAATATTCAATTTCTGACATATCTTTCTGAATGGAGGAAAGTTTGATACCATACGGAACTACAAAAAATGTTAATTTATTTGTCTTTCAATCTACTCCAAATACCTCGAAAATTGAAACTCATATTCCACAAATACAGTACTAAAATGGCATTAACTCACCACTCCTTCCACCACCCCTCAATACTTCGACTAATGTAAAAGCATTAACCAAAAAATTAAGAACTGACCAGTCAGCTTAATCTACCTCGAAGGTTTAAAAATACGGCTTATCTGAATTTTGCCTGTTTTGAAAGTGCAAAATTAAAAAAATATTCATTTTCCCATCTTTCTCCAAATAAAATTTATTTCATAAAAAATAGTAATATTTTTTATTCAAAATATTCAACGCAGAAGTTCTATATGCACAAGGATATAGGTAAGAATGTGTAAATAAATTTTCCCTTCGAGCACATATTGTTTAAATGAAGCAAGACATTAATCAAGCACGATTTCCCTTTTCTTTATGTTAGTGGTGTCAGTACTCTCTTTCCTAGAATTCTACGTGAAAAGTTGTGAACCACAATCTTTCTCAAATACCAAATGATATTTGTCCTACACCACCACAGATTCAATATAAAATTATCATTATCTTATATCTACGAATAATGATCCTTTCCTTTCAAACAAATACTATGACGAATAGGCCAATAGGGCTGACCAGAACTGTAAGCTGGAATCAACGAAATGGTTTGAATACGTTACTTAAAAAAAGTATGCTGTTAAATGTGTAAGTAGAATTATAACAAACTACGCCAAACCTCCCTACCCAAACCTCTTTCAAACGTTTACAAGCCTAGATATTAGAATTTTCCATAGAATGTGAGTGGATTTTAAAAGAGAAGCTGGCGACCAGGGTTTCTGAAAATGACTTGCTTCACTTCTGCCATATAATTCTACTGCTGCTAACTTTGGTTCTAGTAGGTTCCTGTCAGTCCTATTTAAAATTTACAAGTCATGAAAATTGTATATCTATCTAAGTTTCCTTTTCCGTCTTTCTTACCGTCTGCGTGTGCGATGTTGGTGACAAGTGACATAAGGGTTTAAAATTCTTGTAGTTAGTTAATTTAATTCTCCCTTCAGGAGCTGAAGCCGGATCCAAGAAAAACAATGTACTATGGTGGGCCAGTTCACTTATTCTACTGCAAGAAAACAACAAAAAAGAAGGCGTAAAGATATTGCTTTTACATATACGTACATAAATCAATTTATGAAACAGTGATATTAAATTAAATTAGAATTGAAAGTAATTAGAACAGAAGTAGAAGAAGAAGTGTGCACAATAAGACAGTAACAAAATTAAAATAGAAAGTCGCAGATAAACTCAAATTGAGAATAAATAAAACGTAACAGCATATCCTTGCTCTTCTGTGTTTTACATTTCGAAACAAGTTTACTTATTTTCTGTATTTAATATGGATTTTTGATTTTGAATTTAGCGTCTTTCAGTAGCGAGGCTATATGAGCTGTCGACCTACTGCTTAACGTGGTATCCGAATCACATAAGGTCCCGATGGGAATCGAACCCGGGTCTCCCACGACAAAGGCGCGTACGCTAACGGCTTAGCCACGAGGAAGCTCTTCTTAATACAGAGTCTGTTACAGTATCGGATCATTCTACTCTCTCAATTTCTGCAGTTACTACTTTTATGTAAGCAAAAAGTGATTCATAACGTTTTACGGGCTCTTTCATAGCTTCAGGACTAATGCACACTTTCGGTGTGCGTGTTAAAATGTTTAAATTCTACTGACAATGATAACGTCTCGGATACTTGTTCCAGGAGTTCGGATCTCACCTTAAAAGTAGGTTACATCCTTTATAGCTTCCGTGTTACATAAAAGTATGTCGAAAAAATCACATATTCTAAGCCACTCATAGAAAAAAAAGTATTCTTAGGAGTAACTTGAATTAAAAATTCATATAAACAAATGCCCAGAACAAGATATGACAAATCAAAGTTTTTATTTATTTATTTATTTATCTATTTTTACCTCTTTTTGGGTCTCATTGTTAAAAGAAAATGATGTGGCATGAATTTGAATAAAATTTATGCAACAATATTGGTGGAATTGTAATTACGTAATTTTACGAAAATGAAAAATAACAAATGAAAAATAACATTTGTTTGAGAGGTCATAAATTCCACTCGGAGTAAATAAAGATGATGGTTGCTAAATATAACTATAGAACGAGAAACAAATGAAATAAAATCTTTAGTTAAACGTCTCACCACTATGTCTTTTAGACTAAAGGAGACGGGTGAACAATGAACCCGAGAAAGCTCACAAGCATGACAGGCACAGTAATGATGATAGTATTAACTGGTCCTTCATAAAAGACGCGAACTGTTCACAGAAACTACTTCTAATAATGATTTTAAAAATCCAAAATTAAATCAAATTAGATCTTAACTGGGGTTTCACAGGTGAATTAGTCCGAGAAAAAAAAGCTCAGTCCGAATTTGGTCAAATTTCGACATTGTTTTTTATTATTTTTTCCTTCTTTTCTTTCACAAAACTTGGAAAAGTAATGTTACAGTCTCCAGTTGCTTTTTACACTCAAATCTCATGCCTATCTTTTAAATATCAAAGCTCTCAAAGCCAATCAATGTGATTTCCGCCTATTTGTCTACTGTACAAACTGCTGTACAACTGTTCAAACAAACTACTGTGCAAACTGGTGGGTATACTTTTGATTACCTACCCACCTTACAGTACCTAAAAGTTACGCAAGTTGTCACTTGAGCTTTCTGGATCGCCTAAATTCAGACTTGCAGGCAAAAAAACATTACTACTGTGGAAAAAATATAATTTAGATATAAGATTACGCTTGTATTACGTTCTCAGTGCGTAAACACTTTTCTCTGAGCTTTAAATATTCTATTAAAAGAGCCTAATGTGAGTTCTAATTATAAAATGAAAGATATGAACTGCTATTTTGGATATGTTGTAAAAGCCGTAAAAGCTTAGGACGGTAGTTAAAAAAAAATCATTAAAGTACAAAATTTGTTGTCTTTACTGTCATAGCTAGTTTGTCAATGCACTTGAAATAGAAACCTTGGGAATAACATAAGCTAAAAACATCGTCCTCCTCGAATTTAAAATATCTCAACAAATGCAATGTTCGGCTTATAGTCCCACATAAAATGTTATTTCAGCTCTTGAAGCATAACTAACTGAAGATTTATTTTATGATTAAGCTGTAATTAATAATTTCGCGGAACAAAATTTAACCATAACATTTCCATTACAGTTAGTGCTAACACATTTATTTTCTACTAAACATTTCTGTCGTTGTTCATTACTCTAAAATAGTTCTACACATAATTCGTTGCAGCTGTAGAATTCACTGCGTCCACCCATTTCCTCTCTTATGGACTGAAAAATTGTTTTTTGGATTCTCGAAAACTTTTCATACTTTTTTCTTCAGCATACAGCAATAATTTTCTAGGAAAAAAATCCTTTTCTCCCCAAGTCCCTGAAATTCAAGCGAAATAGGAATAAAATATTCCAATGAACCTAGCTTAAAATCTTGATCAAGGGGCTATTTTTGCTGGTCATGGCAAGGGAGATAAAGATGTGATGCACACTCTAAAGGAATTCACAACAAAATGGCCTGCAAAATTTAGATTAGCGGTATTAACGTTGACAGAAGTGTGCCGCTGTCCATGATGCCGGTTTGTAAAAGCTGGCATTGCTTGTTTAATAAACGCTTCAACAAATATTCAGTTCACTTTTGACTGAATGTTCAGTATTAAACACACACACACACACTATATATATATATATATATATATATATATATATATATATATATATATATATATGTGTTTCTTATTGAGTAAATGAAATTCATGGATTTTGTCAGGGTGATTAATGTTTGTCTTAATAACTAAGTGCTTTATAAATGCCTTCAATCTAGCACAAAATAAATAAATAAAATAAAATATTTCTTCGGCTTGGGTTGAAATGTTCTTTATATCCTTCTGGGACAGTACGGCCATGAGGACCTACAATAAAGTGGAGCAACAGCTAACCATGAAGTGCAAGATCTGCAGCAAAGAAGGCATAATTAAGACAAACAGGGGAAGACATTATAGGAACAAATATTATAGAGTGGAAAAACAACGACGTCAAGAATGAGATATACAACAAACTACACCTTCCTGATTATTTTCTGATTACACACATTAATCCACATAAAACACTAATTCACTACCTGGTTTCCTGCACCTGCACTATACGTCTAATAATTTCAGCTGCTTTTCTTAGCAACACTTCACTTTCAAACAGACTTCTGTTCTTTCCTTCACATACACCCACCAACCACCACTGTAAAATTTTCTCAACTGTTCTACACTCACTAAAAAGATGGTCTCGAACTGCAGTTCCATTGTTCACAATGCGGGCTAAACAAGTCACTAGAGCGTTGTGATGGTTCACTAAATTTGGACTTATTAAATAATCCACAAGACGTGGACTTATATGTGGGATTAAAACTTCTACTGTGGCTATTTCCGCTAATGCATTTAAACATCTTTCTACTTTATCCGATGTTCTATTCCTTCTTTGATCACCTGCATCTGGCTGATCATCTGCAAAAATAAAAGCACGAAAAGAATACCATTTAGAAAATTCTGTTTTTAAAATGTATATACCATATTCTAGATAAATAATAGCTTCATAATGAAGTCAAGTGTTTAATACTTCCTTCTTTTCTCAAACTATTCATGCTATTCTACAAGTAAAAATATCACCCAATGAAACTGTAACCTCATAACTTAGCAGTTCTAAGTTCTACTAATATTGGTGATTTGAATGATTTTTGAATTTTCTGAGTGGAAAGATTTTATCTAAGAGTGTCATTTATTTAAATGGAAAGAGTCCACTTTATTCATTTTCTGCATCGTGAAGTAGTCCACTTCATTCATCGTGAAGTAATTACGAAAAGCAGTTTTACAATTACACTGAAGCAAGACAAGTAAAAGCACACTAATAATAATAATAATAATAATAATCCCTCTCTGCTGGTCTAGTGGCGTGCGCCTTTGGTACACGTGGTTCCGAGTTCGATACCAATGGAAAAGCATTGAAATCTGAACGTGTTACAGCATTTGAACTCTACCTTAAATTGTAGGTTCATGTCTCATCTAGTTTCGGTGCTGAAAAGGGACGCTACACTATAATAAAGATATCCTCGCGTAAACCGTCCAGAAATTTGTCAACAATGATAAAAAATCATCTTTGCTACTTACCTTGGCAATTGAGTAGATGGCTGTCTATAACATGAGATCTTAGATCTTCACAAAATTTGGTTTCGGCAGCACTTCTCAAACATTTCATGGCTTCCTGTCTGAAACAAATCGATAAATGTTAGAATTATTTGTAATATAAAACAATTTCTTGATTTACATGTGCTGTTAGGCTTAAATCTAGAAGAAAAGCAATTCTTGCACACCTTCTATAAACACCTTTGCCATGAAAGTTTCGAATTGTTACACCAAATTGTTCGTAGAAAGATAATCTTATCACTTAGTAAGTTAACATTTTTGACTGTTTGTTTCAGGTCCTTATTGATTAATTAATTGAGGCTTAATGGGGACCTGAGCAACGAGGCTATTTGTTCCCGTCACGATCAACACGACTGCCGTAAATAAAAGTTAAAAACTAACATATTAAAATATAACAAAAATACTGTTGCAAAAGAGAAAAAATAATAAATATACGAGAATAACAATAAATAGTAATAATAATAGTAGAGAAAATATATAACAATAAATACTAATAATAGTAACAATAAAGGAAATATATAACAGTAGTAAAAAAAAAATAGAAATCAACGATGAGGCGAACATTTCCATGTGGGTCAAGTACCATTCACTCAGTATCCATCAGCTTGTCTTCCACCGTATCAGATTTCAAAAAAATTGAAGGTGGCTTACTTACGAACAGGTGGAGATTTTGTTCTTTTCGGGGAAAGGGCCGCATCATTGAGTTGGAATATATACTAACTAAATTTTAAGCAGGCCATATAAGGTAAGCGCCGAGGAGCTGGAGTTCACCGAAAACCAACAGTAACAGAAACACGTGGGTTTTTGGAGGTTCGCTAGTCGATGCGACTGGAATCAGTTTCTGAGCTTTTGTCAGGAACAACATCAGTTTGGGTGGAAACGCCGGACATCTGAGTTGCCACAGATTTGTAATAGGTGGCTGCAACAGTAGGAAACAGAACAGAAAGCGAGAAAGGTACGCTTTCTTTTAAACGACGCTTAGCATCGGTGGCAGAGATCTTCTCAACCACCATTAGCTCTCGGATACGTTTCTCACATTGAAAGACTGGACAATCTCGAGACCAATCCTGAATGCTCGCCCTTACAATTGACACAAAAGGGCTTGGTCGCTGTACAGGGTCCCACACCATAACTATCCTGGCCGGAATTTGCAAAAAGAGCACCATTCTCATTACACGACGTGCTGTGTGCTCGAAATGTAGACATTTGAAACAGCGCAGGGGACTGGGAATATAGGACGTACCTTAAGTCGGTAAAAACTATGATTTACGTAATCGGAAGTATAAGCAAACTGCAAATAAGAATCAGTGACTGAGTAGCAATGAGTTCAACTGACTTCCTAGTTTTGAGGCGAGCTGTCTCTACAACATGTTGGTCAGCCAGCTCCTATTTAAACTCTTCCTCGGTTCCAACATGATATACCACCACGAAAGACGTTCAGTAGACGATGCGGTTCTACAGACATGTTTACTGGTCCAATGGAGGTTAATTTGAGTAGCTTCACTGTTTGCTTCTCGTCGACCGTCTCCACCAATAAAGTGCCATTCCGTAATTTCTTGGTATCTTTAATCTATCTGGCGTTATAAGTAATAACTTTACTCATGAGGAAAGGGGACAAACCGTTAATAGCACTCGAACGGTTACCTTCAGCATTAGCACTATCAGCATCTTACGGACTTTTCACGCGTCGTGATATTTGTCTTTTCCACACTATTTACAAGTTGACAGTTTGTCTTGCTCTCGCCTGTTTTGGGCTTTTTACGAGAGGGTGGGCTCGGAACCGATTTTAATAATTTTTTAGTACCCATCATCTATAAATAAAAATTGTGTGTGAAAACAGCAACTTCACCCCGCGGCGCTTGCGAGGAACTTACGCTACTCCCCTGGCTATCCCATAAGCACGCTCTCAGTGTAGGATCAGTGTGAGGCCGACGCGGTCACGGGGAATGGAGATGCAAGAAAACCATCCCCGTCAACAGAAACGCGTGGCCCCGGAAAAAGAAGAACTGGAACTAAAAGAACGAGAACCTGTCAAACGAGAAAGATAGACCCTCCCCAGCCCACAAGAGAGCAAAAGAACAAAAGACGTTTCTTTATAGTTTTCAGTCTTTATTATTTATTTATTACTTTTCTGTTTTGGTATATTATTTTTTGGATTATTTATGTTTTCAAAACTCGACACCGGACAACACAAACACTGGACACACACAACAGAAGGTCGGGATGAGTGCACATCCACCCCAGATGGAGGAAGACGTCCAGCCACTTTTCAAGACTCCCACCAACCACCCGCGAGTTCTGTAGCGGTATTTGCGGCTGAAAGGACATGCGAGAACATGTGGATGAAGGGTGATGCAGGCATGAAAAATAAAGCTGCCCTCTCAGCTCCACCTCCTCCCCGACGACGACGGTCTGCTACATGTAGACGTCCTTATACGACACCGTGGTTATCAAGGACAGGGTCCACCAATAATATGGGCTCCGACCCACTGCTGAGGTACTTGAGTCCAGTGCAGTTGGTGTATGTGCAGACCATCATGCACGATCAACTCTTACGTTACACGACGTTCCCCCACCACGTTCTCTCTTCTCCAAGAGAGGTGGGTTAAAGTACTACTTACCAGTCCCGACAGATGAGATTTTTGATAATCACTTTATCTTAATGTCTGTTTTAATCCATAGTATCGGCCTTCTGGCCAAGATTTTTCTTCGAAACACTGAACATTGGAGGCAAATGTCAAACAGTGTCTTTAACTGATCCGCATACTTATGCGTATTGCGAAGATATAATGGAGCGCATGGTATAATTAATACTTTTATCACTACACTTACTTATTCTGTTCCAGGCGGTAGTTTTACGTAACTTGAGGTTTTTGTAACTTCACTCAGTTCAAGATGGTGCGTTAAGCTAAGCAAATAAGTTATAATATGCAAAGAATACGTATTATACACAAAAAAATTAAACTGATTTTGTGTGTTCAAAAAAATTAAAAAAAAGAAATGCTGAACACTACAAAGCCAGTTTAATTTTATTTTGTATAAGAAAATAACAGTTAAAGAAAAACTGGAATTAGTGAGGAATTAACGTCATATAATTGGCGCACAAAAAACTTTTTTTCTTCCTTAAATTCCTTTGCTTATCTCTATTGTTTTGTTTCAATTCGTCGAAAGTTTCAATACCCGGTTGAATACTTTCTTCAACCGTATATGAGAGAGAACTTCTTAGAAGGGTATTTGAATATACTCGATAATCTGATCGGATAAGTTTTGAAGAAATATTCCCCCCCCCTTTTTTTTCTATTTTCTTATCTGTTGGGCATATGAGCGTGGTGCAAAGTGCTTTTAAAAGTGGCACATATCGTTTCCGTAGTTGAGAGAGTTTATAGTCTGTGAAAACAAATAGATTGAACGAACAAGATTGAAGAAAACATATTTCATATGTTATTGACGTAGATTTAAGATTGTAGTGTAAGATTAGGATGTTCAGTTTGTAGGATTTAGGATTTACATTTCTGGGCTTTCGGCATCTATGGTCATTTAGCCTATCACGTATGACCTCGGGGAGCACACTATCCGGGGAAAGGGAAGGAAGACCGAAGGGAGCGGCCTGGGACCTATAAGTTAAGTATCACTCCGGCATTTGCCTGAAAAAGCTTTTTACACTTTTTTTTCGGCCGAGTGTCCCTACCGAGAATCGAACTCGGGGCCGCTCGCACTGAAGGCGAGAGCGTTAGCGACTACGCTACGCGGGGCCACAATATTCAGTTTGTAGTTCACCATTGATTTAACAGATATTGATTACTGTACTGTACAGATTAAGAATAAATGGACCAGACAACATATCTGTGTTTTTGACTGTAGAAGGTTACCGGACAATAGCAATAATAGCCATACTTTGTGTTTTAGATTTTAATAGTATCAAGTGAACTAAGTAAATTGCCAGCACATGAAAGATAATAAAGTAATCACAAACAGCATCATCTCACTAGGTAGTATCAATATACTTCTATAGACAGCTACATAGTTTTAAAAGAAAAATAAATATACTCTTTGCTTATCCACTGACAGATTTTATAATGCAAATCCTGATTTTTTCTACATTTTTTCCGTTGCACTCTTTCTTTATATCTCGTGTATCCAACTATTTGACTTAGGGTATTCATACAAATACAGATCATGCAAAAGTACTAATAGTTACAAAAAACTAGTTACAAATCTGAAAACACGAAGTTATTTATTTATCTTACCTTACAGATACTGCTTCTTCCTCAAGTAACGCATGTATGAGTGTACTGTAAAACTTTTCTCTACTCTTCATCCACGGATAAAGGAAGCAGAAACCACGAAAGGCTAGCTGACGCAACTCGGGATTCGCATCTATTGCAGCCTCTAAATACAATGTGTATGCTTCTTCTTGATATGGAAGCACTGCGAGCATGAAACAAAACAAAGAAAAAAAAGTTACAGAAAAAAAAACATTTATTTATAAGCATTAAGAATATTATAAAGCTTGACAAAGATCGTATTAAGCATAATAATAATAATACAAATTTTGCTTTGAAATCTTGAAAAGGAGTCAGTTCTCGAAAAAAAGATTGATATTGAAAAAATAGGTTAGATCGTATACAATAATAGTTGTGAAGAAAGTAGGGGTGTTCTGGATTCCGGAATACTTGGGAATGAAAATCTTAAATTCCGGAATCGGAATTAAAAATTTAGTTATTCCAGAATCTCGGAAATTCGAAATTCCGGAATCTCGGAAGTTCACTCCGAAATTTCGAAATCTCTAAATTCCGGAATTTCAGTCAGAAATTTTTGGAATTTCTAAAACTCGGAATTCCGGAATCTCGGAACTTCAGTTAAAAATTTCGGAATTTCGAAAACCCGAAACTCCGAAATCTCGAAACTTCAGCTAGAAATTTCCGAATTGCAGAATATGTGGACTTCGGTTCAGCACTTCTGAATCTTTGAAATTCGGAATGCCCAATAACGGTACGTCGATCCAGCATATCGGAATCTCAGAATGCTGAAATGTCAGAATCTGAAATCTTCAAGTAACATGATTATGAGATAGACTTCAACACTCAGACAATGTAATGATGATGAAACTTACTCCCTTTTACTCATTGTCAGTGGCGGCAATACTCAGTCTTTCTGCAGAACGAAAAGTGCTCAGCAGAAGGACTCATTGAACGAAGTGTAAAGACTTCATTAACTGGTTGTTGTCTTGTTCTAATATTCTACCCAAGGACAGGCTGTAACATGTTTATACATCGTTGCTAGCTGGGCCATTAGTGCAATACTGATGGAGTATCGACCAGTTTCTTCCCTGCGTGAGTTCAAAATGACATAGAAAATGAAAAATTTAGAACCAGGGCCAAGCCATAGATTGCGAGTTTCGTATTCATTACTTATATATTTACTTGCACACTAGAGCCGATATTCCTCTGCTATTATTTCACCCTCGTACTCCTTAGTGTTTAGAAATCAGGTTCTGGACACGTAGCTGAAATGCTCGTTCTGCGCACGGGGATATTAAGTTTATCAAAAATATTTGAACCCCCAACTACCCTTAAGATACACATTTCAACGATTGATTTCACGGTTTATCTCGAAAACTATGGATTCGACACTCATATCGATAGTTTCCAATTATTGTTACATGCCACCTCTTCCCACTCTATCCATGATGTCTTGAGAGCTAAATTCAACTTAAATGGAATCGAGAGTGTCAGTGTTCATCTCAGCGGCCGAAAAAACTATGAATTCCGAATTAATATCAGTCGTTTCTAACTATTTTTACATGTCACCCTCTTTCAATCTACCTCCTTGTGGAGCTAGGGGGTCTTACAGTCACAATTTGTTTCCAAGTTGTAGTCATATGTGTATCAAGTTTGTCTGAAATTGCTTCAGATGTTCCAGAATTATGCTGGAACAAACATACATCCATTTTTATAAGACAAAGCATCTAGCTCTTCTCCCTCATAATTTTCTTAGTTTTTAACTTCTTTTAACAAAAGAGACACTGACCAAAGCTTAAAACCCACTTTATTTTAAATTATAATTTGTAACTGTTACGGATATCTAGCATATCCTTCTTCAGACACTATCGAAATTAATGAAAATACAGACATATATATAAATGATGTTCTTTTGTTAAAACAATCAATCCAAAGCCATGAATAGTCTTACTATCGAAGTGACTCCAAGACTGAAAAGGAGTATATACATATGGGAAGATAGGAGAAGAAGGGAGATCGTGAAGATACAGCAAATATGGTTCCTGAAAATGTGTTTGGAAGAAGTGGTTATGAAGAATTTGGAGAAGTGGGAGAGAAGTTTTAAAGAAAAAGTGAAAGAGAGACTGATGAAGAAAGGGAAAACCTTAGGATGGCGTAGAGAAAAAAGCAAAGAAAGAGAGAAAAAATGAGAGTAGTGGTCTTGGGAGACGTGAGAATAACGGAAGAGGAGGAAGAACTTCTTAGTTTAGGTCACAGATTCAAGGTGAAAGAAGGGGAAATAGATTTTAGAGAGCTGATTTACTCAGTGGAAGAGGCCTTAACGGACGTTAAAGAAGAAGAACAGAGAGAGAAGATAAGGAGAAGAGCAGTAGCGGTAGTGAAGAACAGCATGAAGAAAAGGAGTAAAGAGAATTTGAAGAAGGAAGAAAAAAGGGGTCTTATGATGTTGAGAAGTAGGAAGGACATAGTAATAGAACAGGCGGACAAAGGTGGAGCAGTGGTAGTTATGGAGAAAGAATGGTAGAGCGGGAGACACTTCTAAATGGTACAGCCATATGGAGATTTACGGCTAAGGTGTACCATTTAGAAGTGTCCCCCGCTGTACAAGAAGAAACTGGAAGATTTATGTGGCAATACATATGAGGTTATAGGGGATAAGGACATGAAAGAAGAGGATCTATTGAAGAAAGTAATGAAAGAAGGAAGAGGTTTCAAGAAATGGATAAATATACAAGGAAGGATACCAAGAATGAAAGGTTTCCCAAAATTACACAAGAAAGAAGTGAAGCTTAGACCAGTACTAGACTGTAGAGGCAACTACTGGGAGCCTCTAGAGAAGGAGTTGAAGGAGATTTGTGAAAGCATAAGAGAAGGACAAGAATCGTGCAGAGTGAAGAACACAGAAGAAGCCAAGGAATTGTTAAGAAGAGTGGATCTTATTGGAGGCAGAAAACTTATGTTTAGTCTTGATGTTAAGGCTATGTTCCCGAGCCTTAGTAGAGAAGCAATAATAAGTGTCATAGAGGAAGAAATGGGTAGTAAACGTATAAAAGGATGGACAAGAGCGAAAGTAGTTAAGGCTTTGAAGTTAATATGGAAAAACAGTTATTGTATAATCGGTGAGAAAGTGGTAAAAATAAGAAAAGGAATCAGTATAGGTTCGAGGCTGAGCCCAGTACTGGCAGAAATAATTATGAACAAATGGGAGAAAAAGGTGAAAGAAGAAGGGTGTAAGAACTTGATCATATTTTGTAGGTATGTGGATGACTGTCTAGGCTTGTGCAAAGGGACTAGGAGACAATTAGAGAACTTCAAAGATAGTGTGGAAGATAAAGAAAAAGGCATAAGCTTGGAAATGGAGTTGGAAGAAAATGGAAGAATAAACGTTTTAGACATGACCATAATAAAACAAGGAGAAGGCCTGGTTACGAGGTGGTACCAGAAAGAGTGCTCAGCGGAAGTGTACTGCCATGAGAGGAGCGACGTGGATAGGAGTACAAAGAGAAATTTCATAACAAATATGATAAGAAGAATAGAAATGGAGGAGGACGAAGAGGAAGGAAGGAAGCAGAGCATACAGAAATTCTAGACAATTAGAGAAGAACGGTTACAGCAAGAAAGAGTTAGAGAAGGAAGAAGAACGCAGGAAGAGGAAGAGAGAGAGAAAGAAGAATGAAGAGGACGAGAGTGGAAAATGGCATGGCATAGAAAGTATGGGAGAAGAAACGGAGAAACTGAAGAATTTATTGAAGAAAGGAGGGGTCAGAACTTATAGAAAGAGTGGAGAAACTTTATTAAGATCAATAAAGAAGAAGAATAGAAAAGGAACTAAAAAGATTAATGACGAGGAAGAAGGGGTTATCTACAGGGTATGGTGTGAGGACTGCGATATGTCATATATAGGAGAGACAGGAAAGAGAATGAAAGAAAGGATAAAACAACATGAAGATGATGTTAGGAGGAAGAAAGATATTAAAAAAAAAAAACTTTGGTCAGTGTCTCTTTTGTTAAAACAATCAATCCAAAGCCATGAATAGTCTTACTATTTTAACTTCTTGTATTAGAAAACAACTTTTCAACGAAAATATGTGGTTCGGAGCTCACATATGTAGTTGATCCCGTAACTAGCTGATAGCAAATAGTTTTTCATAACGTAGGTTTTGCATAATGCTGTATCATAATTATGTAATTTTTGTAGATAGCATGGCACAAAAATTAATTCAATTATACCATGATATTGAAATTGATACATTTGAAATATTATATTCAAATAATGTATTAATACACAAAATGAAAACTTTCCTTAATGTCAAATGTATTTTGCGTTAATATGAAAAAATAAAAATATGATAGATCTGAACTGCGGAAAATTGGAAACACAATGTAATATATTTATAATAACTGTATTTAATACTTGTAAAAAACAGTGGAGAAATATACAATCAATCTAGATTTCAACACAAAGTAATAATGAAATGCCATATCAATAGAATGTTAATCCTCTCATAAGATCAATAAAATAAACAAACAAAAAATACCTAATTGTGTTTAAAGATGTTGGTTAATGCAATATAAATTTTCATAGATTAGAATATACATTACAATTAATTTACAAAAAAAAAAAAAAAAAAAAAAAAAAAAAAAAAAAAAAAAAAACTCAAATCCAATACTATCATTGTACAAGATTTTAATACTTTCCTGAACACGGTATTCGGGTGATAGAACAACCTTTATATCGTCGGACTCTGATGTATAAAATCAGTTCTTCGATCCCGACTCGTGAGAGGATAGTTATGTTCGCGACAATTTTCAAAAGAATAAATGTTTTAAAAATTAGAAATAATATCCTATATATTTGATGGATGCCATTAAACCTGATTGTATGTGTAAATTATTTCTACTACAAAATTTTACTTTTGAAAATTCTTTTATCTTTTCATAGCGTTTTCAGTCTGGTTAGTTTTACTAGGACATATATAAAAGGCAGAATGGAAATGTACATTAGCTACAAATTAAAATAAAAAGTACTTATCATGATGAAACATAACATAATATACATTACGCATATTTAATACGTAACACTAGAAAACCACGAAAATGTTATACTGTACAAACAACATTTTAAACACGAAATATTATGTAACTTAAGAAATATATTAATTGAAATATTATATTCAAATAATGTATTAACATTATGAAATCTAAGGAAATACTATTTGAATAATATACAGATATATATATGCAGTGATAATGACACTGGTAACTATACCCTTCTCAATAGCTTAAATTTACCGTACCTTTGAAAATAAGAAAAAACAGATACAGAGACCGACAGAAGTATTGGAATAATATAATTAATACTTTATTTACATTGTATGTATTATAAACAACATACATCATATTTGCTTAGTAGTGTTGAATTTGTAAACATATAAATGTTACCATTGTGTGTCTCCGAAACTATATTTAAAATATCATAAGCATGTATTTAGCACACAATCTGTAGAGTCTACTATATTTATCCTGCGGTCTCATAGGACGACATAACGTCTCCAAACGAGTAGACACATGACTGGATGCATGTTTTATTGCCCCCACCACACAGTCGTTGCATTCATACTGTGCCTCGCAACAGCAGCTCGCAATTGTGGGGTAGAGCTAAGCATCCACAAGTGACATGGGGTGTAAAGGTAAGGAGACAACAATCGAAGAGAGAAATGTTATAATTAATCTGTAAACAATACAAACCCCTCTCCGAAATTGATAGTGCAGTCAACAGAAGCAAAATCACGGTTCTCCATCATTCAGCACTTCAAACAGACTAATAGTGTTGTGAATAAGCCGAGATATGCCTCTCCTTCTAAACTTACTACTAGAGACAGGAGCCAAACAAGCAGAATCCGGCATCTGAGATTAGAGGAAGCCTTGAACAATATTCTGGCACTGTGATGCACACAAGAACAGTTGGACTGGTTTTATATAGTGCCGGTTACAATGCCAGTGTTCCTAGGAGGAAACTATGTCAATTGTGTGAATCAGAAAAAGGGTCTAAAATTTGTTAACCTGTATAGGGAAAGCCAACAGAATTCTGGAATCACGTTCTCTGGTTGGATAAAAACAAATTCTGCTGATACAAGGATGATGGACGTGTTACAGTGAGGAGGCTATCAAATACAGCTAAGAACATGGTAGCTACAGTGAAACATAGAGGCAACAGTGTGATGGTATGGGGCTGTATGGCTTCATCAGGCGTTGGGGAACTGGTGCTCATAGATGGAATCATGGACAAGTTTGAATACAAGAGGATTCTTGAAAACAATCTTAAGAGGGGTGCAAAGAAGCTAGAATTGGGAAATGGTTATTACTTCCATCAGAACAATGACCCAATGTATACTGGGGAAATTATGAGGCTTTGGATGGTGTATAACACTCCTCACACTTTGAAGATACCGACTCAATCACCAGATTTAACTCCTATAAAGAACATCTGGAACGAGCTCGAAGATCGTGTTAGGAAACATCACATTAGAAGTAAGGACCATCTGAAAGAACTTCTTCAGAGTGGAGAAATATGAACTCTGCAGTCACCACAAAAAAGTAGTCATGTTCAAAAAAATATCGTAGTAATCCATAGAGAGGGAAACATGACTAATTACTAGCTGTTCTCTGTTGAATGCTGATATCCAGATGTAAACAAACTATTTTCATCCTTTTTGGTAGTGGAAATAGGTATCCGATGCTTTTCATGAGTTTATATATTTAGTAGAAGACTCAACTTTATTTTGTAGCAGTTGTATTTTTGTCTACTTTCTTTGCATACCTATAGAAATGATAAACCTAGTAAACATGTTTATGTTAGAATAATTATGTCGGACTCTGTACTTCGTGTTGATTTATGAATCCCCTGTTATAATCCCCATGTTATTAATCCCCTGTTAAGTCAGCGATGTGAAACAATGAGAAAATTTAGCTTATATTCAATAGCACTTTAAAATGTTTTTGGGACAATAGCTTTGTTCATGAACAGAAATATTAACTGTCCAGCATGCTCAGCGGTAAGATTATTTGTGTACATAAATATTTTCTCGCTACTTTTGTTAATCTTGAAAGATGATGGGAATGATTATTCCACCAAAGTAGTGGCTCTTCCTCCAAATCTGCATCCCTAAGGCTTAGGTACAGGTTCAATTATTTTATTTGACTGCCTTCTTTATCCTGTCACCAAATTTCCTTCGTTTTAGGCAACTGCCTAATCTTTTAGTACCAACATTCTCTCGATTATCTTTTTTAGGATTTCCTGCTGGAATAAGTCTCAACTTATACAGTACTCTACCTTCTGTTATCTCAATATTTTTACCCAAATTATCTTCTTTAAACCTGAGATCTAAGAAAGCACAAATTTTCAACAGAATTCTGCTTTCTTCATCCTTCTCGAATCGCGATTTCAGGAGATAAAATTTCTATTTTCATGCTTCTTTCATCTTCTTTGAGTGCTGCTTCTAAGATCTGTTCACTATCTCCCTCTTCAGTCAAAGAGTCATACAGTGAAAAATGCGTTTCCTGCGTACTTGCTTCATCTTGTTCTGATATATCGTCTATCTGTTGAGATTCTTTGACTTGGAAAATCTTTTGAAATTTGTTCATATGATGGCCATATGTCCGACGCTGTAACAGATGTTTCTGCTGACATACTGTCACAAAGCATTTGTAAGGACGATAATAGACATAATCATAGCTAATAATTCTGTTTCTTCGTTCTGAAGGATAAGATTTTTATGTATTGTTTGAGACAGAACCTTTGCTATTTCCTCTTGGTGTGTTAAAACTACCAGCATCAAAGGGAGAGTAAACAATCATCTTGTTGGCGTGCAAGACAGAAGTATTTTACGCAGGAGGCCTAATGTATCTTACTCTTCTTGCAGCGCATGTCTCATTTTCCTGCTTTGACTCATAGTTTGTTTCCGAAGATCCCTGTAGCTCAAGGGCTTTGTTTACTCTAATATTCAAAGTATGGCCGAAAGAGCTCAAATGTTGGAAATCGCTCGTCAACAATGGCCTTTACAATAATGGCACTACTGCTGTTACACAACGAACATTTTCAGTTGGTATTTCCCACATATCTATACTAAAATATAAAACCTCTAATAGATTTGATTTCGGAAAATCGGAATTCCGGAACTTCATCGCAAATATCGGAAGTTCGGAATTCCGGATTCTTGGAACACAATCCGAAATTTCGGAAGATCGGAATTCCGGAATCTCGAAACAAGATCTGAAATTTCGGAAGATCGGAATTCCGGAATCCAGAACACGATACTAAATTTCGGAAGGTCGGAATTCCGGAATCTCAAAACTCCATCGGAAATTTCGGAAGATCGGAATTCCGGAAATTTAGGAATTTCGAAATTCCGGAATTGAAATATCAATCCCGAATACCCCTAGAAGAAAGTCAAGATGGTTTATACAGTCTTTTTACATTATTCCCTCTTATGAAGATTCTGACTCCCTGACACACTAGAAAATCAAATGTGTTTCATATTTCAGGAATATGTACAACTGACGTGTTTAATTGACGTGTACAACTGACGCTCAAGTACACAAATATAATTACATAGTTCTTACGTGATATCCCTAATCCTAATTCTCAATTTTTCTGTACTCAAGCTCTTAGTTTAGTTTGTTATAGCCTACCAACAGTAGAAAGAAACTGACCGCTCTACTCCTGTTATATTGGCTTTGTGATCCCATGTAACTACAAAGTATGCGAGATAGAACCTGCCTCTGAGAAAAAATAATCGGGCATATGGACATTCTATATTAGTGGCTATTTTAAGTTCCTTGGCTGTGAAGTTTCAACTACGGGAGACAATGAAAAAGGAATCCGCGAACGACAGTCTTTAAATCGCCAGCTTGTCGTATGTCATTCGACCGGCCAGCTTGCATTGCTAATGGTAAGGTTCGGATACGGCTCAGACACCATAAAGCCATGTTCTCCAACTATCACTAGCTATTGGGGAGCATACTGGCTCAAATAGTAAAAATGCTCACCTCTGGTGCTACAGATCCCTGGTTCTATCCCAAGCCAATTTTCTTCTACAACATTTTCATTCCACAAATTCTTTTATAACCATATGAATTTAATTAATATAAAAATACATACATACAAAAAATGTTTAATATTACTTTTATTAAGTAATCATCCGTCTAGTTTACTCTAAAAGGCAAATTTACTCTAAAGAGATATAAAAATATAATTTATTTTTATATCTCTAGCTATCAACAAGCTACTATACAAGGTGTGTTCAGGTTGTATGGATTAAATCTACTGGACCTTCAAAACATGTCACTGACCGCTGATCATTATGTTGCATAGCATGTCTACAGTTGCAGGCTATCATGGACATTTTATATCATAATGATGGAATGTTTCCTACAGGATAGCAGATGAATGTTGTGATGATCACATCACATCTCAACTCAATCCAGTACATGTGTGATGTGACAGAGAGATTTTTTCGTACTTGAAATCCTGCATGTACAAATATTAGGAATCTCAGGATGGTTAACTAGATGGCATACTTGTGGTATCAAAGGACCTACCAGCTACTGCACTCTAGCAGGATAGATGGGTAGGCTATTTTAAGTACTTATCCTATATATTTTTTTTTTTATAACTATGGTCACGCCAGGCCAAATCTGGACAACAAAATGAAAATTAAAAATACAGAGACTAAAAATCCCGAACATTTCTATAAAATGTTACCTCTAAATACATACACAGAAGTTACTCCGAACCTTCCAAGTTAGCCCTGTAGCTAGCGCGGGAGTCTTTGGTACAGGGATCCCGGTTTCGACTCCTGATGGAAGAATCTTGAAATTTACGCTCACTACGGTGATTCGGATTGGATTCCACCTTAAGCTATAGGATCACATCATACATAGCCTTGATGCTGAAAGCTTCAACCTCAAAGAAATTACCTCGAAAGTTAATTAAGTAAATAATAGATTTTTTAAAACTTACTACCAAATAATGTACATAAACCTTTCAATACTAACCTTCGTTTACTTCGGTATGCCTTCTCTGCTGATCCCACACTTGGAACATATTATTAAGAGTTTCAAGAACTGTTAGGCATTCGGCTACAGATTTCTTCTTATACTGCGTTACAAGCAACGGAAAAACCTACATAAAAATAATGAGTTCCTTAATTATATACATTTGTGCATAAATAAACGAAGAAGAACATTAGGAGGTACTGAAAGTAACACTTAATTAAGTTTAAGCAGAAAATATAGATACTTTGAACAGGATATTTCCATCAGCGTCTTTCACGACTGAATATTTATATGACAGAACCACAGAGAAATTTGAACTGAAATAACTTATTTTATCGTTATTTCAGGTGCGGTTAGGTGCGTAGGTGGTTTCGGCGATACGATGCGATTTGCACCGCCACTGCTCAATGATGTCAACTGAAGGACAATCTCAAGAGCGAATTCGGGTGCGAATTGGGCCCAATTTTCATGCATGCGATACAAGCGTGTTCTGCTTGCGATTTGGTAGCGTCTAAAGTCGATCATAGACATTGCTGGCGGTGAATTTTGACATTTTATAGAACAAAATTTTCCATATTATATATATATATATATATATATATATATATAATTGTGACCCAAAAGCTAATTTTCATGACTTTTTCGTGACTGTTTTCTAATTTCGTGACTTTCGTGACCAATAGACACCCTGGTGCTATACTCATCTTTTTCAGGCTAATATGAAACACTTTATTTTAGTTTTAATAAGTAAGTGTATTAAGCTCTGGTCAGAAAGCGTTAGTTATTTATGTTCTTAGAGATGTGTGTGGTTGCTGTGGTGCTAAAAGATGAGCATAGCACGTAATACTTCCTTTAGGACTTAATACTTCTGCAGTGTCCAAATCCTCATAGAATCGTTTGTAAGTTCATTACCATTTCAGTGTCGTAAAAAAATTTGCAACATTCGACTCTCGTTAAAAGAAAATGTCATTTGATGTATTATGTGATTATGTTACATTTGAAATAACGAAGCTGAATCTATGCCGTCACCAAGATGGCAGACGACGATCGCAACCACGTCATACCGTTTTCTTCTCCCCCCCCCCCCCCCCAATGAATCACGTACAGATTATAATGCTTTTGGTTTGCTGAAACATGACTTTGGAAACAACTGATATCCTCCAACAATTAACGAGAAACAGGAAATTTGCTACGAGTCATGCGAAATCAATTAAGCGCTCTGACGACGAATCTTTTAAAATGAAAACTGACACTTCTGGATATGGGCCAGACAAGTTTACCAGCAATTATTCTACAATCACGCGTATTGCTATGGCTGTCTGAAAAGCCCTCGTATAATTTAAAGAGGACAATATTTTATACAAAATACATCGAAATACACATACCTCCTTAATAATTCTTTCTGATGCTAGCGGGCATGCTTTTGATGTTGCATGAAGTAATTCCATTGAGGGTAGAAATAGTCGTAACTGGACTTCAACTATGTGAGACTGCAACTCTGTAAATATATACAAATGTTCCTATTAATGTAATAGTGAAAATTCCTCTCAACATGATCAAGAAATTCTACAAATCGATCTCTATTCCCTTTGAGAATAATAATACACTGATTTTGAAAATCTTGAAATGAAATCTTTAAGTTTTACGTCCCACGGTTATGCCGGTTAGGCTAAAGGAGACGGTGATGATGAGAAATGAGTGAAATGGTGGAATGAATAAAGTGGGAGGAAACGGGAGAACTACGTGAAAACCCACGAGCACGGTGTTCGTCCACCACAAAGTCCACACGGCGCGAGCTGGGATCGAACCAGGGACCCCAAGCACCGGAGGTGAACGCTCAACCACGGAGCCACCGCGCCCCCAATACACTGATTTTGCTAGTGTTATAAAAACATAATATTATCCTATAAAAAGGCATGAATCAGATAGGTGTGAATTTTTTCACAAGCAGCTGGAAAGACTAAGTTTCCTTTACATGAAAATAAACTGCATACAGTCGCGATGATTCACTATCACCATCATCAGTGCGATGTGAAAAACTTTACACTTTTTAACTAATTACATATGAAGTTTCTTCTGACTTGTAGAAATTGGATGATTATGTGCACGGAAAAAAAGCCCAGTTCTTGTAACACTATGTATCTTGTGTCTTGAATCGAAGTAATAGCTACGTAATTATATTAATAACTTAAGTCTGTATTACTCATAAAACAGAAAACGATAGTTGGAAAACGTTGTGTACGAGATCAAACTTGTACTAGCACAAGGAATATCACTAAAATAGGAAACACTGGTTAATATCCTGAAAGTAAATTATATTTGTCACTAGGGTTGCCAGATTTTATTAGAAACAAAAAAGGATGATTTCACGGTTTTTTGAGGGAAAAAACGCAAGACTTGCGATATTCAGAATTTACATATAATACACGTATGATTTCACATTGTAACGTACAACATATTTAATTAGAAAGAAACTAAAGCAGTTTCATTAAAAATAACTGCAATACAAGTAAAAAGATATATTACAACCCCCAGTGGCAGTTTATGTGGTTTGGATTCTACGTTAAACTGTTGGTCCTCGTCTCATATAGCCTCTAAGGAACGCTAAACTCAAAGAAAAAGGTCACTAAACTATTATATCACTTTAGATTATACGAAATGATGTAAGATGTAAATTAGTAGGTTTGATGGAAGTAATCTTGTAATTTAAAGAGTTACTCAAATATCGTTGATGTACGCCAATAATAATAATAATAATAATAATAATAATAATAATAATAATAATAATAATAATAATAATAATAATAATAATAATAATAATAATAATAATAATAATTAATAAATAAATAAATAAATAAATAAATAAATAAATAAATAAATAAAATTAAATTAAAAAATAAAATATCGATGTCCAATTCTTCTTAAACCATAGTATGAACATAGAAGTCCGTGCAAGAAGTGCAAAGGTTCTATAACAGAAATTAATACTAAATATTCACAATAAAATAATCATACAACTGACCAGCAACAATTTGAGTAAGAAATGCTTCGAGAGGATGCTCCTGCCCAGCTTTCACCGGAACAACTGCAAATGCTCGCACCAGTTCTGTAAGACTTGATAATGCTACATTCTTGACATCTTCATCAAAACCGGAGAACACCTCTCTCTGGATGGCACTCCATATATTGCTTATATGAGGTTTCAATGCGGCTAAGTCAAATGCTTTACATGCAGATTCCTAAAATATTGAATCACAACGAAAAATCAATATAACTTCTTACAAAGTTGAAGAAATTTAGAAATTCACAATTAACTTAGGATTATATTACTATTAGTTACCGTATCTCTATAATTTTCTACCAGGAAAATGCCACGGTAACATTTTCAATAGTCGAAAAACTTTTATTTTAGTTTTACGTTGAAATTCTTCTCGTTATGTTTGATGTGCCTGGTTTTAATTAAAGTATTCTTCGACTCTTATGAATTAAAACTGCTACTTAAATTCGACTCCTCTGGTTACAAAACTGATTATCACTACCATTGGAGGTCTTCTGTTTTCCTGGTGAGTGCCAGAAAATCCAGTGTATGAAATTTTGGAGCAAAGATCACTCTTAAATGTCTTTGATCTCTTTAGAAGACAGCTGAATACCAGTACTTAGGATTTTCAAAACTCTTTCTCATATAGTGTCAATTATAATAGAAAATATATATATATATATATATATATATATATATTTGCTGAGCAAGACGAAATTTTATTTCTGTTGTATACGTCCTCAGGCTGGATTTTGTGTTTCTGTGTGTTAAAGTCTTATTAGGATAAAGTGAAAATTTTGTTTTGTTTTGGGTTAATTAAAAGTAGGAGGTTCAAAGTAATAGCAAGATTTTTTAAAATTAAATTCAGTTATATACAATGATACTTCGTTAAATCTCATTTGTTTACTTGGATATATGCGCTGTTGCCCTTGTGAAATTTTATCTAGCATTAAACAAAAAACGTTTCAATAGTAATTATTATGGAATTGTAAAACTCACTAAATTAGCAACTACTAGCACAACGAGAGCACTCATTTAGTCAAGTGACCAAACAAAATAATGTCAGCAAATTTTTACAAGGGCTGGAAAGAAATTACTCGTAACACTGTCGCCACATTGCATATAAACACATGAGGGAGTTGCTATTTTCAGTACGTATAGCGAAAAGGCAATACCGCTCGTGGAGTGTTTGGATACAGAGACAGAGTTGTGAAGTTAGTGTGAAATCGGACGACGCTAAAGCTTTGTTTTCGAAGTTAGAACAGCGTACATGGATAAAGATTGTGGTGGCACGTGGCAAAAATGTCAGGGAATCTCTTGGCACGTGGCAAAAATGTCAGGGAATCTCTTGAGGATCTCCAGGAAGCCTGTGGATCTGAGCTAACGGCGAAGGAGTTAGCCGCAGAGGTAGGACGAACGCGCACACAACAGTATTCCATGTGTTGAATCCACGCACCAAAATTGCATCGCGTTAGGTGTCTCATCACCTTACAGAGATTCAAAACTGGACACGTTACACTTCTGCAAGTGACTATTTGGCGCGTTACAAGGATGGATTCGTGTTCCGGAACCAAATGCTCGCCATGAATGAAGCCTAGGTACGATTATATGTGCCACAATAGAACCAACAATCCAATGAGTGACGCCATCCAGGATCCTCCAAGTCAAAAAACAAGCCCCAACAACCCACGAATCTGAAAACGACAGTCAGTAGTGTATGACGTGCAGAGTGTCATACTCTATTATGCTGTTCCTCCATGTCAAGACAGTGAATAGGGCGTAATATCGCTGGAATTTTTCACATTATCTTCATCCTGCTTTGTGAACGAACTAGCGACATTTCCAAGCACAACCACCCACTTGTTATGTGACAATTTTATTATCACAATGCTGCTCTTGCGTGCCATTCAGTCCAACGGTGGGGTCCTTGAATATCCCCCATATTCCTCTGATATGGAGCATGCGGCTTTGATCTCGAAGGACGTCAGAGAACAGCAGTTTTCCACCAGAGAGGGAGATTTGCGCTCTGCCATGAACATCACTAAAATCAGGTCTACTACTGGTGTCCCGCACCTTTCGCTAGTGTATAACGGATCATAAATTTGGTACGTTGAAGGCATGTAAACATTTATACATTTTACAATAAGCGTTACTTTTTTATGAATGTATTGCCATTTTTTCCCAACTTTTGTACATCTATCAATGTATATATGTATTCTTTAAATGGGTGACCAAATTATTTAAGTGGCTAACTTAGAATGCTTCACAGTTAAACTTACCAGAAAAATATGTAAAACGTACCAGAAGTTTCAAGGAATCCATTTTTGCAGTCTTTAAAGTGGAATCCAATTTCTCTAAAAGAAGGTTCAGGCAGAAATCACTGAATTCAGGAGATGCAACTAAACACTTCTTCAAGCCTTCAGCTAAATCATCTCGACTTACACTATGTTTTTCACCAGGTGGCTGAAAGTAAAATGTAAAAGAGAAAGTCTTAAATACCCAAGCCTCTCAAAAATAAATTTACAAAATCAGTATTATAATGGCAAAAATCCGCTACCTAATATTGCATACGTATTTACTACTGAAAGATGTCAACATTTGAATATAAAAATTTGTATGCTTGTACGTGATGGTACAGGCCATCCAATTATAACCGACGTAACAATCTTACAAATATTACCAAAATAATATTTTGAGTTGAGTTGAGTTGATTTTAGTTTAGCGTCCCTTTCAGCAGCGAGGCTATATGAGACGTGGACCTACTGATTAACGTGGAATCCGAACATGAGCTCCCGCCGGGAATCGAACCCGGGTCTCCCACGCCAAAGGCGCGTACGCTAACCGCTTAGCCACGAGGGAGCTCTAAAATAATATTTTATCGCTATTACCAAAGTAAGATTATTGGACACTCACAAGAAAAATAAAATCATTCACAATTGCTACAAAGAAATCCTCTAGCTATATTAAGACAAAAATTATTGTCCTATACAGTCCGCTGACTGGAGCAAATTAAGAGTAGAAACCATTGTGAGTATCCTTCATTCACCTGTTAATTAAATTAAATCTAATTGTTAAGGAAATAAGTTCAATACTTAATTCGATCAACGGTGGCTGGTGCCCTCGCAGAAATGTTATATCAAATAAGGATTTCAAATGATACAAAAGACTTGATCAATCTGTGTCTATTCCCATTTATTGCTTCAAGTGCTCCCCCAACAATCAGATAATGTTAAGAATCTGACTTCTTGGATGAAGCAAAGAATTCGCCTTAATAAAATCCACTGGCCTGGGACATTTAAAAACGGTTTTTTACAACCATGGTCTTAATTCGTCGAACAGGTGCAAAATTTCGTACAAAAAATATGCGATGTGATATAGCTTAGTTGTAACAAATATATACTAATAAAAGCTCTTTTTATTTTATTTTTTTAAGCAAACCTTGGTTGAAACTGCAGAAGAAAACTCTTGAAGACGTAATCAACAAAGTAAATGTTTCCCTTGTCTCCTTAATAATTAGATAAAAATGCATAAATTACTATCTTTAAATTAAATCTACTTTGAACTGTCAGTTATATACTCTAAACTAAGAAAAGTGGTTAATAAATGGACAAATCACTGATTTAAATCGGATGATCTATTGCTGAATCTTTAAATCAATGCAAATATTATTTAAAATAGAAATAAGTGTAATATTTCTAAGCATTCTATTACACGAATTGTATGTAAATTCTAAACTATTTTTTCAGACTAAAAGAAATGGAGTTAAGTAGGTAGCTGACTCTCCTTACCATTCCAAGCTTAAGTTAAATGTTGACAAGAAAATACGCTATATCATGAAGTACTGTTTATTTCATTCAGTGGTTATAAACCAAATCTCCGAAACCGCTGAACAAGAGTAATTTTAACAGGATTTTCTCCTTAAGCCCTAGATATGGTTAAGACAGAATTTTGAGAAATTCTACTCCTGAGGAAATGAAAGAGGGGTTAACATTTTTTTTCTTCGTCAAATTTTTGATAGTGTTGAGTCTAGAAATTTAAAACAATTTGTAAATATGTTTCTTGTTAATCCTTATGCTGCTGGAAAGAGAAGTTCTGTAAAATTCGTTCATTATTATTACATGTTTGTCTTCAACCATTGACCACATAATTTTGTATGTATTATGGATTTTTTTTTGATACACATGATTCTAATGTTTCATTTAGTTGCATTAAGTTTGAAGGCTACGTGGAAAAAAAATTACAATTACGTACGTGTTTCTTTTGAGCTGTTGGGCACAAAAAGATTAAATTGAATACATGTGGACTCTTTGCTTCAGATAATACGAATATATCATTCACTTTCACAGATTAAATATAGGTAAAGCAGATGGAGGGCACGGAAAGAAAAAACGCAGTTACACATCTCTGGGCTGGGAAGATGAAGTCTATCATCTTACTGTGAAACAGTTTGTACATATTAACGGATCTGACGGAAGAGAAAGGTCTAAATGACACATTGAAAACAAAAGACCGGCAACCGCAACACGTGTTGTACAGTGGAGGGCCAAACTTACGTGTCTTGTATGAAATGCTTTTAGATTTTTTTTGTTCATCCCCGTATATATATTACATTATTACCAGATATTGCTTGCCATATAACCGCTAGACCAAACTTCGGGAATTTCCCTAATTTCGATCCGTCCAATAGTTTAATTTCGGTGAAAGACATAGGAGTTTCCCGATCTCCGTTTTCGGAATGTGTAATTTAGTTTCTCTGTGTTACGTTCTGTTGGTTATCTGCATTCTTAACCTTTAAACAAACATTGACGCAACTGCTGCGTCGGGGTTTTAACCTCAATAGCTCAGCTTCTAATTAAGGTAGGAAGATAAGTTTGGTACCAATTTATTTCCGAAGGATGCAGTTTTCCTCCGGTGTGCATTTTATGTATGTGAAAGTACCACAGTGGAGGTGGGAGCAGGAAAAAGTCGTGTTATTTGTTTTCTTTTAACAGGTTCTTGGGATCCCATTCCCCCCTTAGGGGTACTCATAAAAATTGGTATGTGAAACTATGAAGTAGACCACTACATGATATCTTACTGTATTTGTACTTCTTGCTTATGTGGGGGAGTAGGGAGGGGGCAAATTTTCTTTTTTTCTTTTTTTACTTAAATTACATTTACTTTTACAACAAACATCAATAGCTCTGCCTCTAATTAAGCTAGAAAAATGTTTTGCTACCAACGTATTTCTGAGGGATGAAGCTTTCCTAGTATGCATTTTATGTATGTGGGGGGAGTTACCACGGCCGAGGGAGAGGGTGAAGTTCGTTTATTTTATTTTTTCATCAGGTTTTGGAGACCACTCTTCACCCTTCTGGCACACCCATAATAATTGGTATGTGAAATAATCAAGTAGTCTCCTACATGATAATAACCTGTATGTGTACTTGTTGCTTATAGAGGAGGCTGGGGGGGGGGGGGGAAGCAAATTTGGCTAATTGACATTTATTTTCAGGACAGTTCCATATAGACAAGATAGCTTTCACTAAATTGGTCTAGAAGCATAATTCTTGTTCCTATATATGATGCATGACGCAAAAATGATTTGCGTATGGACGTGGTGTGTGTGTGTGTGGGGGAGAGAATGTCACATTCAATGATTTTTTTCTGCGCGTAATGTCTTTTTGAGAATATTCATTACTCTTTGTATTGCATCAATGGCTACCATTTTTTATATTATTGTCACAAGTGTCTGGCTTACACTTGTCAGCGTAGGGTGAATGCAAGGGTTGCCAAGGCTCCGCAAAGTCACTTTTTTCATATTTTTTATGATTTTTTTTTTGTTTCTTCTTCTACAAATATGGCGGGAACTGCACGGATGTTACCTCGTTGGAATGTATGCTCTATAAGTTTTTCAACGGTGTATGAATCATGACTCTGTGATAATTAGGGGAATCACCATGGCCGCCAACGCGAAAGTCTGCAACAGCCCTTCGAAACTGATATAGAGGGAGTTTTTATAGGAATTCCGTTATGTATTTTTATCTCGCTTTGTAATGCAGCAATAGCTACAATTTTTTGTATCATTGTCACAAGTGTCTGGCCTACACATTAGCATCATTTTGTCAGCATAAGGTGACTGCAAGGGTTGCCAGAACCCCGCAAAATCAGTTTTCATTTTTTTTTTTTTTTTATGTGTGTGTGTATATGTTTCTTATTCTTCTACGAATATGGCAGGAATTGCATGAATGTTACCTCGTTGGAATTTGTGCTTTAGTAAGATTTCCAACGGCGTGTGAATCATGACTGTGATAATTAGGAGGGTCACCAGAGCCCCAAACGTGAGAGTCTATGATTTTGTTAAAAGCCTTGGCAGGCGTCTTTAAAGGTTAACTGTGTTTTTATCCAGTAGACACTAATCATTGTTAGTTATCCATGTTGCAGATAGAAAAGAATCTTGAAAACTGCTTAGTTATAATGTGTCATTTGATCCTTGTAGGCTAGTCATTGTTTTTTTCTTTGAGTTGTATTGTATTTATCAAAGTATTTCTTATAGCTTATGATATGAGAACTGTTCATTATTATGGAAATATGACTAAACAATACTCAAGTTTTAAATTTGTAATCTGGATTTTAGAATAGTGTATAGTGTGTCTAACCTTCGTTATTCATGAGCAATTTCAGCTCGACGATCTGGTACAAATTGTGGTATCTCATTTCGGCTGCCATGAGATTTACTTCTTGAATCTGTAACAGTAGTGATTCATCTTCTTATCGAACAGGTGTTTCTTTAATGGCATGTTCAGCTGTTCTAATGACACATGTCACTCGAGTTTCCCATGAAACATCCTGTCCCTTTTTTTTTTTTGTGATCTCCACTTTAGTTCTATTTCTGGCAAAATACCCACTGCTCTTCGTTAAACAGGATGCCTACTACATACTGTCGTATAGCAGTACGCTCCAAATATGGCGAATTATCTACTAAGAGTGTGAAATTTTCCTGCTACACATGGTCCAACAGACTGACTTAGCAACCATAATACTTTTGCGAAACTTTGGTAGTCCCAGCGATAGATCGTGTTTGTGTCGTATTCTGTAGGAGTTTGGTTGCAAACTGATGTTACGCGGTGCAGTTTTGCAGTGTCACTCTCTTGCCGCAGTTCTTTGACCTGAAAGATTTTATGGAAGCTTTTTTCGATTAAATTTCTCGTTCTTATGTCAGTTTCGTTTTATGTGTAGTGTATTACACAGAATATTCGATATTTCACAACAGCAATCCCTTTTCTTGTTGCAATTGTCGTCTGTCTGACTTGCTTCCTTTTGTTTGCCATTCTTCTCCAGAATAAGTGTGAACACGTGGATTTTATGGCGAATGTGCTACTATTATCAACTTACAGACAGACAAGAATATAAAGAATATAGCGATTGTTTAATATTACGCCACTTAAAAACTACATATTACATACTATATTAAGTGCGATTAACTATGTGCACATGTAATCAGAATACATGCCCTACGCAATAACATTTGAGAGTTGTTTGATAACTTCACATATCAGCAGACATATTTGGAAGTTGTGTTTATTGTAGAATAGCAAAACAACAAGTATTTTCAAAAGAACATAATGTAACCGCACAACAGTAAAATTATTGCTTTGATTTTTTTTTATTATACCATGGACCAACAAACCATAAAACTTTCCTGGGGGATTTTTCTGTACTGGGAATCTGTCATAATATAACGAATGAGAAAATCCACTAGAAAAATTTTGTATCACTTGTTTTCTATACAAAAATAAAACGGAACACTGACACAAAGTCATACTCGTACTTCCATGAAAATCAATTATTATGAACCATGTGAAGACTACAAAATACGTATTTCCTCTGCTGCTATTTCATGGATCAAGACGAAATCCTCAGTTTAAGTTGAACATAAAATGGGACACACAAATACATTTTATTATTCATGTAGTGTCATGTTTAATACAACTATGGTATAATTTGGAACGATTATTTGTAATATTAAATAAATAAATAAATTCATAAAGGTAATTCATAGCCAGAAACTTGAGTATGTAAAAATAAAAACAGACAGGAATATAGAAAGAAAAAAGAACAGGTGACGTATGGAAGTAAAAAGAGAAAGTACGTAGTCTTGTTATATATATAAATACTGAGTTTGGAAATCTCTTACAACTCTCAATCTCACTCTTCATTGTTTGGATATTGGCTGAACGCACGTCAACCACCACTATGATCTTCCTACCTGGAATAACGTAAGTTATCCTTTCAAATATTTCTGGCTAGATACTTTGGTTTAGACCTGGCTGATAGTGTTAGGATGGTTTTCCCGACAGGCATATATTTCATCTGTTCATTATTACATTTGCTCAATTCTGATATTTCACTATTACTAGCGACTATAAATGTGTTTTGTATTCGTTGTAAATTAGTTATAGATTGTTAAGATTCATCTTGTATAATGGCTCCTAAACAGACAAAGTTAAACGCATTCTTGTTGTTTGAATGTGTTTAATATGTGTAGATTTCTGTATGAGCTAATAGCACTTACCTAATGACAGGAATGAATATTCCCATAAATTGTGCTTTAAAGTAGCTATACACAGAATCTGTTAATTGTGTTGTTGTTTAATATCGTACAATAAAACTGTTAGGTAACATTCCTTAACCCTTTCATTACAAACCAGAGGGATATATTCAAAATATTCATATTCTTATAGTCTTAACATTCAAGAGTAAAACCAACTTTTTTTTATTGTACGAAACAGTAGTTTGCAGTGTTGCCACGTAATAACTGTACATTGACACAGTCATACGCATACTTCCATCGAAATCAACTATTATGAACCCTGTGAAGAATATATAATACATGTTTCTTCTGCTGCTATTTGAAGGATCACGACGAAATTTTCAGTTTAAGTTGAACATAAAGGAGAGCACATAAATACATTTTATTCTTCACCTAGTTTGCAGTGTTGCCACATAATAACTAAAAGAATCTCGAGAAGGGACTTCTTTAGGGAAATTTTCTTTTTTTATTTTTCCTTTATACGAAGAAATGTCTCGTTCATTACGTAAACTGAAAGCCTACACTCTTACAAATCGATCTAGGTATAACTTGTTCCAGTGTTGCACTGACGGTCGTAATCTTGACACAAAGTCGTACTTGCACTTTCATGAAAATCTATTATTATGAACTCTGTGAAAATAATAAAAAACATATTTTCAATGCTGTTATTTGATGGATCAAGATGAAATTTTCAGTCTAAGTTGAACGTAAAATAAGACACAAAAATGCATTTTATTATTCACCTAGTTTGCAGTGTTGCCACGTAATAATTAAAAGAATCTCGAGAAGGGACTTTTTAAGGGACATTTTCTTAAATATCACTCAATTACTTTTCCTTTGTACGCAGAAATGTCGCGTTCATTACGTAAACTGAAACCTACACTTTTACAAATCGATTGAGGTATAACTTGTTCCAGTGTTGCACTAACAGTCTGATCTACAGTCATTTAAAGAGATAGCATCGAAGTCTAAATATACACGGGTGCTAAAGGGTTAAGGACCCAGGACCCTCGTGTTGCACTTATATACTGACCAACAACTATTTTTTGGTTCTAAGGGCACTAAGGAACATTTCTAGTATGGTGGCAAAAGTTCCCAAATGGTGGTGGTGGAGTTACCCCCTTGACTCTTGGTCTATAATGGTATCTTACAACATGGATCTTATGCACTATCGAAGTTTCAAGTCTGTAGCCTTGCGTTGATCAATATATATCTAAAGTAGTTTATTGTCTAATACTATGATCATGATATGATGGATTTCGAATGAATAGGAACAAAGTTACAAGGGATTGAAAATTTTACGTTTTTCAAAAGTCTTTATCTCGAAA
This sequence comes from Thermobia domestica, assembly GCF_964235325.1. Lineage (NCBI taxonomy): Eukaryota > Metazoa > Arthropoda > Insecta > Zygentoma > Lepismatidae > Thermobia > Thermobia domestica. The sequence goes on along the minus strand of NC_137454.1, from coordinate 119,017,340 downwards.
ATATGCTTAGGTAAATACCTCATCTAATCATAGAGTTGGTTTTCAATAGATGCACAAATCATAATTTGATATCTTAAACCGTTCTAAGGATATGACGAACATTCGTAGGGTCTGCAACACTACTTAAAACTATGTTATTCCAATAACTTGTCATAATTATCCCTATTGAAAGCTATTTTTGGGATATTATAGAAGCAAAAGAAACAACCGTTTTTAAAAAGCTCCCATAAATAAGCTATCTTAAGCAATACAGCAATTTTTACAATTTTTCGTTATCTCCGGAATGGTCTGAGATATCAAATTGTTGCAAACGATATTATGACATTTGTCTATTAAAAGCGATCTACGTAATTGGATGTGATATTTATTTAAGCACTTTTACGAAAGAAAGTCCTTTGAAGAAAGCCAAATTTTCTATTCATTTCAATTTAGTTTCTACTTGTTCGAAATATTTCATATGGTGATCGTAGCATTCGATACTAAGATACTTTCATGTACATTATCCCGTCCGTTTCATTTACATTCTCACTGTTATAGAACACTCCAAAATTTGTTTGTTTTGGAATGTTTGTGATACTGTAGTGTCTTTAGTTTGCGACACTGCATAACAAGTACGGTATTGTGAGTTTCCGTTTAATATGTAGATTTGAAATATACAATAACCTGATGTAGTGCTATTTGACTAACTTAATATGTGACTATTCTACTAATTTAATATGTAGTGCTGTTTGGGTTGGAAACATTTTTAATCTCTTTGTATTGCAGCCTATCAAACAATGTCCTCCTATTGACAGTTGCATCGTACGAAATTTCAGTTATATATATATATATATATATATATATATATATATATATATATATATATATATTAGTTTCAAAGTTGGAAGAAATTATCAAGATAAATGGTTCACTCTGTAAAGATTACAGAGAAAATATCTATAAAAGGATAATAATCACTGCAATTGAGAGTTGAGTTTATTTGTATTTTGTTTATTTACCTAAAATGTGATTTTTGTACCATCAGCAACAATATTTTCTACTACTGAAACCACTAACGTTAATGAGTACGGAACTAACTCGGTACTGTAAGGCGTCTGAATTCTATCCATAATTCCTTTTTCTTATTCTATTCATAATTCCTTTAAAAAAAAAATAAAATAAACAAGTCTCTGTCTTCTGCTACCCCACATAAATACATCCAAATTAAAAACACAGGCGTTTCCTTTGCCATTTCATATACCTAGACAAACTTTCTAACAATAATACTACATACAGACTGAATATGCATGTAATGGAACGAAAATGTTTTCATTGAACTGATATGAAAGAAAGAATGTTAATTAGGTCTTCAATAAAACATAATTAAAAACAAATTAGAAATATAAAAATTCTCTTACCGGCGTAAAATCTACAGGGAAGTAACATGACATTACTTCGAACATTTCTTCTGCAAGATGACTCAATTGCACAGAACTTACGAAGTTCGGAAGAATATCAAAAAGAAGCATCAAATTCCGAGGGTCTCGTTCGCTATCCATCATTTGAATTACTCCCAATACGAGATCAAGACCCATGCTTTCGATATCTGAAATAAAACAATGCATTTTGTACTTTCCCAAGTTCCATAAAATCCATATTTCATAGTTAAGAAACGACTGTTAAAATCATCAATTGCTTTTGTTCATTCAAGATGGTAACAATTTAGTGTGTGTTTCACGTACATAAATTAGAATATAGGGGGGACCGGAAAGTAATGTCGCTTTTTGACAGTTAATGCAAACAGATAAATTGTGAACAAGTTTTTATTTTTAATCAATCATGTAATCACCTTCGTTATCAATAACATTTTGCCATCTAGTGTGCAAATTTTCAATGCCGGATCGATAAAACTTCTACTCCCACCCTAAGTCATTAACTTTTACCAGCCGGTTATTCTTGTGTAGTGCGGTCTTGCATTATCGTGTTGCAGAATAACGCTTTTTCTGTTGACAATCACTGGCAACGTTTCAATTAAAGATTACTGTACATGATCCAATTGTTCACAGTAAGGATCTGCATTCACAGTTTGTCCAGGATGCAGAATTTCAAACTGAACGACCCTGTGAATACTCCATCAATCACATAAAAGCACTTTTTGGGAAGTTAACCTGGCTTAGCTGTACTGCATCGCGAGTCATTCGGAGAGAGCCACTGCCTTTTGCGTTTTGGATTATCATATAGAACCCATTTTTCATCTCCCGTGATCAAGTAATCGAAAACGATTCTGTATTGTGCCACTAAAGTAATAAGTTACATGTGTTGGACCGGTTACTTTGTTTTCTTTGGATAGATTATGCGGGACCAAAACACCTGTTCTGTTAACCTTCCCAATCTGCTGCAAATGTTCTTGAACAGTCGACCAAGGTTGGTTAAGAGCGTGTGACTGTTTCTTGATTGTCTAACACGGATTTGCTTCCACTTCCGCCCTTAACATGTCATTGTCGAAAGCTGTTGGCTTTCCTGATCGAAACGAGTCGGAAAGATCAAAACCACTGGATTTGAACCTCGCAAACCACCATTGACATTTACAAACTTCTAATGCACTTGGATACACAGTGCACAAATGTTCTTGGTAGAACTGTTGCATTACTACCCTTGCGAAACTCAAACAGCATACAGTGCCGGATATGGATCTCTTCTGGTATTTGGCTGGCTATTTCACCATCTAAGTCACTCTAACCGACAAGTATATTCGGCATGACTTTGAAGTACACAATAAGCTGCTAAAAGACCAACGAATATCGACATGTGGAAAAATAATATTACTTTCCGGGCCCCCAAATTCAAATGTGCGAACTAATTTTAAAATTCGCCTTTCTTTTGAATTTTTCTACATAATCTAATTAACTGAGACGTAAGATGCAAATCTGTTTCTCGCAGCCAAAACTGGCAAATTCATCTCATTTCACAGAAAACGTACCACTCGTTACCCCGCCCCCCTTCCCAAAGTAACCTCTGCATGATCTCTCTCTTAGATTTGTTACATCTGAAAACAATAGATCCACTCAATCGTTTGTCCGAAATAGATTATTCATCCATGTTTTACTGCGATCAATATAATCACTTTATGTTCTATTTGGAATTCGTGCAGGTGAACGGTAGACTCGTATTTCCTAAAAGAAAGCTACTACATATCAAATTTAATGCTCTGTCCACTAGGAGTACATAAGTATCTCTGCCTTAACTCCGGCTTTCTTCGTTAAGACAAATAATAGCACGTTAGTATTCTCTAAAACAAAAATATCCAGACACAAAAAGTCTTGTACTGTCCCTCCTATGATTCAAAAAGTTACTTCTAACAGGTCTAAATAATTACTCCCGAGATAAGAAATTTCACACATGTTATGTCCAGCTGGTCAAAATCCATTTTCAAGTCACATTTTTAATGTCCTTTCTTAGCAAGCACCCATAAGTCAAAGAATAACAATCCAGCTAAGCTTTCGATCGAAGAGTTGTCAAAGTAGAGTAACATTCAATCAACTAAGTGGCATTTCCCTCTTATATTTGCATTGCAACCAGCAGTTAATATTTTGCGACCCCTGACCTTTCTTTCTCCCTTTGGTTCCGCCAAGTTAAAATCATGCAAGTGAACGACAGCCATATTCTCTGAAATAAAAAGTCCCTATATACAGAATTTCATACCCTTGACAGTCCAAAGAAACTATAACAACTATAATTTTCTCTTTCTCCTTTTCTCTTCATGAGATATTTATATTTTAAATATTAAAAAGCATACACTATACTAAATATACGTCCAGTTTTTCAAAAGTAGCATGTAAAATAGACAAAACAATATTTTAATTCACTTTATAAACACTTCTTCAAGGTGGAATTTCTCAAAAACTCCGTATTACAAGATAAGAAAAAAGTTCTTGCCGTTTTTGACACCCCATTAATCATGCACTCAGAGAGAGGAAACGAATGATCCACGTAAATGACAACCGGGAGTTAGTTTGAGCATCGACCTTTAGTAATACAGGCAAGTTGCGTACACACAGCAGTCATAGCTGGTCCATTGTCGAAAAATGAATGTATCGAAGCAGTTTGTTCGCGTGTGTTTGTTTGTTGTATGACTTTAAATTGGGTCTGTCAGCTGCTGCATTAAGTCGCCACATATGCCAGACATTTGGGGAGAATTCTAGAGTAAACGAACGCACCGCCAAACATTGGTTTGAGAAATTCCGTCCGAAGATGTAAGCCTTTCGGATGAACCTCACAGTGGACGACCACATGTGTTGGATAACGAGGTCCTGAAAGCACACATTGAGGAAGACAGTAGTCTAATGTATTATAAACTTGCGGAATGGTTCCATGTTTCCGTTGAAAAACAGTCAGACAGCACCTGTACGGGATAGGGAAGTCATGCAAGTTAAGTAAATGCGTACCCTACACATTCAGCATCTGAACAGACCCATCTTGGATCGCTTGCTCACTGGTGACGAAAAATGGGTCCTTTGCGAGACTCCCAAGCGTACTAGGCATTGGTTCTTGCCACGTGACCCTGTTCCTCATACCTCAAGACCACCTCTGCACCCATAAAGGTTATGCTCTCTGTATAATGCAATTGTTGCAAGTGGAGAATTACGAATTCCTTTTACCTGATTAGACCATCAGTGCTGACCTCTACTCTCAGCAGTTGCGAAAGGTGAAGTATACATTGCGGCAGAAAGAACCGGCATTGGTGAATCGCAAGGGTATGCTGTTCCTGCACGTCAGCAATTTGGATAGGATACACTGTGCCATGTACCATATTCACCGGGCCTTGCGCCAACAGAAACTTCCACCAGACATCACTTATCAATCATGAATCATTCCATATAACGGCAGAGCTCCTTCGTGGCTATATGATTAGAGAATATGTCATCGGCGATTCCAGGTGGTAGTTCATGTGGTTCGGATCCCATGTTAAACTGTAGGTCTACGTGTCATATAGTATTGGTACTGAAAGAGATACAAACTTCTAATCTAATCCAACAATCGATATAACGACAATTAATTTGGAATCTGTGTACTTTTGTTTCACAGAATATGATTTATCATTCACTTGCAAAAATTCAACGGGAAGTACATGAGAGCTGAGGGGTCCATGAATACTGACTACAGTGAAACGTGACAATTTTCAATATATATTAAGTGAAATTACCGTTTTTAAGTATTTAAAAAAATAACTAAGTTTTATCTTTTGAAAAAACATCAATCATATTGCAATTCTAAGATTCATTTCATGAACGGTTAATGATTTTGCATAAAACTTTAAACGGTTTGCGGTGAATCTCCAGTTTCTGAGTGTGAAAAAATAAGTAAGCTGTTTCTTGAACCCGTGAAAAAGTTATTTAGGGGTCTCTTTCAGATAATTAGGGGTTAAGAATTTCCACCATACGAAGAGAATTAACCTTTTTCGGGTAAGAAGCGATTTCACTTAGTCTTACTTTCGAAGAAATTTATTTAGAAGAAAGAAGAGGATAAACTGAAGGTTTTGCCTAAATATTTCCACGAAATCGGTTGGATATATCGTTTTCTACTAAACAGTGATTTAAGTCGGTCAAGTATACAAAAATTTATTTAGAGATCTAATGAAAAGATCCATTTTAGAGCTGTAATTTGTACTACGGATTTCCATTTAAATAGAATGAAGTTACCATTTTAAGAAGCGAGAAAGTGATATAACTAGGAATAGACTTCAAGAAATGTTCCTTACGGGTATCTGAAATATCAAATTTCGCTAAGACCCAAGGATTTGGCATAACATTTTCTCAAATAAAAAATTTTCTGTTTCTTAGTGCGAAAAAAAAAAAAAAAAAAAAAAAAACTAAATTCGTAATTTAACGCGCATGAAAACTGAGCAATAAAATATTGGGAAAGGTTATATATGGAATAATTTGGGAAATTTATTCTAAATTCACTATTATTCAGCAATCTTATCTGTTGTCGCGCATAGAACAGGTACTTCTGTTAGTTGGTACAGACATTCACAAATACTACGAAGCAAAGTTTCGATAGTCATACATTTAAAAACCAGCATTATTTTACCAATATTATGATCAAAAACGTTTATCTCTGAACTTATCATTTTCGATCAGAATGTATACATGATCTGTACCCAACGCAAAGTTATTTTTCTTTATGTGAATTGGATACTCATTTTCACTAACACATTTGCATTTATCTTTTTCATAAGCAATTAACACTATGATGAACAACTGACCAACCTTTGCACCGCTGGTTTTTAATGTATATGTATTAATTAAATTTAATATTTCAATCCACACTGGATCTTTCTCAAGATCAACTGTTTTTCTTTACTGGAATTCTATTATTTTTGCCCATTTAATTGTCTAATTTATTGTAATGTCCTATGAAAAACTGACACCACAAAGTATTCTGATAAAAAAAAAAAAAAAAAAATTAAAAAATATTAACATTACTCTTTATAACTGTCGACACAATAAATCAAGCAACTGAATAATAAATCACAAAATTGAATGAACAAATAATGGACTTTCAGTAAAGCACAGACCTTGGGAAAACTCCCAGTGCACTCAAATATTGTGATTACTTAATACATAGACATTCTTGTGTAATATTTAATCTACAGCTTTTATTAAGTAAAATTATGACGAGTTTACGACTATATTTCAGACTAAATATTTCAATCATAAAAAGTTCATTCGTTTTGCTTTTAGAACTTCATTTACTCATTGTGAATAGAAAAATTCAATGTTCGAAACACATATGAAAAGCGTTTTGTGCAAACAGGAAAAGCTCTATAATACAATTAAGAAGGCTTAATATTAGAAATCACATGTTACCTCTCCGCCTGGTTTCAAAAAAAGTACGGAAAATTAAATATACTGTTCTTCTATCTTCTTGAGCAAGCGACTGACAACTAACTTCTTGAAATATGCCATGTAGAAGTTGTGTCGGTGCACTGTTAGGGAGGTGGACCATTTTTGCCTGAAAATAAGAATACTTTTGTAGTTATCAATGTATGCTTGTTTCAACGACACGGGAAGATTTCGTACATTATAACATTAATGATTTTGAAATATTTATGTAACCACTTTTCACATTCAAGTCATGTTATTGACACTAACCAGAAAACAAATATGGCAAAGCCAACTGACAACAATGGATTTCTACTAATAATTTCAGTTCAATTTGATATATCACCCATTTCTCTTATTATTTAAAATTTTCGACCTCGATTTCACATAACCACTTTCAAGATGGTAGTCCAAGCAACATGTATCAATTGATAGGTGTACGGTTTTTACTTCTAAAACGGTTTGAAACAGACTGTATAATGATAATCTTTACTGCAACCATTTCTCTCACTAATTTATAAACTTACAAACAAAACCGATGACAAAATGAATTTTTGGCACAAATTCAATACGATTTATACCATGTCTCCTTCCTACTCAAAATTTCGATCTCCATTCAGCATTAATCAATATCCACTATCATCCAATTTCTAGAACTGTTTTCAAGCGGAAAGGATGTTTTATGACATGACAAAAAAAAAAAAAAAATCTTTCAGTTTAACGTCCCACAATTATGCCTTTAAGGCTAAAGGAGACGGATGATTAACCCAAGTGAACGATGATAAAAGAATTGGTGGAATATGGGAGGAAACTGGAATACCTCGAGACGCATATCAATATTTAATATTTAGCAATGACTTATTTGTAAATACATCTTACTTTAAAAATTCCGAACAGACCTTTTGTCTTCCTCAACAGCTTCGAATTCTTCGGAAGTGAATACTTCGGTGTCTTCTAATTTACTCACAATAACTCAACTTCGATTTCTAATATTAAATTGTTAGTTATAAAAATAATAATAATTTAAAAACTAACTTGCAATTCTTCATTTTTTACCTGTGCACTACAGATGACAACGCACGGTAGTGTTACTCATTCATAAGACGTTATTATGCTTGCAGTAGAAATTTGCAAAGTCGCTAAGGATGGCGCCTTGTAGGAGCCTTCGGTATTTTTAAATTAAGACGTACTTAGAGCAGTCATCTCTAAATACTATGCACCGTGGAGTTCTGCGTTATGTAATCTTCCTCATTCAACAACTTAATCATCTATTTTTGAGGCATATATTTTCTGTCTGTTTCCAAAGTCCAACTTTCACATCCATTTCGCACAGTAAAAACCAAGAACAAACCAAATTAAGAAAAACATCCTTGGAAACAAAATCTTAAGTCAGGCAACGATTTTCTTTAAGGTCGAGGGGAAACTTATAAAGCAATAAATGCTGATATAAAATAATTAGCGAAATGGTGAACAGGCTTATCCACTACAAAACAAACTTTGTATGACCAAAGTTCGAAATAACGAACTGGCGTCGAGATAAACTATTACTAATCTACCGTTATCCACAGTACTTGGCAAATTAGGTAAACAAACCTATTTGAAATGCAAAATACAAAAATACAATATACTTATAAGAAGTGTGTTTAAAATACAAAATATATATTTCAAATACATTTGCAAAATATAAAATAGGTATCACTAATTTTATCAAACCGCTTTTCGGCTTACATCCAAGAGAAATTGTCCATTTGGACACGAAACCGGGACTAATTGGTCATAAATGCGATTGCCGACTCACTCACGAAGGACTCCTGATAAAAATACGTTGTACTGATCTTTACATAGGCCTACTTGTTAATATAATTGTCAAGAGTTATTTCAGAAGGACAAAAAGATAAACAGTTACACAAGTAAAAACATTATACAGAACCATATATAAATCGGGAAACTCCCGCCTTAGCCATTGGGAAAATCCTGTTATTACTTTAAATGTATTTGTACGTAAAATTTTACGGTCAACGTATCATAATCACTACGCTAAAACTGAGGTATTAAATTACAAATTTGGTATGTAGATATCATTCAATAAAATTAAAACCAAGTCAAATCCAAGCTAATGTTGGAAGCTACGAAGGCAGTTGATAAATTTTGCCAATTTTTATCAATATATTTAAGCAACCTTGGCTTCTTTATAAAACAACAGGCATTCATTCAAGTAGAAATATATATAATTTGGTTTCATTTCGTATGTTTAGGCTTAAAATCCTTATGAAATATCAAGGTTATCACGAAGACTTTCGCTCAAAAGGACACCTCGAATCGTTACTTAGTTTACACTTGAAAGATGGGTTGTGGTTCGACCGAGAATTGAACACGGGACCCCTTGATTAAAAGGTGAAAAGTAGATAAACGTAATGCGGATGGCTTGATATGTGGAAAAATCACCATGAAGTTCACACGATTTAAAGCATTTTTCGTTCTTTATTTTTTTGGTTTAAACCAGTTTTTTTTTTTTTGAAAAAAAAAAAAAAAAAAAAAGACAGCTGGTTTAAACCAGCCAACCTTGATTTTTAACATCTATTTCTTTGCAAATCGGCAATAATATTGATCTAATAGGGCGCTAATACCTTTTCGGAGCGACGCATGTTTACTCATTTCCAATACTTTTCCTTTCTTCTTGATCGTTGGGTGCCCCCATGATATCAGCCCCCGGGGTGACCGCCCCGCTCGCCTCCCCGTAGCTACGGCTCTGGTATTCGTCGAGAAATTCCAAATTGTTATCTTTAACAGTGGGAATTCTCAGAGCAAGGCACGCATAATTTAACTCACTCTTACGTTTTGAAGCTTCATTAAGCTATCAAAATAAGAATTCCACTTTGTACAACAAGGTATTGGGGGAGACACACCAACAATATCTTTCAAAACTTCGCTTAAAACTTTCGGGGATTTCGACTGCAAGTTCCGCAAAAGCAGGCAATCTACAATGGTGCCGCCACGTAATGTTAGAACTGGTAGTTTCTAGTATACTGTGTGTAGGTTCGTAAACTGCGTAACATTTTATTGCCAAGATCAGACCTATTTTGTATATTATGGAAAATAAAATATACTATAAAACCTATTTCAAATATAAAATATAAAATAGTTTTTGAAAAGGTATTTAAAATATAAAGTGCAAAATGGTATTTTGTATTTTAAATAGGTCCCAGCACTGGTTATCCATCACACATAGTCAATGGTGGTAAAGTACTCACGATTGCCAAGATCCCTTGAAGCGCACTGGGAATGATGGAATGATGATCTTTAAGACGGTTGCATAGAAAACTGCTTATGAATTCTAGTTCTCGCTCTAGTAAGAAATCTACCGGAAGCTCCTTAAGTATACCGACAAGGATCCGTATGCCTTGTTCACGGACTTTTGGTTCCTTGTTTGTTACTATATCAGTCAGATTTTCTACTGCAGCGAACAACTGCATCCTTCCAGAGGTGATATCTGTAAAACAATAACAGCAGTTAAGTACAACTCCTGCTCCTACAGACACATTGACAATAAATGGAATATTTCATTAAATACATCAATCTTTGTCCTTTCACATATTCAACCTATTATATTCACCATACCATCAAACTCCATTATTTATTTTATAATCTATGCACAGTCATGGTCAAAACTACTACAAGAGACTGAAATTCAATTAACCTCGAAAAATGAAATTTCTCTCGATTATACTCTTTTGACTACAGGAGATGATAATTACTAAAAGTGAATGATCATAAAACATTGATAGAATGAGAATGTGACAGGAAATGGGAGAGTCCCGAGTAAACCAACGGGCACAATGTAGTCCACCACAAACTCTCATGACCAATCAGGATCCCTCGCAGCACTAAAGGTGAGACTCTACCAGTGAACCATTGTGCTCCCAATTACAGACATCGGAACGGCTAATAATATTGAAAAAAGTTACTTTGTTGACTAAATCATGTTTTAAAAAAATATAAAAAAGGTGACTTTGTAAAGTAATCAGTCTCTGATAAGATACTTTGCAAATTAACTCAGTCATTTAGAGGTTAAAAAATGTAACAGTTTTTTTAAAATATTTTTTTAGTGATTTACTCCTACCAAGATGCAAGTTAAGATCAGAAATATAAGTTTAAATACTTCTTTGAAACTTTCTTACATTACTTCAATATGGCGTTTCCAAAAGTTACTCGTAAAATCCGGACGTCGTCCACTAAATCGTGGTTAACTAAAGGCATTAAAATTTCTAAAAGTAACCTATTTAGATATAATAGATTACTCAAAATAAATACATCACTTCCTCACAGCTTTCGAAATTATATTTTTAAGTACAGGAAAATATACAGAAGAGTAATTAAAACAGCTAAATTACTATCAAATAGCTCCATAATACTTAATTCTACTAATAAAGCTAAAACTATGTGGAAAATCTTAAATGGTAGAACAAACAACAAAAAGAGCGACTTTGAGTATGTTAAAGTTGGGGACGAAATTATTAAAGAACCTAAGCGGATTGCAGATGTCTTCAATGATTATTTTCTAGATAGTGTACCATTACCTGACCCCATACAAGCGAGTTATGACGACTCGATGAAATTTCAAATGCATTCACATACGATCTTTTTAATTCCAGCAATAGTACAGGAGTTACGGAAAATATTGAGTAAGATATCTAATTCGGGATCTTCAGGTTTTGATGAAGTTCCAGTGACTGTTATTAAATTTTGTTTTCCTTTCATTGTAAATCATCTCTGTTATTTAGTTAACCTATCGCTTGAGAAAGGATGTTTTCCATCAGTGTTAAAAGTGGCAAAAGTAATTTCTCTCCATAAAAAGGGGAGTATGCATGATGTAAGAAATTATCGCCCAGTCTCCATTCTTTCCACGTTTTCAAAAATTTTTGAATATGTGATGAAGTCACAACTCTGCAATTTTTTGAAGTCATGTAACTTACTATCACCATCACAACATGGCTTCCAAAATAAGAAAAGTATTGAAACAGCCTTGTTTGATTACATGTCCAATATAGCTCTTGAATTAAAAAACAGTAAATATGTTGTTGGCCTATTCATCGACTTATCCAAAGCTTTTGATACAATTGGGATACTTCGCTCATTAGGGATCACGATTTATGGACACCTTTGGGATACTTCGCTCATTAGGGATCACGATTTATGGACACCTTTGGGATAATTCGCTCATTAGGGATCACGATTTATAACACTGTTTGGTACGGATTCCATGTTTACCAGTACGTTCTTATGTGTTACAAGTGCAGACTTCATAATACATATTCTCGCGTCTTACAAATGTTACACGTAAGATCCAAATATATTCCGATTTTTTTAGAAGTTCTTTCGATATCAGAATTCACATTGCCTTAGTAAATTTTCCAAAAGAGAGTCTCCATACAATGAATAGCATCCAGTCTTTTTTATGCTATACGTCCAGAAGCACATCAATCTGAACGCATATTATCAATCTGTACTCACTATTCGGCCATGTGCCATGGTAATAACAGTCTAGAACGTCTTCAAGGAATCTTTTGAAACTAGATTTTTTCTATTTAAATTGACGGACTAGGTCTATTTTGAGTGCAGGTCAAGCTTAGGTACACCACTCGAAATAACTGTTGAAAAACTATAATTCTTTCACTCACTCGAAATAATTGTTGAAAAATTAATTCTTTCACTAATTAACTCCTTGTTGTTCTCCAAAAGATCTACACTGGGCGACATGACACTACCGTACTTAGAACAGACAAAATTCAAAGGAGCCACCATAAGTAACTGTCGAAAAATTACAATTAATTTACGATTTGCAAATAAAGCATCCGAAAGTGTGGCATAAAAACGACAGTGCAAAATACACAAACCAACCTGGGTTAGGTGGCCACTTAAATGAACTAATGCCATCTAACCGAGGCAAGACAGGGCAAAGCTGGAAAGCCCGCGCAGTAAGGCTTACAAAACATGCGCGTCGGCGATGTTGGGCATACGTGTAACCGATGGTAGTGCAAACAAGTGTTTTCGCAATGATACGAGTTCCAATAGCAGCTGTAATTGTTACACATCAGTAACGCTACACTTGTAAACATAAAATACTGCTTTTGCAAACTATGCAGAAATACTGTGAAAAGTGGTATCAAATACAGACTCTTTAACCCGGGAACGATCGACAGGTGAGCTCACAAACTTGAGGCGCCGTCTAGCTGTCTCTTGATGTGTCTTGAGAGTGAGAGTCAAGTGTAACCTTGTCATTCTCTTCTCTTGGAGTAGCACTGGCCTTATAAATGTGACTATGCGTCATTTGTGAGCGCCACGCTCACCTGTCGACCGACGGCATGAGTGATTTTTCCGAGATCATGGACAACAACAAAGAGCAGATTCAGCTACAGCTTGCGAAAAAAACTGTCAGTAACTGCTGGAAGTGTAATAGGTGACATCAAGACAGTGGTGAAACATGGAGTAGAACAGCTTTTTATGCAAATACCTACTGTATGTAACAAGGGACATAAATAAAGTGTTTACACTAAGATATTTATATTTTGAATTTCATTAGAAATTTCCAACTCAAAATATAAATGGTATGAAAACATGAAGAGCATATATTGAAAACTCGCTCTAATTACCGTATGTAAATATTTTTTTAGAATATATGTGATCCTCATGTGATAATGATAATAAAAATGTAATTTTATGAGACAATGATAATCAACTAATTGTGTAGTTTATGGGATAACAGGAATTGATTTCATAAAAACTTTGAAAATAAAAATAGTTATAACTTATAAGAAATGGTTTTATACAAACCCATAATAATTTTATTTTCTATTTTATTTTAATAATAATAAATCGCAAAATGTCACAAATAGAAATGTGTGCAAAATAAATCCCATATAAAGTCATAAGCAGCTATAGCAACGATTATCTTGTAAGTGAGCGCCGCGCTCACCTGTCGACCGCTCGCGTCACAAATCAACACTCGACCAATCCCGGGTTAATATATACTCATTTATTTTATCCATCGCAAGGGATTTGTAATGATTATTGGGTCAGTGAGGGTAATTATGAAGCAGATTTCACAGTTTTTCCACGTTACTCAGCTTACAATAGTTTTGAAAGCAGTTAACCTAGGCAGCAGTTTATAGTGTCAATAGAGTACCAATTTGCTGCCACGGAATTTCCTATCATCTCATAATTTTCCTCCAAAAGGGTAATTATGAGCACTTGCTGTCCTCAGCTTTCCGTATCTGATATTGAGGTATGAATGAGTCAAAGAAGTCTTTGTGAGACAAAGAAGTTTTGTTATTTTGTGTTTAATACATAAATATACACATATTTATACAAATATTTGACCAAATTACAATAATATAACTAACAAAGAAAATGGAAATAGCTACTGATCTTATTCTTACATTTTTGTGAGCTGACTATAATAGGTTTATAGAGTAACAGCCTATATTAGATAGTTTTAAGTTATAACACAAGCTTATGAAACAAATTTAGACCAAGTTCTAGGCTGTTCACTAAAACAACTTAGACTAGTTCTATTTCTTTATGTTTAATTTATTGATACTCAGCCTACCTATTTTCAACAAAATAATGTAGGTCTACAACTTTGAAAGTTACTAAGAAACAAGATTATAGGACTACATAAACGACAGAATACAGCTTTACATACTAGGATACAGGGAGAGATTTCAGTTATTTCTCAAATATACATTAACCCTTAACCAGGCCCGCTCTTTCATTCACCGTTAGTAAGCGCGTGGGAGTAATTTTACCTCAATGTTATTTTACTTTTGTAATTTAAGTACTGTTCAGATTTATTGGCAAACAAATTTATGGTATTACACAGCCTCTTAGCAGCCACTTAAAATAGGTTTTGATATATATGAGATAACAATGAAATAAAAAAATAAATAAATAAAAATCTAACCCAGTCATCGGAGGAGCGCGACCGGTAGCAAGGAGGTGCATCAGCGACGGTAGGTACGCACATATACGAGGATGGGTCCGAATAAAACGCCTTATGTGTGGATTTCGGGGAGATAATAAATGGTATTTTAAAAAGTATCAAAAAAATTAAATTATTTTAGGTTAGATTATATCTTCAAACCACAGGCGCGTAAATCATAACAAGTGTACCTCTCCACCATATAGTCCTTTCCGCATCCACATATAGTGCCACTTACACCAAAGACAATCAACAACAACTACATTCTTAACTTCAACTATCCCCCCCCCCCTGAGCTTCACTCACTCTTCCTCACAAACCAAAAAAAATTAAGTGACCCACTACATTTCCTAAAATGGGTCCGGCAATACAACACTTAACCCGTATTTAACTCAATTTTGCAAAATATAGTGTGCCTAAACTTCACCAACACCTTATTCTGTAACATTACTCCGGACACGGTAGCTTAGTAGTAGAGAGCGTGAGGTCCCTGGCTTGATACCCGGCCGTGCTTTCTTTCCTCCCAGTTTGTCATTCCATCAATTCATCCAATATCATTTATTTGTCTTAATCTGAGTTTCCCTTAGCCTAAAAGCGCATGATCATGGGATAAGATTTAACTAACTTTACAATGAGAATTAGTTCAAAATTTAGGGAAGTTCAAAACAAACCTAACTTTAAGTCGTGCAGTTTTACTGTACGGATCCATAGTATAAGTATAAGTAGGAGTAGGAGTACGGGTAGCACGAGTAGGAACGGGTTAGAAGCCCCGCAGAGGTTCGTTGGGTTCTGTTCGATATAAAATGGGCAAAGTAAAGACTTCCCACATTTTTCCGTGCATTTTACAATCTATAGATCCTAATAGTAAAACTGCACCCATTAAGTTAACCCGTTTCTACCCCTACCCTCTTATCTTACTCTACTATACCCTTTTAAAACGGCCCTACTTATCAATGCGCAGCTGGAGCGGATATTGTAAAGTTTACCCAAACATTTCATTTCATTTTCCCGATCTTTGCACCACTCCCCTATAGCCCCTTCGCTGCTCCGTAACTCTTTACTTGGGGCAAGGCAGTGATATCCTGTGAGTATATAGTATTGCCGAACGAGCGTCAGCGAGCGAAGGTGGGTTAGAGCCCCGCAGGGCACGTTGTTTTGTCTTCTTTCTTGGAAACCGTAACTATAATTGCGGGAACCGGTTCAGATGAATTGGTTATTGTCACTGCTTTGCCTAAAGAAAAAATTGCCCGCTGCTCTAACCTTCTATGGTATCAACCTACCTTCGCACTTCGATCCCATTTCGCGGTATGTTACGAACGGGAACCCTCATAGAATCATGCCAAAGAGATTTTGTAAGTTTTAACAAAAATAAACGAAAGATATCGGAAATAAATGTGAATTGAGAGATTTCATACCTAATTCCGCAACATAAAACATTTCAAAAATAATACAAAGGTGGATTTTATAATTTCGTGAGGTCAAATTGTTTACATAAATTTGCACGTTGACGTTGAAATTACTGGTGTGACAAAACTATATTAATTATTTATTATTACCTGCCGCAAGACGCTGACATCCTGCACCAAATGCCTCTTCATCCCCCTCACTATTAAATATATCTTCGACTATCTTCTCCATATTTTCATCAGGGTAGAATCGGCTGGAGCACGGACAGACTATCTTCGAAAGCATAAAATCTCGAATGAGAAATTACGAGAATCGACCTATCGAAAAAAAAATTAATTAGAAAAATTTGAGCCTTTTTTGCTAAATCGCCCATACACTAGAATTTGTTAACATAAAATTGATATAAAATTAGAAATGGTTGTGTCAAATTCGGTTTGGCCTTTCAAAAGTCCTTCTTTGACTGTCTTGTGTCCTGACATGAAAAAGGGTTAACTGCTATATTGCACCCCATGGTCGAGATATATGATATTTAGAAAATTGGTCCATATGAATTGGAGAATTTATTTTGCTTTGTGAGGAAGAGTAGGTGAGTCCGGTGAGGGGAATATTCGAAGTTAAGACAAAGGTTAGGATATAGTATACATGAAGCTGCATCAGTTTCCGAAGGAGCAGGACGCTCATACTTTTAGGGATTATTCATTGAGTATGTACGAACTTGCAAAGGGTGTAACAAAGCGACTTTTATTTACTTATCGAGCGATATTGCGCGCAGGTTTATCTTTGGCGCACCACTTGGAACAATTGTTAAAAAAAATTCTAAATTTCTGTCTCCTAAATGATTTGCGCTGAGCGACATGAAAATATCTCATTTGCCATACTTAAAATTCAAGAGGTCATCAAAAGTAGCTGTAGTTGAACAATTACAATTTTTTTACGATTTGCGTATAAATATGGCGTCCAGATGTATAGCATAAAAACTATACTGCAAAAAGCAAATAAACCTGTGCTAGGTGGCCATTAAAAACCACAAATTATATCTAAGGAATTCAGCAGGGCGAAGCTTGGCGGTCCGAACGCTTAACGAGGGAATGCGTCCGAGTAGAGCAGGCGCGTCAGCGACGGTGGGTTTACGTGTAAGCGAGGTTAGTGAAAACAAATAGATATTGGCAATAATCCGAGTGTCAATGGCAATTATCATGGTTCCATATTATTGGCGCTCCACTTGTAAACATAAAATACAGCTTCTATACATTGTGCAGAAATACACCGCCGGTAAAACATAGTATCTAATATAGTTATCTTTCGTATGCACTCATTAATTTTACCCACCGTAAAACACATGTAAATATTTTACACTAATAACCCTACATTTGTAAACGTAAAATATTGGTGTATTGCGTTGCATTTAATTCTTTTGCCTACGTGGGCGGCTTTAGGATTTTTTGGGTACACCCGCTCTCTCTCTTATGGATACATACAGGGTGCGAATTGGCGGGGGGGATGCCAGGGATTTCCCCCCTTGACAAAAATCTTTCCCCCCCTGGAGAAGAAAAATTTTATCCCTGGCAGGGATAACTTTTTCCCCTCTGGAGTATTTTTAAATGGACATGAAGATAGAAAAAGGGAACAATTCTTACTTTGCGTAACTAACCTAAATATTGCTTGAGTGAAAATTTATGAAACATCTCACATCTCAACTGTTTTGTACTTGTTAGTGTGTATATATATATATATATATATATATATATATATATATATATATATATATATATATATATATATATATATATATATATATATATATATAATGGGCGGCGATTGGGGGGGCAAAGGGGGCAGTTGCCCCCCCACTTTTCTGAAATGGCCTATTAATGTATATAGTTTCAACCAGGGAAATTTGTATATTAACATTGATATACAAATATTCAGATCATGTCTTGCCCCCCCACTTTTAACGTCCAATCGCCGCCACTGTATATATATATATATATATATATATATATATATATATATATATGTGTGTGTGTGTGTGTGTGTGTGTGTGTGTGTGAGAGAGAGAGAGAGAGAGAGAGAGAGAGAGGACGGTGCGCATATGGGTGAAATCATCCCCCCCTGGGAAAATTTTTCAATTCGCACACTGGATACATATGCACATTTGATTGATTAACAACAATAGGAAATTACTTTTATAGTAGTGATTGATGCTGTAGTAGTAGTTGATGTTATTATTGTTACTTAGGCTCTCAAGACTTTAAGGTACGAATTCTCAAGCAAAAATATATCACATTGAAGCTTTGAAAGAGACATTCCAACTTGATTCGCATTCGCAAAACTTCGGATGTAGTAGAGGCACATGATTTCGAAGTTCGTATTCGCAATCGCATTCGGAAGCAATAGAAGCGCGGGCTAAGTGGAGGCGGTATGAGCTATTTGGCCGAGATGTACAGTAGATATGATTTATGGAGAAAGCCGTGTGGAAATGGTTCATAAATGACACAGATTGTCACGTATTATGTTTGAGTTTTTTCGAGATGTACAAAAATAAGGAGTGTCAATTGTTGAAATTGTATGAAAGGCATGGTCTACTAAACAGTCGAACAGTTAGTATAGAAATGAATTGGAGCTACAGAAAAGAAGAGGAATATCAACTTTTTTTGGATGGCATTTTCTTTCTTCCCCAAAGCTGTGCAACACATAAGCCATACATTTTATGAATATAAAGTGTTTTTCCACTATCCTCGTTTATGCATATACTCATCGCCGCAAACGTGCCTTTTTCCTTCGGGCGCATCCTCTCGCTCACTCTTGGCCCCCCTATTTCGCCCCTGCTTTTACTCGGTTATGTAGCATTCGTTCTTTTCAGTGACCACCTAGCACAAGTTGATTAGTGTTTTATGCATTAGTTTTTATTCCATACGACCATGAGCAAGGGTCACAACAAACTATTTTGAGGGAGAAATAACATTCAATTTTCTCAATTTCCGTGTGATCTGGCAATACAGGAGTAATGGCGGAAAAATAGTGGTAACAGATTCCTAATGTCCTTTTGAAAAGACCTAATATACGAAAAAAATCATTTAAATATTTCACAGACGCTTCAAATTAATGACAACAGTTGCTGTGTCGACGCAGCCTCTATATACCGTAGTAATCTCAGTTTGCTCAAAAGCTGCATCCGTATTATTAATAACATTTTTAAGTAGAAGAAGAAAAAGAAGATTGTAAATCTATGTGATCATTCCGCACGGTTCACGGCATTGAACGGAAGGCACAAGGAAAAGAAGGCTAGTATATTACTTCCAAGGAAAAATTAAATAACAATAACGAAATCTTAAAAAAAAAAAAAAAAAAAAAAAAAAAAAAACATTAACATTTGTTGCACAATAATAGGAGGGTGCAAAAGTGATGAAACACCTTTAAATGGTGAAGAAGACAAGACATAGACAGAGCATTGTAAGAACGGAAACAATAATGGATCGCATCATTATGGGTAGTAAGAGGAAACGGTCGTAAAGTACGCTCTTCTGTTATATTGTGGATTTTATGTAAAGTTTCTTTTGCGTTGGAGAAGTAGGTGAGTTACATATTTGAATTCATTTTCTATACATGAACTAACATTATGAAATAGATGAAGGAAAATTAACATTAAATTCTTTTCATATGAGTATTATCCGTGAAGGCTTAAAATATACATTACAGTTCTGGTGTGGTTATTTTGACAGGATATAGTTTACGTGAAGCTGCATCAGTTCCCAAAGGAGCAGGACGCTCATACTTTTAGGGATTATTCACTGAGTACGTATGAACTTACAAAGAGGGTAACAAAGCGACTTTTATTTACTTATCGACTGATACGAAAATAAAAAAGAACGAACCTGTACTTTATATCTGCATGTGTAGTGCCCTTGTACTTTATCAATGACTATGTGTGTGGGGGAGGGGGAATGAACTAAGGGAAACGTAATTGGTTTGTGTCTCATTTAAGAATGGAGTAGAAGTAAGTTTCTTACCGGGAACTAATTGTCTCATTACACTTTTTTGACATCAGCATGCCCCTACTTAAAATAGTACCAAGGAGACGCAGCTTTTAACATTTCAAAATAACACATTAAACTTGTTAAGTGTGTAAGAAAACTGGTGATGTTTATGTGCAAGATTGGGGGAGAAACTAAAAGATACCGAAAGTGAATGGTCATCATTAAAGAAAGAACAAATAAATAGTAATACAACGTTGAAAAGAGGCTCATGTGAGTCTTTCCCGGGGCCTCCATCTGCGGCAGTTTAAACCTTAAAAATTACAATTTTATTCACAAATTGCATACAGCGTCTGGACATATACCATTCACACATTCCGGGCGGACTGCGAGCAATATTTTGTCCCTGTAGACAGGCTGCGAGCTACTATTCTTTTTTGTAGCAATGAAACGATGGGCGACGCTCGCACCTCGTTTCGTGTATTTGTAGTAACCCTTTGGGGATCATATGGTACAATTTTGTAGTTTATAAAATGGTATAATAAATAGCATTGTGTCGAAAACTGTATTTTCTACGAATTTTTAAAATATGCCAAAAAAAACCGTCGTCTACAGGGAAAAATCAGGTATTAAAAGGCCCGTCCGGAATGGGTTAAAACTACAGTGAAAAAAAAAAAAAAAAAACGAGCTAGGTGGTCACTAGAAAGCACTCGGCTAACCGAGTCGTAACAGATGAACCTAGTTGGTCTCTGCGGGGGTGCGACCGCAGGTAACAGGTGGGTTAGCGATGGTGCGTTTGACCTAAGCGATGGTAATGAAATCACGTGCGTTTTCGCGTAATGCGAATTCCTATATTATTTGTAATGGTTTGACACTTAAAATACATATTTTGTATATGTTTGAAAATACCACTCCGTTGGAAAATAACGTCGATTTATCTTCCGCTGATGAGAGTCCTAGATAACACCCACATAAACCTTTTTCAGCTTTGTATTTTATTATGTAATTATTTGCTATTTTAATATGTTTTACCTCCATTTACTCCGCGCCCTTGGCGCGGGAGACCCGGGTTCGATTCCCGACGGGAGCTCATGTGGTTCGGATTCCACGTTAATCAGTAGGTCCACGTCTCATATAGCCTCGCTGCTGAAAGGGACGCTAAACTGAAATTCAACTCAACTCAACCTCCAATTACTCCTGTTTCTTTTCTATCCTTTATTCCTAGCTGTACCGATAAATCATAAATATTTAGTATTTTGTGCTTTCTTTGCTTTTCCTTAAATACGTACATGCATCTGTATTATATTACTGCGCAAAATTAATACTTTATACAGCTGAGTGTTGCAAACTACACACTATTGACAAATAACGAAAACAATCCTTATCTCCTTACTGGGACGTAGGATATGGCTTTAAATCTCCTACTAAGAATTCGTAAACGATATCTTATCTTTTTTGTTGTTGTTGCGTTTGAATATACAAGGGTCGTTCAAGGTTGACCGGGACTTTTATTTCTTCAGAGGAAACAGATAGCACAAGAAGCACCAAACTATAGTTCGCGAGGAAAGTAACGCGACGCAAGTGAAACCTAGAACCACAAATAAAAAGACACCGAACACATTACAAAATAAAAGTTAGAATACTTATGGGATAGTCAGTATTTTGTTGGACTTCCTTTCGTCTTCTTGCATGCTTTCAGTAGCTCTGGAACACTCAGGACGTCTTAAACCTCCCTGATGGCAGCTTCCAGCAGAGGCAATGTTGAGATATCCATACCCTGTAAACGTCTCTTCATGACAGACCATAGGTTCTCTATGACGTTTAAGACTGGACTATACCCTGGCCAATCTTCAACAAATGAGATACAAGCATATTTAATCCAAGATACCACACTTTTGACTGTATGACAAGGAGCTCATATAGCATAAAAAAAGATGCTCCATTTTTTTGCAAAGGACGATTCCAATACATCGTTTAATAGCTCAAAATAGAGAAACTGATTCATAAGTCTGGTTTCTAGAGAGAGTAACTAACTCTCCTACACCACCATAACTAAAGGAACCCAAGACCATGATAGTGGCAGGGTGTTTTACAGATGGACATGTGTGCTAAAGAAGGGTGGAATCGTCACCTGGAAGACGGCCCATTAGCTGGCAGTCAGTGCCACTAACGAAAAACGTGGCTTCATCAGTCCCTAACACTTTTTTTTTTTTTTTTTTTTTTCAGTCATTAACAGTCCAAACATATTTATTTACAGAAAGTCAGTCTTTTGTTACGATGATCCTCTGTAAGAAGGCGTTTCCGGGAGCTCTGTATCTTCGTAGCCCTAAGTTGTCATGAATTTTCTCCTGCACCATCTGTAGGGACACATTATCAAGCAATGCAGGATTGTTTTCTTTTAATTCCCTAGCTGGTAAAGAAGGTTGCTTCTGCACCTACCTTTTCATGATCTTTAGCGTTCTTTGAGACACTTTCCTAGACCTACGAGACTTCCTCCTTAAAACGTTTCACCAAATGCTATATACTGTTCTCAGCTTCAGACCCATTTGCCTAAAGATATCTTTGATTTTTTACCAGCTTTAAACAGGGCAATCACCGCCTCAGATTCACCATGCATCAGAACGCAATAAGGTATCTTGTCACAAAGAAATGAGATCGCAACACACATAGAGCAGCATCAAAATTACATGAAATACCAAGAGCACGTGCACACTCCAAGTAATCCTGTCGACCCACCAGAGCGAATTGAAACTTGTTACTCTACAGCAAGTAACACAACAGGCGGGTGTTTCCTGCCAGCGAGCGACAATACTTTACGCGGTGTCATTAAGGAAATACACGGAAGGTGTGTAAAAACGCGAAAAATATTAACACTAAGCTTTAGGCGTCAATACTTTCCGCGCGCACTGTATGTCAGCTTTTCAAAGTATCCTCCGTGCGCGTCAAAGCACCGTTGCCATCTTGTAGCAGCTCCTGATTCCTTTGGCGTAGAAAGAACTTGTTTGTTGTTGTAGCCACTGGAGGACATCGTTCCGCAGTGCTTCATCTGTCGTGAATTTCTTCCATCCCAAATGATCTTTAAGGGGTGCAAACAAATTATAATCAGTGGGGGCTAAATCTGGACAGTGGGTAGCAAAACTTTTCTAGAAAATCCACATGGATAACACCCTTCATGTCCCAGAAGACGCTTGCCATGATCTTTCCAGCGGACGGCCGCGTTTTGCTTTCCTTGGGCGGCGGGGAACCTTTATGCCGCTACCCCATGCTGCTTCTTTTGGTCTCTGGGGTTGGATTGTGCAACCATGTTTCATCACATGTGATGATGGATTGCAACAATTCATTACCTTTGGCTCAAAGCCGATTCAGAAGCTGTTCAGAGACCGTCATGCGTGTCCGCTTCTGATCAAATCCCGCACTGTTGCTCGCCGGTTCTCAAGAATCATTTGCTCAACACGTGCGATATTCACTGGTGTGACTGCAGTCGGGCGAATGTGTCCATGCGCTTCATTTGTCACCAGCTCCCTTCCTTCGCGAAACTGTTCACACCACTCGTATGTTCTTGTCCGTGACATCGTTTGTTTACCATACTGTGCTTGAAATCTTCTGAAAATCTCAGTTGGTTTAATTTTCTTCTTCACAAGAAATTTGATTACACACCACTGCTCCACAGACACACTGCTTGCCGGCATGTTCGCTGCAACTGCTGCGCATGCGCCAAATACGTCATGCCGGGCGCTAGTTACTCGAAAAAAATGAAATGAAATATTTGAGTTTTACGTCCCACGATTATGCCGGTTAGGCTAAGGGAGACGGTGATTATGAGAAATGAATGAAATGGTGGAATGAAGAAAGTG
This sequence comes from Thermobia domestica, assembly GCF_964235325.1. Classification (NCBI taxonomy): domain Eukaryota; kingdom Metazoa; phylum Arthropoda; class Insecta; order Zygentoma; family Lepismatidae; genus Thermobia; species Thermobia domestica. Next base: position 118,993,264 of record NC_137454.1, on the reverse strand, counting down.
GGAGGAAACGGGAGAACCCCGAGAAAACCCACGCACACGGTGTTTGTCCACCACAAAGTTCACTTGGCGGGGGCTGGGATCGAACCCGGAACCCCTAGCACCAGAGGTGAACGCTCTACCACTGAGCCACCGCGGCCCCCCTAGTTACTCGAGAAAGAATACATTATGTCACTTGCAAATTTCATCATGATCCGGCTATTCATCGATTATTTACGCACTTAAATCCTGGTCTACTTTGAACAACCCTCGTATATTCTACCGTGGAATAAAAACTACGATGCATGAAACACGAGCCAACTTAAAAACACAACCCAACTTCTGCTCTATGGCCACTAAAAATCACGAATACTATATAGTTTCGGCACATTCAGGGCACAGAAGACGACCCACGCTGAAGCGCGGGGGTGCGTTCTCAGGGACAGGCGAGTCACAGACATTGGGTATAGACATAGTAGATACTGGTAAAGAATATGTCAGACCATGTCAAGTGGTCCACTGCATGTTTCTCGACATTTTTTTTTTTTAAATCTAATATTTGATGTGCAGTTACCTTATTATCTCGTTAGTTCAAAAGTATTATTTTAGGAGTAGTAACTTCAGGTTTCAAGTGGCAGCCACATTTGTTTTCGAAGATGCGTCATTTGGACTTGGGACGTCATTTAGGACCATATTGATATATGAGATTACTTATAATTCTAAGGTTCTAATTTAGGGGTGTATTGCGAGAGATCGGAGTTTTAATGGAATTTGATTCAGAATGAGTTTGTGTGTCTGTGAATGAACTGTCTTATGCACATGGAAAGCCTAGCACAAACAAGAGTTCTCTGACACATACCTGGTAAGTTCTATTAAGGATGAATCTTCCAATTCCATGTTTTTGATTACTGCTCAGCTCCGACCCTGATATAGTTCTTGTTGATGGTGGATTATTACCTCGGAGACAGAGTACTGATGACTCCTTTATTAGTCGTATAGTGGTTATGCCGAACACGCACTGTTTCGGCGGCATTACACTTGAAAGGACTACAGAACTATTCGTTATGTCCATGATGAGGATGGATAGAGATCTTATGTCTAAGTACCAAGTACCACTGTGCTGAACTAACTCCATGAATTACCTAAACTGTATGAACTCCCAGATGAACTGCCACATGACTGTGAACTAGGTCAGAGAATTGAGGTGATGTTACTTTACAACGTTAAGAACATACGTGATGATGAGTATTCTTAGTGAATAATTAAATTGGCAGTTATTGAAGTATTAGTGTAAAGGAACCGTAGTGGTTATCTGTAGCTTTGAGTAGGTTTAACCTCCTCCGTGGCAAATTTACGTTTTCTTTTTACACAATTTGAAGTATACTGTACATATTTTTTCAACTATTTGTTTTAATAATGAAAACCGCCCTATAGTTACTCAAGTACATTGGTGCTGATTGAAGTGGAGTGTTCGGTGTCCATTGAAGTACTAATGTGCACTGTCTGTACTTGGTGAAAATTGTGCTTTCCTCGTGTGTTTTAAAACTGTGTTTTATTGAATAAACAGGGCTGATCAAAATAAACAATTGCTCGTTTGTGTATTGCAGTATACTAACTTTGGATGTTATATTACAATAACACACACATTGTTTTTATTTGCGTTAAAATGTATTTGAGAAAAACATGTACAGTATACAGTACATTTTACCTTAGTCCCGTGGAGAAGTTCTACTCCGTGCATTGTATTTTGTTGGATTGTAGTTGCAATGAAGGTAAAAATGAGTAGTAAAACTCTTTGTGGATCGGATATTCTTTCTTTCCTTGAAAGTGGAAACATATCAGATATTGAAAACCTAAGTAATAACGAAGATAATATAGCAAACATAAACACAAATGAGAACAAAACTGAAAATGGCGTGTGTTTTGGTGGCGAAGTGGTAGAAGAATCTTTACCAGATATTGCTAAGAAATTATGTCCTGATTCCGTATTAGACTTTAAAGTAGAAGATCCTGTAGTACGTCTTGTAGAAGCAATGGACATTATTGTAACACCAGATACTGTTATAGAAGGTGTTTTGGAACACGATCTTGTTCCGGGTTCTACTCTCGGAAGAAATGTTTCAGGGAATGGTGTAACAGATAGTGAAGAGGCACGTGGTTACTTTGACCTGATAACTGATTAAAAAAAAAAAAAAAAAAAAGACATTCAGTGGAGAAACAAAATGTTTACTACTAGGGTTCCACCAGAATGGGACAAACCCATACCATGAATATACAACTCTTCTCGCGTAGTGTAGTCGCTAACACTCTCGCCTTGAGTGCAAGCGGTACTGAGTTCGATTCACGGTGAGGGCACTCGGTCGAGAGAGTGTAAAACGCTTTTTCAGACCAGCCACCCTGAATGAGGTTTTCCGGAGTGGTACCTAACTTATACGCCCCAGGCTGCTTCCTTCCTTTCCTTTCTCCAGACAGTGTGCTCACCGAGAGACGTCATCCCTCAAGCATGACGAGCTAAATGGCAATGGATGCCGAAAGCCCAGAAGTCTAAATCCAAAATCCTAAATCTTCCTACATCAATTAATTTCTTTCGGAAATACGTGCCTACCAGTTGACTAGAGAAGGCAGGTGATTTTATTAACATGTATGCCATGCAGAACAATACGACTAATTTTAAAGATTGTGCGCAATCTAAAATGATGCGCAAGACTAAAAATGTTTCGCAATCACGAAAGAAACCTCGAAAATCTAGTAGAATGTTCAGAAATTGGTCATTTTATGTGTGTGCTATATACAAACGCTACAAGGAAAATGTACATTATAGTGTACACTTTGAAAAATATATGTAGATGTATATATTTTTAAAATTTTGATTATAATGTTCCTTAAGGGTCCAAAATAAATGTTTAAACGAATAATTATTATCTCAACTAAATAAATGTCCCTAAAGCATACCTAAGTTTCGATGTACAGTATACTGTACAAATCTACTGAGGAGGTTAAGCAAGAACCCAAATAAAGGAAACTGGGTTAGTTTCTTTTCATAGGTGAGAAGTTTGTAGAGTAGGCGACAAACACGGTTATTTATTAGATCAACTAACTCATAACGACTGCAACTTTAGTTAACCTTAGAATGCAATAGTCGGTTGCACTTGTTATCATATTTACGAACGTTCTGCATGTAGGTGCTAGTGTTGGCGAGTGTTGTGTGAAAGGAAGGACAATTGTGCCCATGTCAGTGGTCAGAATGGAGCAAAGTGAACGAGAAAGTACTATGTTACTAATGATATGTGGCTAAGGAAATCGCAAGCGACTGTATATCGAGATGTGACAGTAATTTAAAGCAACTTTCCCCGATCATTACCCAGTTTCAAAGTCAATCGTTGAAAGAACTATTCGACATTTTGCAGAAAATGGAAGTGGTAAAGACCGTGTGCGATCGGGAAGGCCGAAATTCTGTAGCAATAAGGCAGTTTCTTTGGATGTGTTACAATCTTTTATGGAAACTAGGCAAACATCGACAACCAGTGTTGACAACATGAGGTGGTTTCTCAGTTTAGTTATTTAATTAATTTATTTTAACTTTGACTAAAGGACATTTTGAACCTAATTTTTTCTGAACACACACAAATATAAATGTATATATAGACGATAATCTGAATATGAAATGAAATTATAAAAACATTGTAGCACTAATTTGACAAAATAGATTCCAAAAGTAAATTTTAGTAGATAAACTAAATAAAAGATCGTTGCATGACTAACTTTTTTAATCATAGCAATAATCGTTTTTGGTTTTACAGAAGATTTCTACTAAAATGAGTGATCAATGGCATGGGAAAGACAGATTGATGAAGATGCTTCTATCTACGGCACCTGCTTCTTCTCCAGTAAGTTAAAATATATATATATATATCAAAAGATCAGGTAATAGAAAAAGTCATTTCGATTTGAAATTACAAGATTTTGATTATGTATTTTATTAATCTTTCCAGGTTATTCAGAAAAAATATGGCCAAGTTTTTAAATGAAATAAAATAATTTAGTGTGTTAAGATAGCGTCGATAATTGGGCCAGCATATGTTATTAACTGTTGTTGATAGGAATAAGTCAATCCCAGAAGCAATCCTTATGTCATTCGCAATATTGTTTTAATCTGGGTTACTAAGTTTGAAGGTGTTACTTTCGTTACAAGTTTAATTAAAACGTAAACGTTCTTTATATATATATGTATAGTTTTACCCTTAGCGCCGGTTTTCGGTTCATCTTAAGGTTGATTAATTTATCCACTCGTAAGGCAAGGTATAAGAAAACAAATGCGCTATTAGGGATGCTGTTTTGGTGTTTGCTATAATTACTTAAACGAAACTTGAAAACTGAAACTCCTGTTTATCAATAGTGTGTATGAGACAGAGCTAAGTGTTCTCATGATGTCATTGTTGCGCTTGAAAGAGCTGCTTACTAGTTTTTATTTGACCGTAGAGTTCAACTGGATGTCTCTATATTATCATGATTCCCACTTTCTCGGGATAGGTACTGTCTCTTCTTCTTCTTGAAATATGATGGGTGAGATAGAAGATAAAATCAAGAATGAATTTCATGTCGAAAGTATGCATCTCTGTAGTACATATAGAGGATGATCCACTCGCTGCCGAAGCCGACATTCTCTGACAATCTTGACACTAAGTAAAGGATTGTAACGAAGTGTGATTATATCAGAACGTGTCCCAGAAGTGGTTACCGTTTACACATCGAGCCTATATGAAACCCAGCGCACATTTAGTTTGGGACGTCCACTGTACGTGGTCACCAAAGGAATAAATTTCACCCATTGTAACGTGGAATGTCGCTCCATCATACTCGAAATGTCCAGAGGGGAGTTCTTCGTCTTCCAGTTGATTTACGAAGATGTTGATTTCCTTATGTGCAGTTGTGATGGTTGTATCGAAGAAGATTGAATTAATTATTCGTTGCCGACACAACCCATGCAAGTTTTCTCGGAATAAAGAGGTTCTTGATATATCGCGTTGGGATTTTCACATAATCAGATAGGGAATTTTTAGAAGAAGCGCATCTCAACAAGTAGAACTGCACCTCGTCGAGAACCAAATGTCTAGAATACCTAAATTTTCCTGAAGGAATGTCTAAAACCCTTTGCAGTGTACCATTTCGTCTGTTAGTGGGTCTATTTGTATTCGTGGACCAGAGATAGGTACAACTACAGCTTCATGTTTTTCGCAGCACAAGGACAAATGTGTTTTGAACAACTCTGATTCCTGTGAAAGTCAGTGTAGTGACTTATTGGGAGAAGTCAGCATGGGTCCTTTACATTCTGGATCTTTTCCTGTGATATTTTAGGAGGACCTTTTATATCACGTCTAATAAAATCCTTTTGGTTTTCATTTATTCGTCAAGGATCAAGTGCTGAACTTAATCGACGGGTGTGTGGCTCTAGACTTCTCCTGGGTTTACTGCTGACATTACTTCATCGATTAGTGTTTTTCAATAAGTGAGAACAATAAACACTTACTACTTCAGAGTACGCCGATCTGTGTGCATGTACACGCTCAGGCATTAAACGGATGTGAATCATCTTCGGTTATGTAGTATCTTTATTTCAAGTTAAATTATTAAAACTTCTATATCCTGTAGCTAGAATGTGTATTTTTAAAAGAGTGGCGAATGGCTAGATTTCGTTGAAGAAGACTGTACATTATGTATGGTCCAAATTTCAAAGTATAAAAAGCGTTGCTATTTGTAATAGTAAATTGTTAATTGCACGCATGTAGTGACCTTCGTAAGTACTTCTTACGTTATAAGATTTAGAATAGTGGAAAATTTCTGTGTCAGTAATCATAAGCAGATTTTTACCTACAATAAATGTTTGGAAAGGCCAGATATAACGGTCTGAATAGTTCTTGAAGCTCTTAGATGTGTTTTTACCATGGTTTTGATATTTGTCATTATGTTCCTTACATTCGCATGTGACTTGATAAACTACTGACAGCGTTTCTTTATCTAAGAAATAATTTGTAACCTATTAATGCCTATACATCGTTTCCATTATACGTCTTTGATAAGAATAATCTTTTAATACTTCGATATGCATACTTTAGTGGTAAAAAATTGTAGTTAACTGATTTCTAAATAGATTGTGCTCAAGTCAATTCATTTTCCAATGATATATATAGATTATTACATATTTTATATCTATATGTATCACAAGCTTCCAAATTTGGGAAGCCTCTATCACACTAACAGCATAAGGCGAATGGGCTATTCACATTCAAAGTACCTTAGCGTTGGATACCATCATCATGATAAGACATGTTTCGAATGAAGTTACAAGGGATTGAAAAATTGATATTTTTCGAAAGGCTTTTATCTCGAAAAAATGCTTAAATAAGTATCATATATAAAAACTTACATGATTCTCAACAGACAAACTAATCATTTTTCCGTTTACAGCAATTTATTATCTCAATATTAAACCATTCCTGAGATGTGATAAATATTGGTATAGGTATCAACACTTCTTAAAATGTCATATTATGAAAAATGTTTAAAATGATAATTTTCCTTTGCTTTTATAACATTATAACAATAGCTTTTGGTAGCTGTAATTAGAGCAAGTTCTCCCAAATACATAATATTAATCAGTGTTGTCAATTTTACCAATGTTTCCCGGCGGGAGCTCATGTGGTTCGAATTCCACGTTAATCAGTAGGTGCACGTCTCATATAGCCTCGCTGCTGAAAAGGGACGTTAAACTCAAAATCAATCAATCAACAATTTACCAATGTTTATCATATTTCCTGTATGGTTTGACATATCAAATTAATATAAACGGAAAATGATTTATTCGTCCACTGCAAACCATAAAAGTACTTAGATATGACACTTATCAAAGCATTTTTTTTTTCGGAATCAAACCTCTCGAAATAAAATTAAGTTTCAAGCCTTTGTAACTTAGTTTCCACTTATTCGAAATACGTCATATCATACCAGTGGTATGGTACTTTCGATGTGCATTTTCCGTGTCCGTCCCAGCTGTGCTGGTGTATGATGTAGGCTTCCAACATTCGGAAGTTTGTGATGCTGTAGAGTTTTTAATTGACAGCATTAAATAATAAATGTATTATTGTAAGCTTTCGTTTAATATGTTTTTCATTTATTGAAATATGTTATAAACTCACGTAGTGGCATTTGAAAAATATAACTTTATGTTGAATTAGCAACAATATTCATACTTTAGTATTTCAAACTGTGATTCGATTTCGTGTTGTTGATATTCGTTTTGTACACAATGCTAGTCGTTTTTATCTATTAGTTTAGAAATTACGCGTCAATTTAAGAAACCCACCTTGTATAGTAGTACTATAACACTAGTTATTTATATAATAAACTGTCTGTCTGCAGTATTGCAAACTACGAAAGTAATGAAGTAAGAACGTAATAACTAATTCAGTAATACATCTTTAGGAAGGAATTATCTACATGCGTATCATATATTAATGTTCATAGCGTTAAGAGATAAAAGTACAAAAAGATGAATGCATTGCTGTAATTCGGTTTTCGTTTACAAATTAGTTCTTAAACATTAGAAAGTACTGAAATTGTATCAATGAGAGAGCATTGAAATCTCGATCTACTTTTTGACAATAGCAAATTATTATTTTTTAAAATGTGATTAGTAACATTATTGTTTACGACCTTATGTGGGTAGACATTTTTCAGAATCAAAAGTTCTTCACATTTTTCTCTCTACGGCTGTATTCTCTAGTTAATTGGATTTGTTGCCTTCAGCTCCTTTATTAGCTAGCAGATAAGTAGGAAGAGAATAGGTGGTAAAGGTAAAAAAGATTTAAGCAATTAATTATATAATGTTATTCAGAAAATGTAGCAAAGATAAGGCAAAATCTTTTGATTTTCAAAATATTCTTAAGTTTACTTGTATTATATTTGAGAAATGAAAGCAATAACTGTTTCTTTCTCTCTTTCGTTTTTCCAACGCTTAATTATTGGTATATACAGAATACCACATTCAAATGAGAAAATGTATGTCTGGTGTGCGGGAGGGCAGAGTAACTCAAGCGGAGAACAGGATAGATCGCTGTCCAGTCGATCACTTTCTGCATTTGATATCCAGTCATATGGTAATAGTTAAAAGTCGTTATTATAGATATGGGTTAAGCATGGCGTGCTTCCATCAACACTTCTGACATCATTTATTTCCGGTGGATCCAAAGAAATGGGCTACACATAGAACGTAACAACACATATGTTTTGTGTTTCCATAGACATTAAAGTGAAAGAAAAAATTATAATTTTTGTGTGAATTTCTAAAACAAGAAACTTTAAAAACTAAATAGGTAAGTAAACATACTACATGAAAACAAACGCGAACTATACCCAGCCTGTGCTATCTTTACCCAGCAGCCACACTGTTTGGAGCTGGCCATGCGACTTTTGGGACTTGCACTTTTGTCACCGAAAGTGACAAAATTACTTGCCTCATCCATTGGTAATAGAGATATGGTGAAAACATACGTTATACCCAAGCCTTCATATTTTTTTAAAATCTTAGATACTTTTTTTGGGTTGTCCCAGGGAGCTTATTAACTATTTCTTTAAAACATAAGATGAATATAGAGGGTTAGTTACTGACGTAATTGCGTTTATTTTGTATAGATTGAATCGCTTGGGGCTTGTTGACACTTAATAAGGTGACGATGTATGACATTCTTTCCGGAAAATCAGTTTTATAGTGTTCGTTGATAATCTCACAGACATCCGATGTCTACAGTAATGAATAAATGTATCTATAAGTTTGCATTGTGTACAGACATAATAAGAAATGAATATACGTATATTAATATATTGTGTAAAATTATTCATGTCCCCATAATAATATAAGGATCAATAGAATTCAAAATAATCATTTGTAACATACGAATAACACTAGTGTGTTGATATAATTGTTGGTGTGTTAAGATTATTTGTCGTTAAATGTTAATAGTTTATATGGTCTAATACATTCCTACTCAAACTACTGCTGTGTTTTAAGTAAATTGTGCTGTGTGTTACCATTTACATTGTCGATAATAATTGTTTAGGCATCTTCACCTCCTTCTCCGCTGATGAGCCAGCTTACTATGACTTCTGCCGCAATGTCAAATTTGCCAAGTCCAAGTGGAACTAGTGACAGTGGAGACGACAATGGAGGAAAGCTGACCAGCTATTTACATCAGTTGGCAGGCCAAGTAAGTGTTTTCAGTACAATGTTGTATATACTTCAAAGATAATCATTTCAAATCTTTACGTCTGTCAAATTGAAAGACTTCTTTTCGCCAGTCATTCATGGAATGTATTTTCCCTAGTCTGTCATTCTTTCATTCTGTTTCTTCGTTTTTCCCTCTTTGATTATAATTGCCATGTAATCGTTGTAGAGGCCGCGATGGCTCAGTGGTAGAGCGTTCATCTCTGGTGCTTGGGATCCCGGGTTCGATCCCAGCCCCCGCCTTGTGAACTTTGTGGTGGACAAACACCGTGTGCGTGCGTTTCCTCGGGGTTCTCCCGTTTCCTCTCACTTTCTTCATTCCACCATTTCATTCATTACTCATCATCACCGTCTCCTTTAGCCTAACCTGCATATCCGTGGTATGTAAAACTCAAAGATTTCATTTCATTTTTCTTTGTAATCGTTGTAATATAAAAGTTTAAATTTTCTGTCGTCACAAATTTGAATCATATTATTGTTTATACATGCGGAATTAAATGATGATGAACATCTGTTGTGAATGAATAGTTTGGAAGGTTGCTTCTCTCTTATGCTAATTGTTACTGATAACTTTCGTTTAGATTGGCGGATAAACTCTTTTTTGTCCTCCTTTTTCTTTACTAGACTCGAATAAAATATAATGTAAGACACGACGCATGTTAAACGTATTAAACGAGAGAATTGTATCTGGTGACATGCATTTTTTGACCAAGCTGTACAAAAAGCATTGTCGATTGACTTTATTGAAAATTGGTTTGAACATTAGTTTTTCTCCTTAGAAACAATATGTAAACGTTATCTCTTCTAATTTTCTTTCTTTTTATTTTCGTAAGGAAATAAATTGATCACCAGATGATATGAATGCACGCTCGGGAGTTGTTTTAATCATATCATTCGTTCTTAGTTTTAATTTATGTACATTCATTGACTATTTTCTGCTCGTGAATGCTTGGCCATGGTCGTTATCATTATGATAAAAAGTAATAAAAACCTAGAGAAATTAAAGAAATAAGCTTACTGTCAGTGCAAAGCAATGTAAAACACTTTGTACAATGGAGACGTGGAAGTGAAGAATATCAAGTGTAGCGTCCCTGAATTGTTCTGTTACACGAACTTTTAATATTAAAAAAAGCTAAAACTTTCTATTTTTTGTTGCAATTCTGCGTTATGGTGATGAACATAATAATGTGAACAACAATTTAAAGTTTTTTTTTGCACTATCAGCACATTTTTTTTTCAAAGCACGTGTTAGAATTTATTGATATTTACATGGAGAAACTATACAACACAACAGCTGAAAACACAAAAGCTAGAAACCTGACAAAGACAATGGCTATTTTTTTCAGGTTACAAATTTTTCAAAACTACGCAGCCCTCTTCGTCTCGCTCAGATCTGGCAAACATCTTTGCTTGAATTCCGCTGCTCTCCCTGATGAGAATTGGAAAATTAGGATTGTTCTTCAAGTCAACATAGTGATTCTCAAAGAATTTCCACCTGTGTACATCTTATTTCCCTAGAAGTTATCTAGGAAATCGTGGGCTTCCCTCAGTTTCTGCATGTTCGCGTCCAGATTTTTCTCTTTTCCAAAAAAGTTAAGATTGTTGATGTTCATAAAACTTTGGTAAAGCTTTCCAGTTTTAAAGAACATCCATTGGGGCACCTTTCCTTTGATCTTTGGATTCTTTTGGTAGAAAGAATCATCAGTCTTTCCCTACTAATTCACGAGGTATTGATATATTGCGTGGTATGCCCTTCGTCGACTATAGAAGGGATCCGTGTTTTGTGGGTTTATTTTTAGGGATTCAGGCTTGACGCGTGTTCTCCTTATGCCAGGTTAAAGTGTTCTATCTGAGGTAAAAGATTTCTTCAAGCTTATGGGAAGAAGGGATTAATATTATTATATCTAATTAACTTGACAACCACATTATATTTCATAAACTGTTGATTTATTATTATTATTATTATTATTATTATTATTATTATTATTATCAAATGATATTTCTTTAAGTAGGTGATTATGATATTTGATAGGATTGTTTTGTTACGCGTTGTCCATACAGTAAAGATACCTTACATAGTGGTAAATATAGGGATAGTCTCACCCCATTTATTTTCGGTTTCTTCTTTTCGGTCTATCGAGTCCTACATTCTTTTTTACGTGGTAATTCTACTCCCATAATACCGAAAAGTATAGTTGTGCAGGGAATTTTAGATAAACTAAATTAAAATAAGCTTTCTCTTGTAAAAATACTGTTTTTCTTCAGAAAATTAATTGTGAAGAATCAAAAGGGGAGGAATTCTTGCTGATAGATATATAGATATGACTAGGGAATGAACTGACTTATTGTAACTTTTCCCGGAAGTAGTTCAGATGGTCGAAGCGTTTAAAAGAAACAAATACAGGTTCAAGAATTTTACTTTGAACAAAAGTAAAACTCAAAGATTGGTCTTCGATAGATAAGGAATGGTTTAGTAGAAATTTGAAGACAATAATTAAACAATATATACAATATGTCGGAACGAAAACGTTAATAGAAGTTGCAACTTCCCATTATCGAGTTGAAATTCAGACCTGAATTTATTGTTTCCAAAGACTAGAAATAGAAGGGTGGTCTCAAACATACGAACAGTTAATTTTATTAAAAATAATATTAAGTTTCATAAAGCTACAAATTTTACAATTAATTTACATCTGGCAGATATGCCTGCAGTAATAAAGTAGTTTTATATATATGGGTAAAAGCAAACAATTCAGGAGATTGAAGGGCAAAAACCATAATGCTTCCACCATAACATGCTATACATCAATAGAAAGAGAATGAAGTGTAGTTACATGGTTTGCAGAATTTGTTATGAAATTGTTGTTTATTGTAAAGTAATCAGCTTCTTTGTAACAGAAAGTGTATTAATGTGCTGTTCTGAAATGAAAGGGGAGTGCATAGTTTAGTTATTGTTCCACTGAGCATCTGTGAAATACTTTCACCATTCTTCATAGAAATGTCGTCTATGGAACGTTATCTTCCAGGCCAAAACAGAAATTATCAGCTCTGTGTGGGTAGGCATCGCTAGTAGCAGTGAAATCGAGAAGACCCGTGGTGTTATGTTATGTACGTCACGGAAAAGAGGGTTAAGTTTTTCCTGTACAATGAAAAGCGCGTGGACAACTTTCGTTTCTTAAATTATTCAAATAGAACATACCTTCTAACAGTAGGAATTTACCGCAAATCTTTGTGACATCTGATTAGCCAATAAAGTGCGTGACCAACGAACTGAATGCGTGACGTACGTAACATAACGGTATTTGTTACGTAGGTCACGGCAAATAATGTCTAGTCATGCCTGATACTAGCCTTCTTTAGCATTGGAAACAATATATATTAATTGTTCCTGAATCGAGTAGTATTGTTAGTACAAATGGGAGCATTGCATCGACTGCTGTGTGTTCATTAGAGACAGGATTGTCTTAGCGTTGATTTCAGTTATGGTGTGTGTTGAAAGTGCATCATTCTCATTTCTTTTCTGCAACTTCCATATATAAATATGGCATCGGTTAGCCCCAGAAGTCCACAATGGAAAACTCTAGAGAAGTTAAGTGAAGAAGAAAAAGCAGAAAATCGTGAGAAAGAAAAGCGTAGAATGCAGCAGTACCGAAAGACAATGTAAGCATCGAAGGCAAAAAGTGCGTCGACAGACAAAAATACGCATGCAGAAGTCCGGAGCGAAAGGAACCGAGAAGAATCTGTCCTATCTGGATCGAGTATGGGCTATCAGAATGCTGCATCGTTAGCAAAATCAGTGCAAAGAGCGAGAAAAACCCTCCCCAGTAGCCCTAGAAGAAAACTCAGAGTGATTAAAAAAATAGTGGAGCTGTTTGGTGTGGCACAAAAGAAAACACAACAATGTAAAAGCATCGTACTAAGAAGCAAAGCAAAAGCAACCGTAATTAATTTCTACAAGAGTGACAATATATTCTGAATGTTCCCTGGGAAGAGTATACCGTTTTCATGTACAGCAATGATGGGTAAAAGGAAAGATGCAAAAGAGACTCGTGATGTTTTACATCAGCGAGACTTATCAGCTCTTCATTACCGAATTTGCAAAAATATACCTATGAGTTAAACTAGTTTCGTAAACCTTCGCCCCAAAGAATGCATTACTGTATCTAAGTAGGATCACTTGTCTTGCTTGTCCATACTGTGAGAACATTCAAAAAATGATTGGCGCCAAAGTGAAATGGAATCAGCTACCATGACAAAGAACGTGCTTGTTGAGGGAAGTGTATGCGATACAGAGAGTGAGATATGTATGAATAAGTGCATGACATGTACGAACGTAAAACATGCATCCAAGTCTGTTGTGTGAACCGGAAGATCGTGAGGAATTGGTTGAAGTTTATCAGTGGAAGAGAGGCAACCTAGAAATTGTTCATTTTGACTTCCAATATGTGACAGAAATGGTGGAACAGTGACTATTGTATCGGTGTCACATATACAACATAAGAAAACAAAACCAGGAGCTGAGCACCTTCAAAGAAGAAATGAAAATACGGCTCCATATAGATGAAGTGGTTTTGAAGACAGACTTCGCAGAAAATTACGCAATTAAGCATCAAAACGAAGTTATGGCCACCCACTGGTCAAACGCAGCCGATCCTACTGTCACTATTTACATCACAGTAGCATACTTCAGCAATGGAGAGTGAAGTTACGGAGTAATATCTGACACGAAAAACAATGGTACTTTCCAAGTAGCCGTCTTCAATGATTTAAGATTTTGCTGGAAGTGTCCATTAAAAAATACACCAGTGGACAGGCAGAGCGAGCCAACATTTTAGGAACTGGAAATCCATTGTCTATCTAAAGCTACTAAATGAAATTGTGCCAACAGAAAGGAACTTTCACGAAAGCTATCATGGAAGATGGACACATGATGGAGTTGGAGCAAAGGTGAAAAGAGAAGTTTGGTTCCGTGTTCTTCAAGGTAAAATAATAATGAAAAACGCTAGTGATTTCCATTCCGTCGCTCTCGAAAACACCCAGCAAATTGAATACCTTTTTATATTGCATCAAGACATAGCCAACTACGACTTTCCCTTTGTTATACACTTCATGGACGTGAACTTACAGCAACTAAAAACAATCAAGTCCGCAAGATACGTTGTTCCTGCTAAAAGGTTTGTTGTTGTGATATATGAAACACAAGTGCCGACTCGAACTCGTAACACTTGAAAAACTCGTACCAATTGCACATTGCAATTTACAGCACCAGTGCAAGTGATACATATTCAGATCGAGATGAACCTGAGAAAAAATATTTCGCAAAGTGTCAGAGACAAATTGCTTCCCTCCTAAAATGTTGACATCAGAGTCGGAAGTTACGTTGCATGTAGTCGGACCGAAACATAAAACATGTAGGACACATACCTACTGTCGAAAGTGATGGAATGCACCGAGTGAAATACATGCGTGAAAGTGATCAGGGAAAAGACACATTCTTTTGTCATCCACGTGTAGATGACTTTGATTCTGTGGAACGAAATCGTATCCAGAAAGTTCTTCCAAACCCCGTGAGAAACGAGATCACTACACTTTTGCCCACGAGTACCTGAAGGACTTGAACATTACAAATTAAAATGCACACTGTACATTTGTATGCACATTTTTATATTTTTCATACTATGTTGAATTTTACGATGTCTGCTACTTCCAAACGACTGTCCGTTATCATCAACAAATATCAGTAACTTATGTTTGTTCTGTGGCTTTCCGATCGATTTCTCTTCGAAACTTTCAATTTTGAGTCTCCACTCTACAATTGTTTCTTCTAGTCAAAGTGCACGCTGTTACGTACGTCACGAAATATGTGCGTACGTCACGCTAGTTATGATTTTTTTGCTAAGATACCGATGCATCGAAAACTCCGGTTACAATGCAGAAATAGCATAGCAGTAGTCACCTATACACGTAATTTTCTTCGAGCATACACATGCAACAGCAGAGCAGAATTTATCGTTTTCTTCTGGATGTCTGACTTCAATGTCCATTTCATTGTGCGTACGTCACGAAGTTTTGCACATTTATGCAATTTGTTTTTGGTAATTGATTGATATGTATTTTATACCATCTTAAAGCTGCATTTCCTATCTGTCCAATAAAAAAAGAAGTAAAGCGATATCGTTACTATGAAGGTCGCTACTCTCAAAGAAAGTCAGAAAAGGAAGTCAACATGTTACGTACGTCACGTTGCTTTCACCCATATATATATATATATATATATATATATATATATATATATATATATATATTTCACTGACTTTTGCTTTAAAATATTTAACATCACACCTCCAGAATAAGGCTGTCGTAACTCAGAATAGATTTTAATTGTTATCAATTTTTAATGTGTAATAATTGTAATTTGTATGTATTTAAGAAAGGTTTTATGTACAATAATTAATACTATACATATTGAAATAGCGTTACAATTCCCAAAAACATTAAAGATAATAAAGTTTCTTCAGATACAAAGATATTTTTTGACTTACCTGTAAAATTGACGTTTTAGAAGTATGACAGTCTTATTTTAGAGGTGTGACGTGGAAGTGCATCTAAGAAAAAGATAGGGAGTAGGGGAGCCTTAAAAGTAAAGTAATTGAATCAAATGAGTATATTTGAGGATTCTCTTAGAACACATTTTGAGAAATTATAATTAAAGTACTTCATGTAAGATTATTAGCGATATGTTATAATATTGAGTGTTATTTTACAGGAAAGAGAAGCAGATTTTATAATGATGGACCATTGTTATTCCAAACCTTGGAATTGTCGATCTGATAATTGTTTAGCTAAACCAGCGAAAAGGTTATTCGTACATCGAGTTCCAAGATCACAGAACTTCGGGTATGTATTTCACAAATACGCATTGGGTCTCTTTATGTACCTATATAATTATCCACACCTAGTTACGTAACATTAATTAGCTTTTTCCATAAGGCGATGTAATCAAGTTTTTAGCCCAGATATTGTGTTTAGGGTTCTAAATGTCCTATAATCGTCAATCGAGCTTATGTTTCGTAATCCTTCACTTGTCATTTCACTTTCACTTACGTAACTTTTCGCCTTTTCTCAAAAAATAAACAGATTTTTCTGAATTTGTTATTCTTGTTTATTATTTTGATGAATTTATGTTTTTTACTATAGGCTGATAAAATGTTACGAGTGTGCCTCATGAGCTCAAGAATTGTGCCTCGTCTTGGCTTTTAACATATGTAAGTTATAGTAGAGACTTATAGAGGTGCTAAGATTACATGAAAATGTAGATTAATTAAACATTTTTGATTAGAAGAGCTAAAAAGCTTATTTCCATTATTGTAGCATATAAGGGGGATTTGGAAAGGCACGAAGAGGTAACCGGAGAGGTGTGTTAAAGAAATCGAAGATAGGAGAAAGATATGACATTAGAAATAGAAATGGAAGAAAATTTTTCTTTTGACATAATTCTAGAGATAGAAGGGGCGAGATTCAAAATCAAATCCTACCAATAAGTCTCTGCATATGTGTCCTGCCATTATCCAAATGATGTAGATGAAGGTTTAGAACGAATGTGATGTGTTTAACATAGAATATAGTGCTGAAAACTAGTGAGAAAGAGAAGGAAAGAGAGCTGAAAATTTCTATATGGCTTTGGTTGAAAATGGGATTAATCATAGTAAATTTTTAATATTGCAGAGGTCAAGATGATCTTATTGATGTGGAAAGCGTACCTCCAGCGCAAGCACCTCCCTACGAAGGCACCAAAGCGAAAGGACTGATGACGGAGAGTGAGTACTATGTCAGCTCGAAACGAGGGGAAGATTCTCTGGACGATTGGGAGGAAAATATTAATAGGTAAGAATCGTACAAGAATAAATTTCAGTTATATTCCCAGTAATTCTCAGTTTCTATGACTTCTTTCGCTGCGTGCGCAATTAAAATACAGAAAGAAAGTGGTGTGGTTCATTGCAGAGACGTAGTCTGTGATTAATTAGTTTAACTTTTTGCTTACTGTGTCGTGTTATACTTTTTGTGTACAATTTCGGCAGATTGGCCTTCCTTCATTACGTTTCAAAAACAACAGAAATTCAATTCATTGTCTTAAGCTAGTTTTTGATGTTTTTCGCTTATAGGAAGTAAATATTCATAGCCGTCAGCATATTAATACTCAATGTAGTCTTGAGTTATTATTTCACATATTCTGTTAAAGTGAAATTTACAGCAATAAGTGTGAAGTTTAAGCTGTGTTCCACTTCGTGAATCTCTAAGAACTGTAGTTCTCGTCTTTAAGTTTTATTGTAGTTCTCGTCTCTAGTATTCTAGTTCAAAGATTTCTGAAGTAATGAGTCTCCAGTTTGCTAAAATTTGTTGCCTCATTTTTAATCAATTCTGTACGTACAAAAGTACAAGGTGACCTTTCATTTTTGATTTGAATAATTTTCTAGTAAAAGCTCGAACCTTAATTGGTAATCTATGGTAATCTGTCGAAACTGTATAGAAGAATTATAGCAGGATGCAATAAATGGCAAGTTAAAGTAATTATTAATAACTTGCGTCAATTTCTGACGTTAAACAGTCTAGGATTAATTTACAAAGGTTAACCGATGTTGTTAAAGCACTTCCCTTTGAGATGTTCTTTTAGCGGACCAGATGGAAGTCGCAGGGCGACATGTCCGGGCAGTAGGGCGATTGCTCAAGCTGCTCCCACTTGAACTTGTCCAGTACACTTTGTGTGACCTGCGAGACGTGTAGACTAGCGTTATTGTGAAGCCGAATCACTTCCTCGTAAGCAGCCCAGGCCGTTTACTCTTGATGGGCTTGAGTAGGCTACGGAGTGTCTCACAATACACGTCACTGTTAATGTTTTTTTCATGCTCGAGGAATTTGATGAGCATCGGACCTCGAACGTCGAAAAAGGCGGTGAGCATCACCTTGCCTGCTGAGAACACAGCTTTGAATTTTTTAGGAGGAGGTTGCATGCTGTCTCGCTTTGTCTCTGGCTTGAAATTATGGCACCAGCTCTCGTCGCTGACGACGATCCGTTCCAGGATTGCGGGGTCTTTCATGATATCGGAACAGTGTTGCAGTGCTAGCAACACACAGTTCCTTTTGCGGTTCACTGAGCATCTTCGAAACCCACTGTGCGCACACCTTCCAGTAACCCAACCTGTCGTGCACAATTGTCCACACTTTAATTGCTGGCTCCCATCATCACTGCCAATATTTGCATTGTGACACGCCGACCACTTCTCACAAATCGTTCACTTTGTCGATGAGTTCGGCCGTGATTTCCGTGTTTGCTTGCCTGGTCTCGGGTCATCATTCAAACTCTCCCTGTCTTCACGAAAACGAACACTCCACTTTCTCACTGTCTTGTTGGACACAGTCTCCCCCGTATACGGCCACCATCCGGTGAAGATCGGCTGGTTTACCTCATTCCGTAGTCAGAAATCTGGTAACACCTCACTACTCCTCAATAGGAGAATTTTTCAGTGTAGACACTATGATTTCCTCACATGCACTGCAGCATCAATTAGACGGAACACACAACTGCCTAATTCGTCTCTGTGTCATGTGAGAGAGGCGCCTGCGCGTGCGCACAACCACACTGGACATTACATTCTCTTCCCTAGATGTCGCACTACGTTATCCCAAAGCGGCGTAGAGCTCCTCCGTGGCTAAGCGGTTAGCGAACGCGCTTTTGGCGTGGGAGACCCGGGTTCGATTCCCGGCGGGTGCTCATGTGGTTCGGATTCCACGTTAATCAGTAGGTCCACGTCTCATATAGCCACGCTGCTGAACGGGACGTTAAACTCAAAATCAACTCAACAACCCAAAGCGGCGTGTTCCGATTTCAACCGGCTTAGTTTGTACGACGTTTCGAACCTTTTCATTTGAACACTTTTTATATATATAGTAGCATCTATACTGAGCGCTTATGCCAGCGAGTACTATATGCATATAACTTTGTAAATTGGTAGATGTTTATGTATTTTTAAAGACATTAATCGTTTTGATAAAATATGGATTCTTGTTCTTGAAAGTTAACATTACAAAAACTTTGTCTGTCACTACATGTTGACAGAATGTGTAAATAGATGTGCGGAAATCTCATATTTATTGATACTGAATCAGCTAATTTTAATGGATGCTGTCAATGCGCTGTCCAAAATACAATAATAAATATCACTTGTTATATGTCTAACATTACATACAGGTTTAAAGGAGTTTAATTTCTTTGCTTTATTTTTGGTTTATAGAACTGGTTGGACACCAACTCAGAATCGTTTGTATAACAAAGTCATTCGTGCCTTGAATGCAGATCGATTAGCGAGGCTTGCATATGCAGACCATCTCAATGAGCCTGTTCTTCGTCGTATTGCTGTGGACAAGAGTGCATGGAGGCTCCGTCAGGCATTGGCAAGTGTTGGTTGGGACACAAAACTTACTCAATGGCTGCACCTGTTGTTAACTGAAAATCTTAATGCACCATATTTAGCGGCATATCTGGATATTTTACAGGTTTGTAATTTTTAAAATAAAATTGTAGTAATTAAATTAATGTTTATAAGGTTCCAAATAATGTAAGTGATTATCATTCACTCGCTTGCCGTGTGACTATAAGTTTCAAGGTCGACCTTTATGGAGTACAATGCCCATTAATCTATAGGCCAGATTTTAAATTAAAATTTAACTTCCTATATTCTATCACCATTCAATAATAATAATAATAATGTTAAATCATCAGATATAAATAAAACAAATCGATTTGAAAGGAAAACTCTCAATTAAAACATATAACTAGTAGAAATCTTACGTTTCGTCAAGAGACGTCAAAAAAAAAAAGTCATATTCACACACAATCCGTCTTGGAAAACCGACCATAAGCATTGAGTCAATTACCCTTTTTATCCTGCTCAAATATTTTTCTTTCCTTCTTTTTAATCTATGTCAGGTATCAACGAACGAAATATATTATAATTAATGATGTTAATTTTGGAAACATTTTGAAATTAGGAGCCTTTATTATATAATTGTATTTACAAGGCTTTTAAATTTCAAAATTTTAGTTGTATATTCATAAATAAATATAACATGAAAAATGATAATTATGTATCTATTGATAAAGTCTTCATCTTTATATACGTAGTTGTATGTATATTTAAGTATATGATAATATTAGGTAAATTATTTAACTGTACATTATCTATGTTTGATATCTATCCATCCATCCATCCTATAGATTTAGGATAGATAGATAGATATCCTATATCCTAAAAGCATCTACAGATTTAGAAAAGTATTTAACAGATTATAAACATTATTATTATTTAGAAAACCAAAGCCTTTCAGGCATTTACTAGGTGACGTGTCAGTGTAAGTATATTTACATAGACATGACTAAATATATAGCAACAAGAATAAAAGAATATCTGAGAGACTCGAAGGTAAAAAGATCTAGCAGTGTCAGGCTTATCAAGACATCTAATGGAAACTAAGCACTTCATAAACAAGGCAAACGTACCTCACAAGATGTCTTCATAAACAGAAAGAATTATGTGTGACGCATATTTTATTAGAATGAGAAACCGTGAATAAACCATGATATCGGAATGCTAGATAAGTTATGGAAACAAATCATTCAATACGATAAACCATAGAATTAACACAGCCCTAAAATTCAACAAATTACTCATTAATATTGTAAAACTTTGTGTAAATTCGTCTCATATAAGGAAGAGGTAGAGCAGATAATAAAAAGAGTGTCCGGAATCGACTCCCACTACCAGTTTTATTATAAAAATATGAGTATTTGTACAAAATACTATACAATTTGGTCTCTATTTAAAAGGGTGAGTAAAAGGTAGTCTTTGACCGAGTGGTCGCAGACAGGATCTCCAACAGAGCCCCGTAGCAGGCTAAGAGGAGTGGAGTTAAGGAACCAATGCTCCGTAGCAAGCAGAGGCAGGTTAAGTTGCCAACAGAGCCCCGTAGCAGGCTAAGCGGCTGAGGTTGGGATACCCAGACAGAGCCCCGTAGCAGGCTAAGCCAGGAGATAGGATAGGCGTAGTCCCGTAGCAGACTAGAGGCCTGGGGTTAGGTTACTCCAAGAGTCCCGTAGCAGACTAGTGGAGGGTCACCAGAAAACTGGTCTCGAGTTGCCTTCGTCCATCCAATTTATAGGGTCCTTTTGGGTGGCGGTGGCGCTGCTGCTCCGATGTCGTCTTCTGCTCCGTGGGAGGGGCCAGAAGCCGTCGTCTGCATGTGATTACAGGTCCCTCTGGTGGAAGATCCTCTTGCCGAACCATGTGGTGTTGTTTGTAAACATTGAAGCGTGGAACTGCTTGTTTACGACATCACATATTACACCCCCCTGGCTTGTTTAAAAAATAAGCCGAAGGGTTATTTTTCTTTATATGAGGGTTGGCAACACTGAGGTATCACACACACAAAAAAAGCACTAAAACATTAATAACACTTGCAACACACAAAAAAATCACTTTTCGGAGCAGTAATAAGGTAGCGGAAGAAAGCACTAAACAGTTAGTCCCTAATCACAGGCAGGATCGGCGCATTTTAATATGTCACTTCATTTCCCTCGAGGTAGGGCTGTTTTTGGCTTGGCGTCAATAAATATATACTAATTCACTTATAGTAAGTGGGTTTGGAGTCTGTGTTAGCTGTTGCTCCTTAGTTGTATTATTGGTATTAAATGTTTCCAAGGGAATAGGAGATGAAATTTCTATGCGGTTCGTTCTAGATTTGTTTGGTAACGAGCGAAGATGACGATATAATATGTATAAAATAATAAGAGTTAGAATTATTAAAAAAGCTGCTATTGACACTGAGATATAAAGATAATTTATATTGGAAAGTTCTGATTCGAACGGCGTGATTTCTTGGTCACCCTGTATAAGGTGTAAAAGTTTCTAAAATATTTGCACTAAAGATATGTATTTCAATAAAATAATCCAATTTTAAATGTCAGTGACAATAGTAATAATGGTCCTGAATTCCTGATCATCCTGTATAATGTAGAAGTGGTCATAACTTTTGGAACGTCCTGTAGAATATTTATATTCTATGTTGGTAGCACTATTTAGCTCAAAGAATAAAGAAGTTGTATGATTATAAGTTGATTGTCCCTGTGAAGGTCAGTTGCCTTTTAAATGCAAAAATGGAGATGTCAGCATTCTTTTCTTCAGCCGTAAAATAAATGAATCAGCTTTTTATAAAACAAAAAGGAAATGAATGTTTGTGTCGTTATGAAGAGTGTTTTATCTGCTGAACTCGCGTCTCTGTATTTTCTTTCTTCTTAGTGGTGAGTACTGCATTTTTTTTTTTTTTTCGCTCGTGTAGAAAATAAAATGAAGTTATTTATTCTTGTTCTATATGATCTCTATATTCATGAAATGGCTTGATCCGGTCCACTGAAATCTCCTGTATTGTTTGACGATATGAATTTGGAAATTTGATCTTATAAAGATTAGGATTAACTCTTTCGATAATTTCTAGAGGTCCTACATATTTGGATGAAAATGATTCTGGTATCCCAACTTGACGATTGGGAAAGAATACAAGTACTTTCTGTCCCTTATCAAAATTAGTTTGTTAATGTCTGCTGTCAAAATATTTTTTCTGTTTATTATAACTTGCGATTAAATTATCCTGAACGATCCCTCGTATCTTATTCAAATGTTCTTTGTTGACACATAATGTTGGAGTTGACGCTAATGCAATATCAGAGATGGTCTTAGGTTCGTATCCATACATGAGGAAAAAAGATGAGTATTTAGTTCCGGCTTGCACAAATGTATTAATTGCGAATGTTATGTATGGAATTAGTTTTGGCCATTGATTTTGATTCTCCTGTACAAAAAATTTAAGAGCGTTCTGTATTATTCTGTGGAATGTTTCCACTACACCCAGATTTTTGTGGTCATATGCTGGACAAAATTTAAATTCAAAATTGTAGAATTTTGCTAAGTTTTGCAGTCTCTTAGCGTTATGTACAGGGTGTCTATCCAAATACAGGTATGAAAAAGCTCCGTACTTAAGAATAATGTCATATATGAGAAATTGTTCAATTTCTTCTGCTGTGATGTTGTCTACAACTCTGGTGACACAGTATCGCGTGGACATTTCTATAGCAACTAGTATGTGTTTGAATTTTCCATCTCCGACTGGCACTCGCCCAATTGAATCGTACTGCCAAGCAGTGGCAATGGGTTTAGATGGGTGATGCAGCAATTGGCCCGCTGGTTTAGCTGGTAACTTCTTTAGTTTTTGACAAAGATTGCATGTCTTTATTCTATTGGCTATGTAAGCTTTCATGTTAGGAAAATAGTATTTCCTAAGCGCCGACTGGTATGTCTTGGTGTAACCAAAGTGTGGTGCCATTGGGTTGTTATGAATAGCCTCGAACCATTTGCCTAGTAAAGATTTTGGTACGCAAAGTAAATACAGCAGTCCTAATTGAGGGTGTTTCTGAGTCCTATATAATAATCCATTTTTAAGAGAAAAATATTTCGCCGCACGGAGTGTAGATAATTTGCTAGGTTCTTTATTTTCCAATACAGTAATGATGTCCGAAAATGAAGGGTCCTTCCTTTGTTCATCTGCTAAATTAGGTAACATAATGGACTGGTCGATTTGAAAAGTGTGCTCTAAAGAATGTGAAGCAAAAACTTTAGCGTCTTCTGTGTCGGAGAAGTTATCAACTTCTTGATTCTCGTCCTTTTGTATATCTTGTTTGTCTTCTAAGCGGCTAAAAATGTCTGCAGGATGCTGTTGACTTTTAATGTGCTGTATTTCAAAATTGTAATCTGCCAAAAATATTTTATAACGACTAAATTTTCCGACTTTGTCCGGTTGGGTAGTGAGTGAAGTCAAACATTTAGCATCTATAAATAATTTAAATTTTCTATTCAGTAAGAAATAACGAAATTTTCGAAGAACATATATGAGTGCATATAGTTCTTTTTGCCATGTGGAGGCCTTTCTCTCAGTTTTAGTAAAACGTCGACTACAATAGGAAACAACACGTTCCTGATTGGTTTTAGTATCATAACAAGCCAATATGCCGCCTGCGGAGGTTGACGAAGCATCTGAATATGCTCGGATTTCCAATGATGGATCAAAATGAAATAAAGATGGAGCTTGTATAATATCCGTTTTAAGTTTTTCAAATAGATCATCATGCTCTGTTGTCCATTTAAATTTTGAATTTTTGTCTAAAAGAATTTGAAATGGTTCCACCTTTTCCGTGAAATCTTTAATATGTGCCCTCAAATAAGAGCATAGTCCGAGGAAACTCTTCAAGGTGCGTTTAGAGGTTGGTTTCTTAAAATTGCGTATTTTATTGGAAATTTTAGGCGATATTTTAATCTCCTTTCCATTAACTGTGAATCCTAAAACTTCTAATTCCGAGTATAATAGATGGGTCTTGTTCGGGTTTGCTCTAAAATCGTGTTTCCTTAACCTTTTAAAGAGCAATTCCAAGTCTGACAATTGTTGTTTCCAGTTTTTGCTTCCTATAACGAGGTCATCCGCAAAGGCTGTTATGCGCGGTGGTAGTCCCTCTAAAAGCATTCGTACAGCTATACTTAGGGCAGCGGCGGACGAAGTGTGTCCCATTACGCAACGTTGAAACTTATATGCCTTCCTAGTATGATTGAGCTCAAAAGTCATGTATTTTTGACTTTTGGGATGCAATAATAGCTGGAAATACGAGGTTTTTATGTCAATTGTGGATATAGAGCTTTTTCCTCTTAAAACGTGTAGAATATCCTCCGTATTTTGAAATGGTATACTTAAGTAGTGTGAGAACCTATTGCAAGCTTGGAGGTTGAGAACTAAGCGGAACTCTGAAGTATTTGGCTTCTTCACTATGAGAAGTGGCGAGGAAAAAGAACTGTCACTAGTTTCTTTAATAATATTGGCATCTAAAAGTTGTTTAATTTGTAAGTCAATTTGGGGTCTTACTGCCAATGGAATGGGAGGTGATCTCTGATGAAAGGCTCCTTTATCTATTCTTATTTTATGTACATAGCCACGAAAGTAGCCAATGTCAGTTGGTGTATAAGAAAAGACATCCCTGTATCTAAAAAGTAGATCATGCACAGCTTTCTTTTGCTGACTCGTTAAACTTGGATTGATGTCAAATAGTTTAATATCAAAAAGTGACTTGGTCTCTTCCAGCCTATTCTGAATTTCTTGTTCCGTTCTATAAAATGTTTCGTCATTTTGTTCATCTTTTTGGTAATCACCCTGTAAATCTACTTCTTGAACATTCTCTTCAACATACGCAATTGGGGTGCTCTTTACTAACGTTACCGGTCTACTTGTAGGATTTGATATCAATAAAGTCAAATTATTCTTAGGTACTTTAGTAGGCAACGTTTGTAGTCCGTATTTGTCCAGCAAATTTTCTAATGGAGAGATAAAAAAGTATTTATTATTCTTTTGCCGATTCTTGATATTAATTGGTAAAAAGAAATGTGACCTGGCTGGCATGGTAACGTTTCGTGTTGTATAAACATCAGCCGACTTGTGCTGTTTATTGTATGCATAGCGTTAGCAGATAATTTTTCCTGGGTATCAATTTCAATTGGATACTGCGGAGGCCGTGGTTTCTTGTATACTGACAACATGTTATTCTTTAAGTCAATTTTGGTCTGTAATCGATTTAGAATGTCTTCACCGAATAAAGGCAAAAAATCTCCATGCTCTAAAATTCTGAAATAATGAGAAAATGTTGTTGAGCCAATTCTGAATGTAATCAAAGCTATATAGCGTAAATTTACGACAGAATTCTCAATTCCTCGTAGATTAGTGCTAAAAGGAATCAATTTTGTGTTTGGTGGAAGCCAATTTTTAGGCCAAAGACTCAATGAACTGCCAGTGTCTATGATCACAGGATACTTTTCTTTATTAATTGTTACATTAATTAATAATTATGTTCCTGGTTTAACATTTTAATGTTCTCCCTTCTATCTGATAACGGAGCTACTGCATAAAGTGATGCATTTGTCAATCTTTGTTGTTCACTTTTTTCCTGGTTCTCGGCCCTCAGAACATGTTCTTGAGAGGGTGTGTCCTGGGGCCCCCCTAGGCGTTTCCCTGCTGATTGTTCTTATAACATGTACTGGAAGAATGACCTTTCTTATAGCACGTACCGCATACTGTAACAGTTTCCGGCCTAGGATTACTATTATTATCTTTATTATTATTTTTAGAATTGCTCTTATTTCCATTTCTCTGCCGATTTTGATTTCCGTTATTTGTACTTTTCGACCTATAATTGTTACGGCCACCTCTTCTAAATTGTGAGTTCTTAATGGCATTTTGAGCTACAAGAAGAGATAGTTCAGCCATTTGATTTGCTAATTTAGTAAAATCTAATGAATTGTTTGCACTGGAATTACTAGATGTGCTAGGCGCGGGGGGTTCGGGAGGGGGATTCGGATTAGCAACTTGGGGGGAAGGATTTGGAATTATCTGATTTTGTGATGCACCCTGTAGCTGTGGTGCTGAAGGTGTAGGAAAAACTGAAGCTGGTTGCTGGTATTGATTCCAACTAGGTGTTGGGTTACATATTGGATAGGTCAGTTGTTGATGATGTACAGGGAAGGAAGCGCCAGCGACTGCTGATGAATGTAAACTGCTGACTGGTGTACTCTGATCGCAGAGTGAATAGAATGCCTGTTGTAATTCCACGTAATCACGTTTCTTCATGAGGTCATTTGCTTTCTCGAGGTTGTGTAAATGCGTTTGTAAGGCGTGAACAGTTGTAAATGTTTCTAACGCTATCTTTTGCAAAAAAGTTTTCTTTAAACCTAAGGATAAATAATTTATTTTCTGCTCCTCGGTGGCCTGAGGCAAAACTTGCCTAATGACCCTTAATTTTCTGAGAAAATACGCATCTACTGGCTCGTTTTCACCTTGTTGGACTTGAAAAATTTCGAATTCCGCTCGATATGCCGGTAATCTTGGTCTACTCAGTGCAACTAATTTGTCTTTTAATTGGGCATAATTAAGCGCGTCTAACTGATTCTGGGCCTTTAACTGTAGTACTAAATCAAGTGCTACATCTTGTAAGTACATAGGTAATAGTTCTTTCTTTTTCTGTTCATTCCACGAATGCAATAATGCAAGATGGTCAAAAAGCATAAAAAATCTATCGGGGTCCTCCGTAACGTGTCCCGAATACTTAGTGAGGTGTGGTATATTAAAAGAAGGGCGCGAATTTTGCTCCATGTTAAAAATGTTTTCTGGAAAAGTGTTTTTACCAGTTCTAGTTTGAGGCATAAACAAAATTCAGTTCACTTAAAAGCACTAACACTTTAAAAAATTCACATACCTTCCACAGAAAAAAAAGTCCACTTCCGGTTAATAAAAATACTGTCCGGTAGGGGAGTATTCAGAGTTTATTCTGAGTCGGTCAAGCCTCTACCATGTAAAACTTTGTGTAAATTCGTCTCATATTGTTACGGTATGTTTTTCACTACCGGTAACATTAGATAAAATTCTATATTACAGTATTCCTTGTACATTCTATCGGTAGGTTATATTCCTTGTACATTTTATCGGTAGGTTATTTTTATTATAATATGTATCACTGCTGACTAGCATATTGTAAATCAGTACCGACAATATAACATTGATAGCTGCATAACGTAAGTGATGTAGTATGACGGCTCAGATGGTGTGCTTTGCAGTAACTATATTTAAGTCACTATATTTATCTTGTTAATATTACGGAATTATACTACGATGACATGAGATAACCTATTTATTATTACGATTGTAGTTAATAATAATGAAATTGTTTTAAATCCAAAAGTTATTCGGCATTAATGTACGAAAGAACGTTATAGGTTAATTTTGTTTACATAATTTTAGGCCTAATGTTTGACCGGAAGAAAGATAGAATTTATTGTTTACCTTTATAGAGATTCAAAGTATATTTAGCATAACTGCCATGATTCTCATAAAAGTACGAACACCTTAATGTGTTCCGTGACAAGCTTACCTGGTCTGGGGTTTTGAAGTCTGACCTTGCATGAATTGTGCGTCTTTTCGAAATGTAAACAAACGTTCGCCATGTTGGTATGTCTCAAAGTGGGAATAGCCAAATTAAATAATTAATATAGAAGAAAAAGAATAATGAAATATGCGGAAATAAATAAATAAATTCTCTTTTCTTTTGTTAAAACTGATTTTATATATTAAGAGTCATAAAAATTAAATATCAACACTTATTATAGTTAAATCTAGTGTTGTCAAGAGGGGGTGTGTAAGGTGTACAGAAGATCCTATAAATAACATAATAGTGAAAGAGCCCAAGAGCCCTTCTAAAATATAAAAGGAAAATGTGCATCTAAAAGGAAATTTTGGACCGTAAACCCTGTCAAAACCAGAAATTTGACTAACCTGGCACAATTAGGCAGAATGGGGCTCTTGGGAAATAATAATAATAACGAGTAGTGTTTCGTTTGGAGACGGCCTATCTTTAACATGGCAATTCAAACGGAGGTTAATCAAAAATGAAGAGAAGCCGTCCAAGATGTTTTCTCGGTGCTATTCAGGGTAATTTGGGAACAAGAAGGATGCTCAGGTAATGTTGGAACCAACCAGACAGTCAACCAGGTGGTAAAATTTTGGTACTGTGTGAGCATCTCAGAATACAGGTCAGTGACTTTATCCTCCATTTTGTTGACTTCTAGAAGTTGCATGAGAACTCCTTTTTAAACCACTTGAAGTATTAGTGACTTTGGGGTATCAGTGACATTGTCTTGATGACTGAATTCAAAATTGTTAATCTGGGACAATAGTCAATTCTCCGTTATGTATGTGATTATGATGAAGAGTTGTTAAGCGTATCGCTAAGTCACACAATTTCAGACAGTCTTTAGAGGGGAAGGAAATGAGTAATGACAAAATCTAATAGTCACGAACTTCGAGTCTTATAATTAGCTGCTGCTATGAGACCAGATAGTGAAAGCTCTGCACATCGTCTTGATGTTGACATCTTAAAAGCACGTTATTTGATAAATATATATTGATACTGTTGACGGTACTGATTCCATAGTCACTTTAAGTTAGTTTTTTTTTTCTTTCATGAGCGTTTGTGATACGGTTAACATAAATTCAAAATTCCACAGAAATTGAATTATGCTGTATAATTAAAACCTCATTTGCATACTTTCGAGAAACTATTGAAAAACAAATTTGTTATTCCTGATAGCGTAAATAGATGTTGAGGCAACTCCAGCGTGCAATTTATTTATGTGTCTGATTTCTTTTATTATTGTGTGAATTTTGTATGATGTGAACATATAAATATATATAATGTGCAAGTTATCCGCCCTCTTAAATATGAAATGTGGTTTAAATATTTGTGCTAAATGAGGTAGAAGTAGAATAGCTATAGGTTAGGTTAGATTAGATTAGTTAGGTAGATTTCTTTATTATTGTGTGTTATATTGCTTTGATATTAATGTCATGCACGGTCTCGCGGATAACTAAATGAATATCGTTAAATGAAATGAGATATAAATATCAAGCTTTTGCCCTCCGTAAAAGGGAGTGTATTCAGTATTTCAAATATGCTGAATTATAGGGAAAATAATAGTAACATTTTTTTTTTGTTGTGTGTTTATTGATTGGAGATTATAAGATGGGCACGCCTGGTGAGATATGGAGTTAACCTCAACTGTAAATGATACTATGTTTAGTGATAGCAATGAGTTATTTTTCCTTTTCCAATTTCTTAAAGGAATTTTGTTATCCGTTCTTGAAACTGACTCCTTAAGAGATGAAGGAGTATTGTTGTTATTTAAAGAATATGAAATTGCAATAAAAGATATACAAATATTTAAAATTTTATTTGGTCAAATCGAAACAGTACATATTTGTACATACAGTTGACTGATTAATATCGTCTTCAAGTTGAAGTACTATAAATAAGATTAATGATAGTCTTCGTTTAAGTAAAGCTTAAAGGTTTCGATGCTGGGTGTCGCTTCAGCAAGATCTTGGAATTAATGACACGACATTTTTTTTTAAATAGTCAGATGCAATAAACGTTCGTTAATTTTTGAAACAAAACTTGTCTGGTCAGAATTTGAGTTAATCCTTTTAGGCCATTGTGGTTGTTCTGTACTGCATTGGATTGGCGCGCGAATGGTGGTGGTGGCCACACTACTCTTCGGGCATCTGTTCAGTGGGGTATAGACGAGCCAGTAATTATGTCCTAAAAGGAAAACATCATGAATAGGATTTTTTTTTCTTTCTCCAAAATTTATTTAAAATTTTATGATTCGTACTAGATATA
The DNA here is from genome assembly GCF_964235325.1 of Thermobia domestica. NCBI lineage: Eukaryota > Metazoa > Arthropoda > Insecta > Zygentoma > Lepismatidae > Thermobia > Thermobia domestica. The sequence continues at coordinate 118,962,644 of NC_137454.1, read as the reverse complement.
AATGTAAAATAAAATATTTACATTAAATTAACATTATAAAAAAAAAAAAAAAAAAAAGTAAGCGTTTACAAAAATGGCGACCCTTTAGCCAGGGATATATGGGAATAAAATAAAAGCGGGAGTGTACATTTACTGGCACGAAACCTTTAGGGTAAGTAAGCGAAAAGCAAATGAGGTTAAATTAGTTTCTTTTCTTCCCCCTTTTGATCTGTTTGAGATTGTGTGACAAGCGAAATATGATATTATAATGTTCATTAATTTTGATGAAGAGAGGTGTGAGCCAGATACTCATAAGTGTTGTGGAAAGACTCGAATTTCCGATTGTGTGGAATCTGTAGGATGTGATAGTTGTGAACAACTATTCCACACAACATGTATTAAGTTAAGTCAGGCTGATGTGACAAATATTAAAGAAAATGAAGGTAAATGGATTTGTCAAAAGTGCTCAGCCATGAACAAGACGAGTGATAACCCCAGTGAAATTGACAGAGAACACACGGTAGTGTCACGTAAATCGGTCCCTCAAATTGAAATAGCAGGAGGGCCGCTATTGGAAAGTCTGAAAGGTATAATAGGAAGTTTGGAAACAAAACTGGACAAAAAGTTGTCTTCTGTTGAGAGTTTGGAAACAAAACTGGACAAAAAGTTGTCTTCTGTTGAGAGTCAATTGTCGACTGTAAACTCTGAAATTCAGTCAGTAAAATTACAGTTAATGCAAAACTTAAACCAGGTTAGATTAGAACTTTCGGGTGAGATAGCTTCTGCAGTGAGTGATGTAAATAAAGTCAAATCTGATTTAGAAAAATTAGCAAATGATGTTGAAAAGAATCGAGAGGTAGTATCCCAAGAAATCAATTCCAAAATTGACGATGTGAATAGTGATTTAGGAAAATTAAGACTTGACATAGAGAATTGTCAAGAGAATTGTAATGTAAATTACAATCATGTAAAGGAACAACAAATTAAAGAGTATAGAGACCTGAAAGATGCAAATGAGAAAATAGCTAACAATGTGAAAATTTTAGAACGTGACACAGTAGCTGCGTTTAAACACAGTTTAGAAAAATGCCGTGAAACTAGGGAAAGTATTGAAAAGACAGTAAACGAAAGGTTTCTTATGGCGGAAACTAGATGCGAAGGTCTCATTACTGAAAATATTAATAAATTTGAGAAAAAGATAGAAAAGTTGTCGCATCGACTCGATAATCAGGAAGCTAGGTGCGAGCGGGTAATCCGGGAGAACTCTCTTTCTCGTAAGGGTCGAAGGACACGGGTAGAAGTTCATCCCACTCGTGATAAAGTAGAGGAACCAATTTCTGAAGGTCCTTTAGAAACATTATTGAAAGAGTTCGCGGTGACAGAGACAAATAGAGAGAATACCAGTAATGGGATAGGAGCCTCAAATGATTGCTCAACATCCGAATCCGACCAAGGGAAGGATACGGTTGATGAGCATAATATGCCGAGAAACTCAGAAAATTCCTCCGCGAATAGGCGAAAGAAATATATCCGGCGAAGATGTAAAAGTCAGAGAAATTTATGCAAATCGGTGTGACCGGGTTAAACCGCATGATGTTAATTTAGATTCTGGTACGGATATGTATGATAAGTTAGGAATAGTCGAAGTACCGGCAAAAACAACTCTTGAAGAGAGTGACGAATCTGATGATTCTCCACCACCTAGGCCAATTGGTGCGTATCTTCGGGAAATGCACAATTTTCCAAAATTTGATGGTAAAATGACTACTTCGGGTAGAATATTCCTGGAGGACTTACTCCAAACCATGAGTATGTATCAATTAAGAGAAAAAGATCGAAGATACATTATAGCTAGGTGTCTGGAAGACTCTGCGAAATCCTGGTATCGTAGTATTTCGCACAAAATAAGAACTTTCCGGGATTTCGTCAACCTCTTCAGGAATCAGTATATATCTCCTCGGATGGAGAGGGCGCAGAAACGCCATCTCTATTCGATGAGATATGACAAATCTAAGTTTTCTTCTTTATCTGACTTTGCCTGGTCGATAATTGATTCATATCACTTGGTCGTAAGTTCACCGTCAGATTCGGAATTAAAGGACTTAATTCTTGATTGTCTACCTGCTGACGAGAAAAAAATATTAAAATTGGGTTCTGTAAATTCTGTTCACGATTTAATGATGAGATTAACAGAATTGGAGGGTGAATCTACTGGTAACTCCGGAAATGCGTCAAATTTGAAGATTCAATTAAAGAGACCCAATATTAGACAAACTAGTATAGGTCAGCATAAGCTTTTGAGAACTGACAATTCGGCTCAAACGGAACCTATAAACATAGAACCAAAATCTGAAAAAAATTACTCGACTGGAAATAGAAAGAATTTTTCCAGAAATAAAAATTATAATACTCAACGTAGAAATGAACGTACGAATAGAGGATTCGGTTCCTTTAACCAAGGTTGGCGTTCCGGAACGAATAACAGTAATTCTTTTGTTCCAGGAATAAATTATGGGAATATTCCCCCACCATATGTGACCAATATATATGGAGCGAAGCCACCATTTGGCGCATTTCCTCCGGTCACGTTGTTTACACCGAATACCCCTCTACCGGTTCCGGGAATTACTACAGTGACATCTGCTCTGACTCCCCCATATTCTGCAGTAGGAGTGTATCCAAGTACTTCTAACGTTTTCCAATCTGGTAATTCAAATACTAATTACAATACTGGATCGGAAAACATAATGAGCAGTCGCCATTAAGGGGAGACGGCGTCTGCTCGTCGGGACTTCTCTCCCCACAAATAAATCAATTAAGTGAAAGATTAATACATAACATAGATACGGTCTTAGATTCTAGCTTTGTAGGTCCCATACAATTTTTCACTCGTTTTGTATTGAAAAAGGAGGAGGAAAACGAAAATGGCCATCATGGTGTTGAAGTGTTTCCATCCCCAACAATATGTTGTGAAGTAGGGGGAATAGATATAAATTGTATATTAGATACAGGAGCTGAAGTAAATCTCTTAAATTATAAAAATTTGGGAAACATTACAAAATTCTTTTCGGTCTGCAAAGCTTAAGCCTACATCAAGAATATGTTTGAAAGCATTTGCCGGAACAGATAGGTTTGTAGTAAAGGGATCCATTGAATTAACCTTAAATATTCAGGGTAGCTTATTTGATGTCCCAGTATTTGTTGTTAAGGACATGAAAGCCGATATGTTGTTAGGATCTCCTTTCTTTGAAAAATTTAGCGTAATATTGACCAGCGAAAATCGCACATTGATATTAAAGAATAGTAGTCAGGAGCAAGTAACTTTAGATATTGCCTACCCGAAAGTATTATTGGTACAGTTGAACAGTGAATATATGTCTAATGAGTCCAATATTCCATCTTCTTTTTCCGGCGATGAGAATTATGGTCAGATATCTGAATCTGAACTCAGAGAGTACGTCAATCATCGTGAAGATTTAGATTCAAACATTAAAACTAAACTACTAGAACTGCTAATCAAGTATAAGCATCTTTTCTGTGAATATCCGAAACCTATAAAATGTGACCCATATAAAATTGAATTAACAGATCAAATCCCGGTTGTTGGAAAATTATACCCAATTCCCCAGGCGATGCAAAGGGAATTTGAGGAAGAAATAAATAAGTGGGTTAAATTAGGAATTGCCAAGGAGAAACCAAGTTGTTATCGGAACCCTATTCACTGTGTAAGAAAAGCATCAGGAGGAGTTAGACCTGTAATTGATTTGAGATTGTTGAATAACAAAGTAATAACGCCTAAAATACAGGTAGAACCCATTAACGAAATATTGACACGCATTTCTGGATCAAATATCTTTAGTTCAATGGATGCAACGATGGGCTATTATGGCGTAAAATTACACCCTGATTCCTATGATTGTACTAGTTTTATTTATTTAGGTCGACAATACGTATTGTGCCTTTTGCCTATGGGGCTTAAGGGGATGTCTACCCACTTGCAAGTGTTTCAGGATCCCTATAAGATAACACGTAGATATTTCTATGTGAATATTTAACAAGATATTGCACTTACCGTCTCAAAATTTTCCATGATATTTTCCAACAGCAATACCTATATGTTCATGGTTTCTGTTTTTGATTTAATGCCCTAGATCAATTTAGATTAATTATAATGTATACTTCCGTTTACACTTGGCAACGTAGAGGATAGAATTTCTCCAGGAATTGAGAGCTCTCTGCTGAACCTCTAGCCCTAATAGTCTTCGCGTCACGTGGTAGTGATTTATGAGCGCTTCTGGCTAAAAACAAATGTTGTCTCTGTTTCTTCCTTTTCTTTTTTTTTTGTCAAAAACTTGTTTTGGGCAGCTTTGTCCTCAGTTTTGTCCACTGCCTCTATCGAGATAGCAGTTATACAATGGAGATCGTTTGCAGATTCATAGCAGATAATGTAACATTCTTTGAAGAAACTCGAAGACTGACATACGAACCGCGTGACAATTTGGGTAGGGAATCTGGAGCGTTGCAATTTTGTGTTCTGAAGTCCGCCTTATCACACAAGACGAAATGACCATAAACAAGAGACTTGTGAAGGAAGAAGGAAAATGTTCTTAGTAATTGTATCCAATTGTTTCCACATTTTTCACCTTTTCCCCCGAAAGATCCCTTCGAAAAGGGAAAGAGGGGAGGGTGATTTTGTGACCCTTGAGTTTTAGAATAGTCTTGAAACGAACTGCAAAGTGCACTTACTGGAAATTCTACTGTCGTTGTGCTATAATATCTGTGTTGCAAGAAGTGTGACAAAATGAAGGAATCAAAGAGGAAAAGAATTTGGTACTCTCTCCTTCCAAAAAAGAAGTCTCGCCAAGCTAATTCATATGTGTGGTCGATCTCAGAGTATGGAGTTCAGAGACTGGATAGTTAATATTTACCATTCAGGATTACCTTACAACCAATTAAATTCCATTTTCACCTAGCTTGGGCTGGGTTTGGGCAACTCCCTCTTGTGCAGTCGCCTGGACCCAGACCAGGCTCGTATTTATGGACATGTGTCTATTTCCGGATCACTTCGGAATTGATCCTTCGTTAATAACCATTCAAGTTCATTACTATATTTCCTGAATTATCCAGTAATCCTTTCTCCTCCAATCCTTTATCTTTCTTCATTCTTTCTCTTTTTCTTTTCTTCCCTGCCTCCCTCTGCTACTCTTCTTTCTCACTCTTCTTTTTCCTAACACTAACAAAACTGAAAATCGGTGTCGTGACGGGGAGTAGTCGCTATCAGCACGGTCAATAAGTTGTTTCGATAGGTTTTTTTTTTCTTCGGGAGTCCGATATGGAATGATTAACTCGAAAATGAACATATACAGAAAGAATAATAATAATAAAATTTATTCATGATTTCAATTATCAGATAGGAGAGTATTGTATTTCTTCATTACTTCGGGCGACTCCTCCTTCCACCCACGAATAAAATTACCCGTATACATGACAATAGGAAGGTATTTCGTTGAAAAATATGCTTTTTGTAGGATCATTTTAATTTCAGGCATATAGTCATTCTACTCCTTTTCATAATGTAATTAATATAGATGTATGCACAGTATAAATGTAATGTGTTAGAGATGTAATAAACTATTTCGTTGATAATTGTTTTTGGTAGAATCATTTGAATTTCAAGCATAACGTCATACTAAGGGGTTCCATAGTCTTGTAATTAGAACTTTTGACTCCTGTTCGCGTGATTCTAGGTTCGATTCCCTACTAGAATACTCAAATCATTGGCGTTTGCTCATCGTTGTGAGCCAAGCTGGGAAGCCACGTGATTAAAAGACGTGACAGTCTATAGAATTAATATAAATGTATACACAGTACAAATGTTGTTTGACAGTAGTAAGGCATTTCGTTGATATGTATATACTATTTCTAGGATGTATACATTTCTTTGTATACGACTTTTATAATGTATAATGTATTCTTATAATCAAGAAAGAAATTTTAAAATTCTTATTATTATTATTATTATTATTATTATTATTATTATTATTATTATTATTATTATTATTATTATTATTATTAAGTATTCTGCCTTTTGGCCGGTCCTGGGACAGATGAGATTTTTTTCGTTTCTTCTTAATTTTCAGTTTGGACCTTGAAATATTTCTTCCATGTTTCTCGATTTTCAGCTTCTTCTTAATAATAATTAATTATTAATGCTTAATAATAATTAGGCATAACAATGTTAGAAAACTGAAATATTTTAACAGAGCAGTTGATTTCCACGAATGTCTAATAACAAATTTTACCACCCAAGTGAGATTTATACCACTTGACACTATGGTTCGGAACTCATGACTATCATATTTGTGTTACAAGGTTATTTTCTAAAGACAGCTGTTTATTAGTCTAAAATCTAAACTCAGCAATACAGCCCATAGGGGCCTGGACATGCCAGCTGGTAAACATTCACAACCTAGAAGATCGTGATCAGTGCAATGACATCAAACAATCCTTTCGTCTTTCTTGGCCAGAGATCGCTACCACTTTATTCGGATAGTTCTCCATTTCTTTCACGATGTTGACTCAACTTCGGAAGTTGTGAGCTTACACTGGCAATCGAATCCTATTCTACGTACAATGGAGACACAATATAACGAGATTCAGCTAAGGAAAAACTCCTAAATAGTCATTAGTAGGAAAAGAAGCTGAGTACTATTCAGGAATGAATTGTTGATCATCTCTTAGGGGGAGGATATTTTCGAGAAAATGTACGCATGGAAAATAATAATAATAATAATAATAATAATAATAATAATAATAATAATAATAATAATAATAATAATAATAACACAGCTACACAAAAAGAATAAAAGTTCTGTGCACCAGACCCCAGGGTATGGATTCAAAATATTTTGGTACCCAGAATCCAAATTTCGAAACCCCAGGACGATTGACCGTGATATGTTTTTAAATGGGCGATAAACATAAGCAAACGTAAAACAGCACTTACGTTCTTCGCCCATAAAACAAAGTTGACACGATCAAATCGTCCTGGAGTTTCGAAATTTGGGTTCTGGGTACCAAAATACATCGAATCAATACCCTGGGGTCCAGTGCACAGAACTTTTATTTATTTTGTGTGGTTGTGTAATAATAATAATACTGTATAAGGAAAAGGAATGAAGACGTACTAAAGGAAGCTAATGAAGGACGACAGATCATGAAGATAATAGGAAAAAAAAAGAAACAGCATGCTTGGACATCTTATTCGGCACTCCGATTGGATCACCATGTTGATAGGGGAAAAGGTAGAAGAAAAACCAGGAAGTGGAAGATCAAGGATAGAAAAATCTATAAGTTTTACGTCCCACAGTTATGCCTGGTAGGTTAAAGGAGCTAGTGATGTTGTGAAAAGAAGGAAATGCTGGAATGCAGAAAGTGGAAGGAAACGGGAGAACCCCGAGAAAACCCCCACACATGGTGTTTGTCCTCCACAAAGTTCACTTGGTGCGAGCTGAGATCGAACTAAGGACGCCATGCATTAGAGGTGAACTCTCTACCACTGACCCACCGCGGCCCGATCAGGGATAGATGCAGTTACGAAGAAGAGACCTTATCAAATTATAAAACAGCTCTCCCAGGGGAGAGAAAAGTTTTAAAATTTCCTTCTTGCGCATCAACCTATGATTGAAGTGAGAAAGATTATTATTATTATTATTATTATTATTATTATTATTATTATTATTATTATATCGAGAATGTACTTCTGGGTTTCCTCCTTAAAAAATACACACACTATTTCCAATTATGGTTATCCTACTTTTTACAAATTTGTCTTTTTTTTCCTCTGTCTTTCATTCCCATCATGCGATGGGTGGGCCATAGAAGGTGACGCCTTTTCTGTGGCCAGAGTGATCAAATTTGTCTAATTCAATATTGGTTTAAATAGTATTAGTTTTCAAGCTACATATATGAGTTCTTTGACTAACTGAATAGTGCACGCCCCTTCTGGCTCACTCGCCACTATTTAACATTAAATTTCAGATGCCTCGATATACTTGCATAAGTTTATTATTTCTAAAATAAACATTACGTAAAAGGTTATTCAAATTGATATCAAGTTTTTCTGACATTTGTATATTACGCATATCTTTCTTAATTTGCATTACTCACATTACCCCAGAGAACGAACAAATTTTAGAGTTCTGGTTTGAACTTCTCTTACAATAATAAGCAAATATACGAGGAACAAATTTACCATTATTGACGATGCGGAGGGGAGGAGATTTTCTGGACTAGGAAGGAATGTGTGCGGGTGCAGAGCAGAGGTCTGCACGGGCCGGAATTTTCAGTCCGGGCCCGGCCTGTGAATTTACAATGTGAGGCCCGACCCGAGTCCAAAATATGTCTTAGCATTTAGGCCCTAGCCCGGACTGAGCTCTGTGATAATCAAATGAGCCCGAAATAAGCCCGAATTGCAGAAACTTAATTATTAATGCAAAATTGTATTTTTATTTACAGCAATTCGAGGTTTGATTTTGCAGTTGTGTTTTAAAAGTCCTCCAGAAAGAACAGCGCAATTTGTATCGTTTTACACTATATTTACAAAGTTAGGCCCGAAAAAGTCCGAGAAATATGGTTGTATATTTAAAAATTCACAGCCCGAACCCAGGGGCGTCATTTAGGAGGACAGGGAGAGGCATTTGCCCCCCTCCCGAGTTTGAGATTTATATAATTTTTATCAATAGCATAGTAGTAAATCAGTGAAAAACGCGAAATTTTACATATATCAAGGGGTCTTGGCCCCCCAAGCCAAATCTGAAATGACGCTACTGCCCGAACCCCTCCCGGGCCCGAAGTGATACATTCTTTGTAGGCCCGAGCACGTGCAGACCTCTAGTGCAGAGGCGTTTCAAGTGGTGGGCGACTGCCCACGGCCTTGCATCTTGAGGGACCTCGCAAAGACCAACGAGCCTAAATCGATTTAGCACTCACTTTTGTCGATGCAACAATAGAAACAAATATGAATTCGGACTTAATTACAGAAAAACAATACGCTTCAAACTAACTTTTCATCTATTCGTATATATTAGATCGCTAGCATACGCGACAGGCGGCGAGTTTATTTTAAAATTGCAATAATGAATGTGTATAAGTCTTTATCGTTGAGATGAATTGTTTTCGATAAATTTTATTATAATTAGCAATTTTAAAAAAAAAGGGGGCAGGAAGGACTCGTAAACCTTATTCGCCTTCTGTGCAGATGGTATGGTAAAAATCAATACTGGATAATGAAAGTGTAAGTGTAAAGGCTAATATGGAACAGAGAAACAAAAGAGAACTTCTTCAGAAGGGAATTGGGAGGGGAGGGGATGAGAGTACAATGCTGTGACACTTAAAATGCGTCTTGATTTGTATACTTCAACAAACTTTTCTTATTAGATTACGCAATTTCTAGTTTCTTACTCCGATTATTCAAAGTATTCAAATGTTCTCGGAGGGAGTGACCGCCCCTCCATTTAATCCGTCCGTGGTGTCATTCAGTTTGGCTTTTCGCTACTAATTCAAAGTGCTTTCCGAAACAAGTTGTCTTCTTGTGACAGCAGGGGGTGGAAGAAACAAACAAACCGTGAAAGGAAGAAAGAAGAGGTTTTGGGCTCTTCCAGTCCAGACCATTCTAACCACTGAGAAGTGAGAATCACAACGTGATTTTTCTGGTAAGAGCGTCCTTTTAAAAGTAGCTAATAAGCAAACAGATGGTCAGCCCTCTCCCCTCTGCAGCATACTTTTTATTCTCTGTTGCCAAACTTACTGAAGAATATATTGCAATTAATCTAACGCATGTAACGTAAATTGGAGACCGTGGTTGGATTTATATGGGTCTTGTGTATTTGTATTAAAAATTTCAAGTTATTACCTGCAATACTTTGTTAGAAATTACCATATTAAATTTTACATGTTATCAAATGGAGAGTTAGAAACCTAAGCGGAGATGGTAGAAGATCCCCTTAAGTCTAGTCCAAGCATTTTTCAAAAAATCATGAATTCATACTTTGGATTAAGTACAAGAAAGTTCGTAGTGGTGTACTTGGATGATATTTTATGTTTTAGTTCCAACATTTCGGATCATTTTAAAGACCTGGAAAATGTGTTCAAAATTTTGGATTATGGAAATTTCGCTCTGAATTTCAAGAAATGCAAATTTTTACAAACCGAAATTTTATTCCTCGGTCATATTGTGAATGGGATCGAGATAAAACCAAATCCCAAGCAAAACGAGGCCATTAAATATTTTCCGATACCTACTACTAAAAAGAAATTAAGATCTTTCCTTGGAATTCTTTCCTGGAGAAGGAAGTTTATCCCAGGTTTTGCAGCATTGACTGCTCCATTATTTGATCTGTTAAAGAAAGACAGAAAATTTCGGCTTACGTCAGAAATTTTAGATCTATTTCAGGAATTGAGAATTCTGATAAGTGAACCTCCTGCGCTAAGCCAGCCGGATTTTACAAAGCCTTTCCATTTATTTTCAGATGCGTCGTTGGAGAATTTGGCGGGATATTTAGCACAATATAATGAGAATGGAGATGTACTGGTCATTGAGTATGCCAGTAGAAAGTTAAAATTATATGAAATATCTTATTCTGTTTTCCAACTGGAACTTTTGGCTGTATTGTTCCTTTGCGAACGTTTTTCGTATTATATTCTAGGACGAAATGTAACGGTCCATTGTGATAACAACGCTGTTACGTATGCTTTTACTCTCCAAAATTTGGATATGCGAACGACAAAAATTTTATTAAAATTACAAAGATTTGATTTAACTTTCGAACATATTAAGGGTACAGATAATAAAATAGCTGATCCGTTAAGTAGGAATACTCCTGAGATTCCAACCGAATTAGACACTTATCAAATAAATTTTATTAGATATGAAGAGAAAACTTGGTTTGAGCATCAAGAAATCATTGAGTTACAACAGTCCGACCCTTATTGTATGCAGTTGAAAGATAAACTGCATTCAACACCAAACTGTGAAACTATCAAAGTCGTAGATGATTTGGTATTTATAAAGAATTTAAAACTTCATACGTGGTTGTTAGTCCTTCCGGTAACCCTAATAGACAAAGTAGTTGAGAGAATACATAACACTGGTCATTTTGGAATAAATAAATGTGTACAGCTTGCACGAAGCTTATTCCATTGGAAAAACCAAAGACGTACTTTTGTACAACATATTAAAAACTGTGAATTGTGTGCTAAAACAAAATTCTCCAATCGTATAATTGCTCGGGAAGATCTACATATTGAAGCCGAAAAGCCCCATCAAAAATTATGTGTAGATCTTGTCGGAAAACTTCCATGTAGTTATGGGTATTATTTCATATCAATCATAGATGTTTATACTAGATTTGTCTGTTACTTACCTTTGAAAACAGCTACAGTTAATGAACTCATTCGAGTATTAGATAAAGACTATTTTTATTTGTTCCCTTACCCTTGTCAAATAGTATCAGATAAAGGACCACAATTTGTCTCCAATCGCTGGAAAAATTATTGTTTGGAGCATAAGATGCATCATATTCTTACTACACCCTATAATCCTAAGGCCAACGGAATCGTGGAACGTTCCCATCGGGAATTAAACCGAATTATTCGATTAATGTGTTACGAGAATCACACTAAATGGAAAAATGTATTAAAAGATGCTCAAGATTTGTTAAATTATTCGTACAACAGCGCGATAAATGGTACTCCAGCTGAACTTTTCATTTCATATTCAGCTATTGATAGATTTAAAGAAAGTTTCCCTTGGGCATTGGAATTGCAGGGGGTAGAGGAATCAAGGCGATATCTACAGGCGTTTCCTCGAATGTTAACCAAACGTAAGCGGAAATTATGTGCTAAATCGGCGCAACCTGTAGTTATACAGGAGGGTAATTTAGTAATGGTTAAGACCCACTTTCTTTCAGATGCATATAAAAGAATCACTCATAAATATATGCCCGTATACACGGGTCCTTATGTAGTGGTTCGAATTCATCACAATTCTGTGTTTTTGAAAGATTTGAAAGGGAGAGAAGTACCGAAACAAAATTTAAGTAATGTAAAACTTTTTGATTGTTCGGTGGAGAAGAGAGTAGATTTATTAAAGGATTACAAATAAAAAAAAATTATTCAGCTTTAAACATGCTTCATATTTTTTTTTCTTAACGGCCGGGGAAAAATGTTACGGTATGTTTTTCACTACCGGTAACATTAGATAAAATTCTATATTACAGTATTCCTTGTACATTCTATCGGTAGGTTATATTCCTTGTACATTTTATCGGTAGGTTATTTTTATTATAATATGTATCACTGCTGACTAGCATATTGTAAATCAGTACCGACAATATAACATTGATAGCTGCATAACGTAAGTGATGTAGTATGACGGCTCAGATGGTGTGCTTTGCAGTAACTATATTTAAGTCACTATATTTATCTTGTTAATATTACGGAATTATACTACGATGACATGAGATAACCTATTTATTATTACGATTGTAGTTAATAATAATGAAATTGTTTTAAATCCAAAAGTTATTCGGCATTAATGTACGAAAGAACGTTATAGGTTAATTTTGTTTACATAATTTTAGGCCTAATGTTTGACCGGAAGAAAGATAGAATTTATTGTTTACCTTTATAGAGATTCAAAGTATATTTAGCATAACTGCCATGATTCTCATAAAAGTACGAACACCTTAATGTGTTCCGTGACAAGCTTACCTGGTCTGGGGTTTTGAAGTCTGACCTTGCATGAATTGTGCGTCTTTTCGAAATGTAAACAAACGTTCGCCATGTTGGTATGTCTCAAAGTGGGAATAGCCAAATTAAATAATTAATATAGAAGAAAAAGAATAATGAAATATGCGGAAATAAATAAATAAATTCTCTTTTCTTTTGTTAAAACTGATTTTATATATTAAGAGTCATAAAAATTAAATATCAACACTTATTATAGTTAAATCTAGTGTTGTCAAGAGGGGGTGTGTAAGGTGTACAGAAGATCCTATAAATAACATAATAGTGAAAGAGCCCAAGAGCCCTTCTAAAATATAAAAGGAAAATGTGCATCTAAAAGGAAATTTTGGACCGTAAACCCTGTCAAAACCAGAAATTTGACTAACCTGGCACAATTAGGCAGAATGGGGCTCTTGGGAAATAATAATAATAACGAGTAGTGTTTCGTTTGGAGACGGCCTATCTTTAACATGGCAATTCAAACGGAGGTTAATCAAAATGAAGAGAAGCCGTCCAAGATGTTTTCTCGGTGCTATTCAGGGTAATTTGGGAACAAGAAGGATGCTCAGGTAATGTTGGAACCAACCAGACAGTCAACCAGGTGGTAAAATTTTGGTACTGTGTGAGCATCTCAGAATACAGGTCAGTGACTTTATCCTCCATTTTGTTGACTTCTAGAAGTTGCATGAGAACTCCTTTTTAAACCACTTGAAGTATTAGTGACTTTGGGGTATCAGTGACATTGTCTTGATGACTGAATTCAAAATTGTTAATCTGGGACAATAGTCAATTCTCCGTTATGTATGTGATTATGATGAAGAGTTGTTAAGCGTATCGCTAAGTCACACAATTTCAGACAGTCTTTAGAGGGGAAGGAAATGAGTAATGACAAAATCTAATAGTCACGAACTTCGAGTCTTATAATTAGCTGCTGCTATGAGACCAGATAGTGAAAGCTCTGCACATCGTCTTGATGTTGACATCTTAAAAGCACGTTATTTGATAAATATATATTGATACTGTTGACGGTACTGATTCCATAGTCACTTTAAGTTAGTTTTTTTTTCTTTCTTTCATGAGCGTTTGTGATACGGTTAACATAAATTCAAAATTCCACAGAAATTGAATTATGCTGTATAATTAAAACCTCATTTGCATACTTTCGAGAAACTATTGAAAAACAAATTTGTTATTCCTGATAGCGTAAATAGATGTTGAGGCAACTCCAGCGTGCAATTTATTTATGTGTCTGATTTCTTTTATTATTGTGTGAATTTTGTATGATGTGAACATATAAATATATATAATGTGCAAGTTATCCGCCCTCTTAAATATGAAATGTGGTTTAAATATTTGTGCTAAATGAGGTAGAAGTAGAATAGCTATAGGTTAGGTTAGATTAGATTAGTTAGGTAGATTTCTTTATTATTGTGTGTTATATTGCTTTGATATTAATGTCATGCACGGTCTCGCGGATAACTAAATGAATATCGTTAAATGAAATGAGATATAAATATCAAGCTTTTGCCCTCCGTAAAAGGGAGTGTATTCAGTATTTCAAATATGCTGAATTATAGGGAAAATAATAGTAACATTTTTTTTTTGTTGTGTGTTTATTGATTGGAGATTATAAGATGGGCACGCCTGGTGAGATATGGAGTTAACCTCAACTGTAAATGATACTATGTTTAGTGATAGCAATGAGTTATTTTTCCTTTTCCAATTTCTTAAAGGAATTTTGTTATCCGTTCTTGAAACTGACTCCTTAAGAGATGAAGGAGTATTGTTGTTATTTAAAGAATATGAAATTGCAATAAAAGATATACAAATATTTAAAATTTTATTTGGTCAAATCGAAACAGTACATATTTGTACATACAGTTGACTGATTAATATCGTCTTCAAGTTGAAGTACTATAAATAAGATTAATGATAGTCTTCGTTTAAGTAAAGCTTAAAGGTTTCGATGCTGGGTGTCGCTTCAGCAAGATCTTGGAATTAATGACACGACATTTTTTTTTAAATAGTCAGATGCAATAAACGTTCGTTAATTTTTGAAACAAAATTTGTCTGGTCAGAATTTGAGTTAATCCTTTTAGGCCATTGTGGTTGTTCTGTACTGCATTGGATTGGCGCGCGAATGGTGGTGGTGGCCACACTACTCTTCGGGCATCTGTTCAGTGGGGTATAGACGAGCCAGTAATTATGTCCTAAAAGGAAAACATCATGAATAGGATTTTTTTTTTCTTTCTCCAAAATTTATTTAAAATTTTATGATTCGTACTAGATATAAATGTAAAATAAAATATTTACATTAAATTAACATTATAAAAAAAAAAAAGTAAGCGTTTACAATATAAGGAAGAGGTAGAGCAGATAATAAAAAGAGTGTCCGGAATCGACTCCCACTACCAGTTTTATTATAAAAATATGAGTATTTGTACAAAATACTATACAATTTGGTCTCTATTTAAAAGGGTGAGTAAAAGGTAGTCTTTGACCGAGTGGTCGCAGACAGGATCTCCAACAGAGCCGCGTAGCAGGCTAAGAGGAGTGGAGTTAAGGAACCAATGCTCCGTAGCAAGCAGAGGCAGGTTAAGTTGCCAACAGAGCCCCGTAGCAGGCTAAGCGGCTGAGGTTGGGATACCCAGACAGAGCCCCGTAGCAGGCTAAGCCAGGAGATAGGATAGGCGTAGTCCCGTAGCAGACTAGAGGCCTGGGGTTAGGTTACTCCAAGAGTCCCGTAGCAGACTAGTGGAGGGTCACCAGAAAACTGGTCTCGAGTTGCCTTCGTCCATCCAATTTATAGGGTCCTTTTGGGTGGCGGTGGCGCTGCTGCTCCGATGTCGTCTTCTGCTCCGTGGGAGGGGCCAGAAGCCGTCGTCTGCATGTGATTACAGGTCCCTCTGGTGGAAGATCCTCTTGCCGAACCATGTGGTGTTGTTTGTAAACATTGAAGCGTGGAACTGCTTGTTTACGACATCACATAGGATATTACAATATTTAGTTGTTTTTTGAACTTACAATAAGAAAAAGGTGGAATCAAAGAGTGGCAACACTGCAACAATATATGGAATTACAGGAAGACTGAAATACTATACTTATGCTCAAGAGCATCATATTTAGATATTATTTATTTGTTTGTGATAATGAACACAAGAAACGTTTGTAAGAAAGGACTAGAAGCTACTTCAGGGGAAACTTTTTACATCAGAACTAAGGACCAAGAGTTTAGAAAAACAGAAATCACAACAGGGATGAAATCCATAGGAAAATCTTATCTTCGTCAAATTTTTCGCCCTCGCAAAAGATAACAGAATAGTTACCAAATATAGGGTAAAATATAATAATAATAGTAATAAAGAAAGAAGACATACAGGTAAATAATTTTTTTTATGTACATAATTATGTATCTACTTAACTAATTTCCAGATATGGGAACGAGACGTAACTCAAAATATCTCATATGCGACATTGTTGTTAAGAAGTAGAAAAGCTATTGTTTTATATTTTTAAAAACTTTATTACAGACCCTAAAATCCAAAGTTCCGTCGCTTGTGGATAAGATGATAAGTATATCAACAGGAACAAATCGTACAGGCACCATGAGTTCGGAAACCATGACCTTTCTGATGAAACGACCGTGGGATCCTGTTCTGTCTAGTCTTACCCAGCACAAACCTGTAAGTAATGTTGTGTTACAAGTTCCATTATATACTTCTTATTTGCTATGGTCAAATAAACAATGAGTGATGAGTTTCACAGTTAAGAAAGAAGCACTTCATTTGTACACTTCCAGTCAATTATTATGGTAGTCTTCTGTTCAGATCACTTTTGGCATCTTTGTGGAGGTTCAAGGTTCAAGGTATTCTTCTTCCTTCTCTTCAGAAGTTTGGTTTCTGAAAATATTTTTTTTTTTAAATCATGAGGAAAAAAAAGAAAAAAAACATGTACTACTCATTTTTCATTTAACGTTTTCCATTTTCTTTTTCCACCAAAATTCAAGAAGTTCTTTGGTTTCTTTTTTTTTTTTTTTCATTTTTTTCTTACTTTCTTTCCATTTACATTAAAGCCTAGCCTCCAAGCTAATTTAACCAAATTCCCTTCCTTTTCCATGTCATCGTTCCATTTCCATGTTCCCCTTATTTTTAGGGTTTCTTCACATTTTAACAGTGTGTTCTAGTGTTTCATCATCTTTAAAACATAGTTGACATTTTTCGTTCACTTCTTTAAATTTTTTCAATTTTACTCCTGTTTCAAGGCTCCTTGACGTGGCTTTGGAAAGTAAAATGCTCCGTAAATCATTGTCCATATAATTTATTTTCTCATAACGCTTTTTATATGTGTATTACTTCTTCATACCACTTTTCCTGTTCCTTCTTTTTAATTGTTTTTTCGGTGATTTTTTCCCCAATTTTTATAATTCTCTTCTCCGTGCCAGCGGGTAGTTTGATCATATTTTCTTTCTAATTTCCTAACTCTCCTAAACCATTTTGTGTTCTCCCCTTTTCTCATATGTTTAGTGGCTTCATGCACAACTTTTACTAATCTTGTTTCTTCCATAAATTTTAATCTTCCAAGATATTTTATTTTACTCATAACTTCTCTTTTTTCAAAATCACTCCATTCCATCTCTCCTGTTATTGTTACATTTGCACTTAATTTATTTGCTCCTAGGGCAAACCTATTTGATTTTGTGCTTGTTGTGAAATATTCCTGGTTTTATCCGTTAAAGTTATTACTTCATTTGCATATGTTAGCGCCGGTACTGCTACTTGTTTCCATAGTATTCTTGACATCTCATATCTGTTGTATGACCACATTGCTTTTTTTTTTTTTTATAATTGCTGTATATTTTTGTAGTTTATTTTTCAGTTTTTTCTCGTATTCAAGTAAGTATTGTTCTCCTTCAAGTGTAATTCCTAAAAATTCTATTTTTTCAGTCCTGTTTATTACTATGTTTCCTTCTTGTATATTTTGATCCTTTATGTCTCCACTAAAAACCATGAACTTGCTTTTTTCTTCATTTATTTTTAAATTAATTTCTTCTCCTTTCCTAACTACTGTTTCTGACATTTCCTTGGTCTTCAGTATTATTACTCATCAATGCTACATCGTCTGCAAATAGTGCCAGGGATTTTTCTTACTTTTTCTTTTCCTTGCAATCTTAATTCTATCCCTCTGTTTGTTTTGATCAGTGCTTCTTCCACTTCGTGTATGTATATGAGGAATAGAACTGGTGATAGAGGACATCCTTGTTACAAACCTTTGTTACTGTCTATCCATTTTGATTTAATGTTTCCCATTTCACATCTGTATTTGTTTTCCTTATATAGTTCCTTAAGGAGCATAATAAATTTCTTTGATATTCCTAAGTTTTCCATTACTTCCCATAATATCTTTCTCTTGACTGTATCATACGCCTTTTCAATATCAATAAATGCTACTGTAAAATCTTTTCTTTCTCTGCATATTTCTATCAGTTGTGTTATAATCTTATCTGTTGTTCTTCTATCTGTTCTGAATCAATTTTGTAACTCGCTTAATATTTTGTTTTTCTCTAGCCAGTTCATTAATCTGTCTCTTAGAATAATTGCGAAGAACT
Source organism: Thermobia domestica (assembly GCF_964235325.1). Classification (NCBI taxonomy): domain Eukaryota; kingdom Metazoa; phylum Arthropoda; class Insecta; order Zygentoma; family Lepismatidae; genus Thermobia; species Thermobia domestica. Next base: position 118,944,274 of record NC_137454.1, on the reverse strand, counting down.
TATATACACAGCTGGTAATAACTATTGGTCTATAATTTTTTATGTCATGTTTTTTTTTTTCCTTTTCCTTTATATATTAGCTTAATCTTTGTTTGCTTCCAACTTGGAGGAATGGTTCTTGATTCAAGTACATTACTCATAATATCCTTTAAACTTTCCAAAGATTTATTATCTAGGTTTATTAACATCTCATTTAACATATCATCTGTTCCTGTTGCTTTCCCTCTTAGCTTTTTCCTAGCCTTCTCTATTTCCATATTTTTAATATTATATGTTAATTCCTGACTCTATTCTTCAACACTCTTATTACTTATTTTTGCTAATTTATTTGTTTCATTTATCTGTTCGGGGCCGCGGTGGCTCAGTGGTAGAGCGTTCACCTCTGGTGCTTGGGGTCCCGGGTTCGATCCCAGCCCCCGCCAAGTGAACTTTGTGGTGGACAAACACCGTGTGCGTGGGTTTTCTCGGGGTTCTCCCGTTATGCCCTAACCGGCATAACCATGGGACGTAAAACTCAAAGATTTCATTTTTTTCATTTATCTGTTCTTCATAATTTTGCTTCATCGCCCAATTTGTTAAGTACGCCTCAATTTCAGTCTTGCAATTTCCGTCTTGTCTTTCAGCATTTGTCCCTTTTCATTTCTAAGAATGTTTTTCTTTCGTGTTTTTTTTTTTTTTTTGTTTGTTTGTTTCGTTTTGTTTTTGTCTGACATATCTCCAAAATCTTTTCTCTGCTTCTCTCCCTCCTGACTTAATTTCTTCTGCTATTTCTTCATTGAAATTTCTTATTTCTTTCATTTTAGCTGTGTGCGCATCTTTCTTGCTATTTATATATTCATTCCATGCTAGAATTACTTCTTCTTTCCCAATTTCTCCTTTCCTAAATTTCTTTAGTATTAATCTATGGGTTCGGCTTTTTTCCTTTCTTTTATTAATTTTTGCTTCTGTATCTTTGGTCCAAATGAACTTACTATTTTCTCTATAACCTTTCTTGCCTTCCTTCACATTTGTGACTTCAGCTGCAGCACTTTTAATTTTTGTTTCTAGAGATTCATAGTTTTGTTCATTTATGTATTATTTTTCTAACTTCTCTTTATATTTTTTATATCTTCTTCTTTTTCCAGTCTTCTAATAGTAGGTTTGTTTTGATCTCTTTTATTTATTTATTTATTTTTGAGTAATTTCTCTTGCCCTCCTGATCAAATAGCTCCATTTTTAGTAATCTATAATCACTTCCTACACTGTAAATTCCCTCTTCATCATCAAATTCTTTAACCATTTTCCTGCTTTTTTTTACTAACAAGAAAGTAATCAATAGTAGTAGCTATCTCTCTTTTGAAGTATGTCTTCTTAACTTATGTTTATTATTTCTAAATTAAAATGCTCTACTAGTGAGCATAAAAGCTGCTCATTTTTGTTTACTTCTCCTTTCGTTTCTATCAAATGCGCATTTAAATCTTCTCCTATTATATAATCTACAATTTCTTTTCTTATTTCATTTAAATCTTCATTTACACAATTATATATTTCCGTCTTACACTCTAGATTTCTTTCGGGTCTTATATATATTACACCTACATAAAATTCCTTTTTTTCTAGTTTTACCTTTATCCATAAATGATCATTTACGTCCTTGATTTTGCATCTTAATTTGTTTTCTATGATACTTATATTTTTATTTATTATAACTCCAACTCCTTCCTCCTTTAATATCTCCAGTCTTTCTATTTCTTCCTTCCCACTTATACTTAGTATCTTCCAAAGGTGTGGTAATTTCATCCCTCATGTTTGTTGCTGTAATTAGCATTATGTTCGTATTTAATTCCTCCATATTATCAATAATTTCCTTCCATTTTTCTATTTGATTTCCCCCTTCCTGAATATTTAAACAACCTATTTTTATGATATTCACAGAAATTATTTTTATTTACTTTTTCATTTCTAGCAACCTTATTCCATCTTGCTTTCCCTTCCAGTCAGTAATTCCGATTCATAATTCTTATTTCAAGGATTTTTTTTTCGCATTCTTCCAAGATTTGTTGTCCTAAGAAACACCCTCCTCTCTGGTGAAGGTGTATACCATCATTTGCTGCTTCATATTTGATTAGTCTTCTATTTGCATCTACATATACCGTTTCTAACTGTTTACAGACTCAATTTATGCCATCATTCAGCTTTTCTATAGTATCCTCATAAACATCATTTTTATATATTAATCCATTTACGACCCATTTACTTTCAGGATATAGTTCCTTACCTTTTTCTAGGAACTCTCACATTTCTTGGATTAGGTGCTTTCCGTTTCTTCTTCCTATATTATTTGTTCCTACATGCACTACAATTACTTTTGGATTTTTATATTCTTCTTTATTTTTCTCTAATATTTTCCCTAATTCATTTCTTCTAATTCCTGGGAAAACCTGGGTTTTTACTCCATTCTTTTCGCAGAGTTTCGCTGCACCTTTTACCATTAAATCCCCTATTACTAATACATCTTCCTGTAAAATATTTTTAACATTTGGATTTTGTTGCTTATTTCCTATATTTACATTTGATCTTTTTCCTCTTTTTACTATTTTCCAGTATTTTTCTTCTTGTTCACTTACTGCCTATTTTTTTTATTTTGTATAACTTGCTGTTTTTCTTCCCTAGTTTTTTCTTCTCTTTCCTATTCTTTTACTTCAGTTTCCTTTTTTCCTTTCATTATCTCCAATTGTCTCTGTGTATTCTTTCCTCAGGATTATTATGTTTGGTGTTGAATTTTTTACCTGTTTCCTTTCCAGGTATGCTCTCTCTCTGTAGGTATGTACTCTCTTCACTTACTTCGGAGCTTCTTTCTTTTGTAGCTTCTTTAAAATTTTGTTCCTTGCTTTTTGACTTTGGCACCTCCTTTGCTCGATTCTTCATCACTGTTTTGTCTTGTTTCTTATCCTCTACCGTCTCCGATTTCTTATCTCCTAAGTGCTTACCTGTGTTTGTTTGGTTGGTTTCTTCTCCGCATATACATGACTTTTCTTGTATTACTTTCATCAGTTCGTCTATTTCTGTCTGAAGTTGCTGTATTATAGTTAATAAGTTTTGTACGTCTTCTGTTTTACTATATTTCCCGTTCTTTAAATCTATCCATTCCCGTTTGCAGTTTTCACAGCTCCAAAAGCCATCTATCTCATTTTCATCTATTTTGCGTTTTACTTTCTTCATTTTTATGTCTCTACTTTCTGTTTCATCAGCTGCTATTCCTATACAGAGTAGGTGAAACCAATTACCACACAGATCACAGGCAACCATTTTGTCTCCACTGTCCTTTCCTTTATATTTGAATTTTTGAAAGTAAAAGGTATTTTTACTCTTATCCATATTTATTTTAAATTTAGACTTAAAATATGATAACTCTTTTCCCAATTCCTGTTATTTAGAAAAGAAAAAAAAACATGCACTATTTATCTACTAAAGTATTAAGTTTCTAAGATATATTATTAGCTATATCAGAAAGTGTTAGTTACACCCGATGCACATGCTGCAATCTATCTGTGCTATCTGTTTTTTTACACCCTTTTATGTAAATCTATATATGTACTTTACCACCTAGTTTGCGTTCTTTTCTTGTGAACGAATTTTCAAGAATCCTATAGTCTATTTATAAGTTTCTTGGACATCACTATTTAGTTCCGAAGTAGGCCACTCAGGTCCTTGATAGAACCTTGTTTTGCTTATGCAAGTCTTATAACTACAAGGGCACAATTTATCCACTTACACACTTACCACTAAATTCCGATTGTTGATAATTGCTGCTTTTCCTTATGTATAAAACTCGTGTGCACAAAGTTACACTATTATACAGTAATAACGGAAACCTGCCTTCCAAGAATAATTCATTTCAATTCACAGCCATTCTTAATATGTACAATTATACGCTCAAATTTCTCCAATTCACACAATTCATTTCAATTCATAACTCTTCTTTACACAATTAAGTTAGAAACAAAAACGACAGCGTGTCTGCTGATCCACTGAGCAGATGCACATTCAGTCAGGACTTGAGTTGATTCACATACTTCAGTTATTGAACACTAGCAGCGTTCACCCCGCTTCGCTGCGGTCACCCCGGAACGCAATAAACTTTGTTACTTAGATAATTTTTACTTTTTCGCTTTCAAATTGCAAGCGCCTGTCATTTATGTTAACCCGCCGAGTCACGTGCTCATGCGGGTTGCATATACATACGTTTATTTTTACCTATGATGAACTATGGAGACTTGAATGGTCCATTATCTCAAGACACTGGTAATTAAAAATTAAAGTGATATGATAAAAACCATCTAGGGTCCAAATCCTAACAACCCCCCAAAAATGAAAGAAATCGGTTCAGCCGTATTAGCGTGATGAGTTCACAAAGGATTTGTACGTTCTCTTTTATATATATAGATTTTAACATTTCTCTTTCAAAAGCTGTAATCCACAAACAAACCTACTCGGAGTCGACAATAAACCAGAGATAAACATATAAATATTTTCATCAACACCTCATTCTATTTTATACAAAGCCAGTTCATGCCATATCACTAGACGTTATTGGGAATTTGGAAATATGGTGGTTCCCAATCCTGCTGTGATATAAAATCCTCCTGTTATCCTTCTAGTTGCGGATAAAGCCATGTCTGTAACATGTCTAGGTACGAAAGTCCTGTAACAGTATCCTCGTCGAAGAAGAAAGAGCCGTACAATTTCTTTTGGCTATCAGCGCAAATCACATTTACCTTGAGGGAATCGTGAATATGCTCGTCATACACATGAAGATTTTCCAAACTCCAGATTGTCGCATTTTGTTTATTCACTTTACATGGTAAGTGGAAGGTATCTTTATCATTGAACACTAATGATATTATGAAATTATCAGTTTTCATTAGGGTTTGCATGTTGTAGCAGAAAGATTCTTCTTGTCATTTGGCTTCAGGGCGAACAACAGTTTAGTTTTATGGGTAAAACTTTAGACGTTTACGAACGATCTTCCACACTGTCGCTTGCGGTAGGTTCAATCCTGTGCTTGCTCTCACTATTGATTTGTGTGGGCTTCTTGTGCAACTGGCACGAACACATTCCACTGTTTCCTCACTTACCGATGGGCGGTCGGACGATTTTTTCTTTCAGATGCATCCTCTTGTCTTAAATTGGAGTAATACTTAAAAATACTGTGCCCGTTGGAAGGATCTCCTTCAAACTTACTTCTAAAATTTTGTTGGACGGTAATAACAGACTTCTTGATGTGAAAAATTTGCACACAAGAAGTTTTTCTCTCATAATTTTCTGCCGTCATGTGTACTGTTGCCTGGTGGTAATGCGTAAATATCCATCAGATTTACTGCTAAACTATTTAAGTTTATTCTTCTTCTTCCTTTGATACTGATACCTCTTTATGTATGCCCGTGATAATAAATGTAAATTGTTAACGTTAGCAATTGCAAGTTCATTATGAATAATCCAGTATAACTCTAGGTGAAGAGTGCGATTGTTTGTTTTGTTTTGACATGTATTGTTTTGATAAGCTGTATGTTTTCCGATCGAGCTATAGGAGACTAGACCTACAGTTTAAAGTGAATCCGAACCACCGTAATTTGTTCATTGCTTTCCCACCGAGTCAAATCCGAACGCTCGTGCAGTACCAAAGGCACATACGCTAGTCACGGGACGGGGACACCTATATGTTACTCGAACAATCCATTTTCGTTAGAGGATACCAAAATTAGTTTTTGAAAATTACTTCTATAAAGTGTGTTACGAATATCGAGTAAACTTCTCGTATTTAGGACATTTGTAAATACTTCACTACTCGTCATGAGTATCCAATGAAACTCGGTAACATTACAGCTTTCGAGGGACTTCGATCAGTCAGATCTATCTTTTTTATCTCTCACTGTACTTTTGTGTATTAGCATCCATGAATATCTTTATCACGTATCTGTGGAGCTAATGTTTGTTAGAAACTGTTGATCATAGCAGTTCAAATATTTCTCTGTAAATGTTGCGTACGACTTTCTATATTATTATGCATAAAAGTATCAGTAGTAGTTTGTGGAAACAGCAGTTGCAGTATCAAAGATGTGTGCGCACACGTTGACGCGGTCCCTTCCTCTTTGCTTATTTATTGATGTAATTATATACTGCTATTATTGATTTAATACCTGTTTACTTACAAGTGATTAACGATTATCCGTTAACGTGAATTTAAAAGATTCTTTTCTCTATACAATACTTCTAGACCTATGTTATTAGACGATGACTAAATAGGAGATGAACAAAAACTCGAACGCACTCTACCATCTTATAGATAACGAATTCAGATTGATACACCACCATCACGCTTTGTTTCCCCTTTTTTAAACCATTATATTTTTTCTTCCAAATAGTTACGACCCATCCCCTCCATCATTCACAGCAAAGCTTTAAGGACTGGTTGAATCAAATGATCTTCTTTAAGTAAGTTATTTTATTCCTTCTTTCTTTCTTCAGTTTTTATGAAATATCTTAATACTTTTGATTGTAATGTTCTTTTTATAAGCAGTAGGTTCTGTCCTGTATGGACTTGGTGGGAAAAATGAACATCAATTACTAATCATTCATTCATTCATTCGAGAAAGTTTCCTTTGATCATTATTAGATGTTTACATACAATTATATATAAAGGTTTTTGTGTAAATTTGTTTGCCTTCAACTTGAGAAAATTTATTTATTATAATAATAATGATAAAACTTAAATTTGCAGAGGAAGTTACCTGGAAACCCTATAATAGTTGTAGCTCCGTCAAGTCCGGGAAGTTTTTCAATGCAACATTCCAGAAGAGCTCGATTTTGGAGCTCCCATCTCGCAGCATTGGGAAAAGTGGTCACAGTTTCTGCACATCCAGGTGAGTTGTTCACTTGTTTATCAGTGAACAAATAAAATAAAATAAAATAAAAATAAAATAAAAAAAAAAAAAAATGTTGTGTGTTTAAAAGTTACAATATAAGAAATACTTATAAATGGAAGGTGTCAAAATTTGATGTAAATCAGTCATAATATGCTATATAGTACGGTCTATTAACACTGAAAAATTGAGACACTGTGCTGCCTTGGGCGCGAACCTGATCTCTCGTTTAGTCTAACCAATTGAGCTACCAGTGGCGTGTTCTTAATATACGCAAGGTAAGCACTGCTTACCTTTAAATTATAAATTAAAACCTAAAGCAATCATTACTACTTTATTTGCTATAAAAATTATCTTATTTATCGAAAGCTTTGTATTGCTGTACGTTACCATATGAAACGCTCTCGCTTGCTTCTATTTCTCATCTTCTAGCTGCACTGCACGGTCATTTACGGCGAGGTTAGCAGAAATCGTCCGGTGGATCGGATGCGATCGTGTTAGCTCGGTTCCTTTCGTGAAGAAAAGCAATCTTCTTAGTTGCGGAACCTGGTTGCATATTCAGTTTAATCGTAAACCGCGTTTTAAACAAAAATTGTGGCTTTTAGTGGTTAATTCTTATAGGTGTATGTATAATATTAAGTACGTAATACTTAGTGTATGGTACATTTTTGTATATAAGTGTTAGTTCCAGTGCATCTATTCAATTATTATTGCTGTACGTTTTATAAGGGAGACTTGCTCGCGAGTTGTACTCAAAGATAAGCAATCCAATAAGTTGCGTTCGCTAGTGGTTCGGCAGGGAGAATGAACATGGATCTCTCTCGTAAATGCAGTGGTGTAGACGGAGAACAGAAGTGCGTGATTTGTGATATATTGGTGAAGAGTTTTGCTTCGCGGAACTTTGAAGAAAAGAAAAACATTATTACGGCAGACAGACTTACGCCCGACATTAATATAACTACTGCTTCAGAAACATGTATAAGAAAAGTTAATATTCAACTTTTTGAAAGCAACGAATGGCTGACCGCTTGCCCCGAAAAACGAAAGCTCTATTGTTGTCTTGTCTTCTTTTTTCAAAAGAGAAAAGTGTGCGGTCAAGTTGTGGTTACAGTGATATTGGAAACGTTCACAAGGCCATAAAAAGCATAGTTTAACTCAAAATCATCTTCAGGCCATAATAAATGAGAAAACATTTGGAAAAGCAAGAATAGAGTACATGTTGGATTCTCAGAAGAAAGTGAGGGACTCTCAGCACATCGAACTTGTAAGAAGAAACAGAGAAATAATGAAACGCCTTATTGACATCGTATGTTTCTTAGGTAAACAAGAACTGGCTTTCAGGGGACATGATGAATCATCTGATTCTAGTAACAGAGGAAATTATGTCGAGCTTGTGAAGTTGTTGTGTCAGTATGATGAGAACCTGAGAACATTCGTAGAAAATGGAACAGTATTCACTGGATTGTCAAATATTATACAAAATGATTTAATTGAATCAATCAGTAATGTTATGATGACACATATTATAAAAGAAATCCAAGAAACAAAGTTTATAGCTATATCAGTAGACGAAACTACAGACGTCGCTAGTTTGGCTCTGCTTTCTGTAGTCGTGAGATACGTTACAGTAGAAGGGGAAATTCACGAAAGGTTTCTTAGATTTTTAAATATTTCTGAGAATAGGACAGCTGAATCCTTGTACAATATTATGAGTGACCTCATGAAAGAATATAACTGTGGAGAAAAGTTCGTCGCGCAAAGTTATGATGGTGCAGCTCTGATGGCGAGTCATTTGAACGGTCTACAAGCTAGAGTAAAACAGACATATCCACAGGCTTTGTTTGTTCACTGTTTTGCTCATAGATTGAATCTAGTTCTCTCTCAGGCAGCATCTCAAGTTAGAGAGTGTCGGATATTTTTCTTAACTCTCAATGGAATTGCTGCATTTTTCTCTACATCTACAAAGAGAACCACGCTCTAGATGTAGAGATACAAAAGAGACTGCCTCGTGTTTCACAGACATGTTGGAATTACAATTCTCGTCTTGTTCAAACGATCTATGAGCACAAGAAAGAACTTATGGACCTTTTCGAAATTATTTCCAGCTTCAAAGAGAATTGGGGTCAAAAGTGTTTTACAGCAACTCGGGGAATTTTAAGTACAATGGGTGACTTCAACTTCATATTTCTCTTAGAGGTATGTGCCTGTATTTTCCCAGTTACGGATACCCTTTATGATATCTTGCAGACTAAAGCTTCTGGCATTGGTTATTGTGTAGATAAAGTGAAGAAATTCGAAAGAGTCCTGCAAAACAAGAGAGAAGTATTTGAGGAATTTTGGACTAAAATACGTAAAGTCCAAGAACCACCAACAAAACGCCAAAAGAGCGCTGGTAGTGTGGATTGCAAAACGCAATATAAACGTCTGTATTGTGAAATATTCGACGTAACATTACAGCAACTGAGAGAAAGATTCAGTAATTTGGAGTCCCTGTATTTTCTGGAGTTACTCAATGCGGAGAGAACCGGTTTAAGTTTAGCAGGGGGGGGGGGAATCGTTGTAATAATATTATAATTAGGATTGCTTACCCAAAGTCCTTCACAACACGCCACTGTGAGCTACCAGAACCACTTTCCCGTGAATTCTCATCCAATATGTCACAAAATCTTCCTATAATTGTAATTGCAACGCAGTCATTGGTAGCGAGGAATATTCACTTTTAAAAAAATTGATTTATTGAAACGATTTTTATTTCACAAGCAAATACTTAAAACAACCTTCTTAGTGTACTTGTCACTGAAGAAGGCAGTTAAGACTACGAGAGATATGGATTAAACATGTCTTCCACGGAAGAGGTAAAAAATAGTAGCACGTTTAAATTCTCTTCTGAGCGCGATTATGCAGTTCATAGGGGAGCACTTGTTTATGGGATACGGACAAAATCTCGCGGTCGAAACATCGCCGCCCAAAATCTCGCTGGCCAAAACCTCGCGGGCCAAAACCTCGCTTGGCCAAAACCTCGCCGCCCAAAATCTCGCCGGGCCAAAACCTCGCCACCCAAAACATCGCGTGGCCAAAACCTCGCCGCGAAAACCTCGTGGGTCCTGAGATCAAGCCAACACTCAAGAATTATCCAAACTTCAACACTCCCTTACGAGGAGCATTTTGCAACATACCTTCGTATGGTACAAGGAGAAGATTTGTACCAAAACGTAAAGGTTCTATGCTTAGTAGTTTTTTAGATCTGGAGAACGGCAAAATTCATTCAAGGCCTTCCATTCCATTCCTCCTTAGGGCATGCATTTCGCAAAATATTGTCTTATCTGGAGCTTGTGCCCTTGTGGAGCAAGAAGATTTATACAAAATGTCAAGTTTCAAAACCTAATAAGTTTTGTAAATCTGGCGATAGAACATTCTACATTGAAGAAATCGTCGTGAAGAAGTTTTATCCTGACGACATTTCTTCCCAGGCGACATTACGTCTCGCTTAATTTAGACCAGGCGAGATTTTGTGTCGCGAGATCATTACAACGAGGCGAGATTTTGGGTATGGCGATATTTTGGGGCGCGAGGTTTTGGCCCGCGAAGTTTTGGCCGGGCGAGGTTTTGGCCCTGCGACGTTTTGGGCGGCGAGGTTTTGGCCTGGCGAGATTTTGTCCCGCCAGGTTTTGGGCGGCGAGGTTTCGGCCTGGCGAGATTTTGGGCCGCGAGGTTTTGGGAGGCGAGGTTTTGGTCCGCGAGGTTGTCGCCGCGATGTTCTGGCCGCGAGGTTTTGTACCCAAACCCTTGTTTATGGTTCAACTTAAAGCGTAGTAACGACGCTGCCAGTCGCAATAGAAGTGTTTCATTGTGAAACAATTATTGACTTTAACTCTTCCATTAAATAGGAAACTTAATTTTTATATATGTATTCATTGCTGCAGAAGACTTCGTCAGAGGAAAAACAGAATAGGAAATATACGCGTGACCTTGTTATTCCAACATGCCTTCTTCCTGACCGCTTCAGTTATTTTTCTGTTCTTTAATATTTCCTTATTCCTTATTTCTTGCCCTCCAGATTTGCTGAGTGTTAATTATTAAGCGTCTTATTAAGTGTTTTAGCGAAACTATAATTAATGTGCACGTAGGATGTTGCCTTAATTTTTATTTTACCGACTTCAACGTAAACTACAAATTTCTATTGTTTTTCCCCGATGTAACCTTCCACAGTAGACGCATATATGAGAATTTTACTTCATATAACGAATAAATTTTTAAAAAAAATCATTACAGTAACAATAAAATCAGATTAATTTTTTTGCTAAAGCACTTTGTCAGATAGGGACGGGAAAAAGTATAGAGAAAAAATTATAAAAAAAAAACAAGCATGTTGAAATGCAAGGTCACGTGATTAGGATCTAGTTAATAGGCTGTAAGTAGACGAAGTTAAGTGGAGGAAGACAGAAGCAATGGGATGGGTAACTCGGTAGAAGTGCCGGAAAACAAAGGAATAACAAATTAAGAGAAAAATTGGAATAAAAAACTAGTGAAGAGGTTAACAAAAAATAATGAATAAGTATAAAATAAAAAATATGAAAATATAATAATAAACATTAAAAGAGAGATGTAAGACGTAGTTCCTGTGTTGCCAAATGGCTTTTGCCTTCAATGTGCACAGTCTAATGTTCTATTCTCGGTGGGGCCCAGAATTTTCGATGCTCACCTAGCATTGTTGGGCAATAGGAAACAAATTTAACTGAAAGGTGGCGAATTCTTTCTAGAAACGCAGAAATTACGGCAGTTAATTTGTTGACGTAAGACGTGCAGTAAATTATCTGGCTGGCTTCACGGGCTATAGGCCATTATTTCGTTGTTCATAAAATAAATTATTAGGTCTTGAACTGCGGTACAGTTGAGTGGAAGAAGTGAGATTACCGGATAATATATGTATATACTAATGTTGTAAATTATGCGGTGCAACTTTGAAATTCAGTTCATATTTTAGATCTCAGTTTGTGTAGCAGTTTTACTTGATCTGTGTAGTACTTACTTTCAGACAATAATCTATGAGCTGTGTTTAGGTAAAATCTGAATATTCGATGGTTTGCAGATAAGCGTGTATAATTGTTTTTGTTCTTAACAGCAATAAACCAGAGAATCAAGAAACCAAATAAACAGCGTGTTCATGTGTATTTACTTTTCTTTCCAGCTTCTGGTAGTGGCAAGATGAGCATTAGCAGTTACCTGGATCAGATGGTTTCAGTGATGCGTGCCAAAGTTAGTGAGTTGAGAAGTAGCTGTCCAGGAAGGCCCATTATCATGGTTGGCTGGAATGTTGGGGGTCTTATGGCATGTCAGGTAATAAATACTGTTCTTAAAATAATAATAATAATAATAATTAGTCTTACCTTACTAATTTTCCAGAGGTTAGAAAACACATCAATATTTTTCGAACAATAATTTTGCTGATATTCAAACTGGAAAAAGGTAGTACAACTCAGGTAAAATAACATTGTAGAGTAAGAATGCTGAGACATACAAAAGGGACTTGTTGAAAAAGGTATAAATTATGTCTTTTTGTAGTGATGTATCTAATATGATTTGAGAATGATTAAACTGATGATAAAGTTTTTGATCTAAAAGAAACTCCTTATTTCTATTTAAAGTGATAGCAACAGTTAATTATGAAAGCTTACGATGTTGTAATCTGATGCGACTAGTAGATAAATTGGTCAATCAATGAATGTATAACTGTACTGAATTCAACATTTAGTTTTAATTGTTTCAATTTAATAAAGAACTAATGCAAAGTAAGAGTTCACTTTTTATCACGTCAAGCACATTTCTATACCATATTGGATAAAATAATGTTTTTTGGCTGAAAACTAAATTATTTACCTAGACGCACTCAATTTATTTTTTTCGTCTGTATTTTGGGTTACCTTGCTACAAATGTACAGTTCTTTTCTTTTTTAGATGATGTATTCAGAAAAATAAACTGCATTCATTTAGGTAAACAATTTGTAAGTTTTATTCATTACAGTATGTGCACGATACGAACTTACCGTTTTTCGTAATTCGTATATTTATCGACAATGCTTTTTTATCGCTGTCGCTGTATTAATGCACTCTTACGTAACTTTGCGTGTGTTGCTTTGCCTTTTCCGTGCTGAAAGTGACCAAAGCTATTATTCGAAATAGGTGATGATTATAAAATTTGGAACAAGCGATAGAACTGACAAAAATGTTGTCTTAATGCAAAATTTGCTGCAGTTGCTAGCCACAATTTTCAGATCTGTTTTTGTTAACTTCGCAATTCGCGTGATCATATGAGAATCCACAGCAGCCGTTGCAATGAATATCACTTCTGGAGATGATCCCGACTCCAGATTTTGACTATATATATATATATATGCGATTTCAAAATTCCTCATATGAAAGAATCTTTGTATTAAAAAGTCAAGTGATTGTGGTGCCATCTTACAGTTCTCGCAAACCAGCGCCAGATAAATTTGTGTAGCTTGTACGATTTCTGCATGAGTTGGCGCCCTGTCTTAGCAGAAATCTTAAGGATGGCGGTCTTTCCCTTCAAGGGCACTCATTATACGGAAATAAATTTCCAATTGTGGAGACCCTTACAGCGTGCTGTTGATGAATCAATGGTAGTTCGTATTTTATGAGTACTGGAAACTGTTTGACCACTTCTCCGGTAACATGTTTCATCGTCGAACATCATCATATTTCAAAGGATGATGAATTTCTTTGAATATAAGGAGAGACAAAATGAACGTCATATGCAGATTTGAAGTTACCACTTTCAAAATATTTCTGCAGTGCACTCCGTAAAAGATCCATCTCTTTGCTCGTGTATTTACAGATTTTGTAGGATTGACATTAAAGTTACCTGTTCTAATCTCTCTATTTATTAGTTGCCTGCTACAATGGTGGCTGTTTCGCAATATATGTATTATTATTATTATTTCGATTGCACTACACCTTATTGACTTCCCCGATTTTTAATTGTTGAACTTGCCCGGCCCTTCCCAGTACATCTATTTTTCTCCTGGATGAAGAATAATATCTACTCGGTTGCATTTTACTAGTTCCAAAATAAGAAAACAATATGACCATTTGTTTCGGACTAGCCACCCTATATATCGACGTATTCGTCTAATCTCTGTAAAGTAGTCAATATAAGCCTATCTTTTGGTTTTCAGCTTCCCTGTGCACAGTTGTATTATTAACATCGATTGTAAAATATCATTTGACTATATTTGTTTCTTTCTTATTAACAATGTTGGCAATTAATATTCAGTGCCGTACATACCGTAATGAACATATTCCTTTAAATAAATATTTGAGAACTCTTTGTAATTTTGACTGTTACTTTTAATTGACCAAAAATCTGTTATAAATAGCAAAGTAAAACAGATTTTTAAAGGTTCAAAGTGATGCGAATAAACTACAATTAAGAAGACATCATATTTATTCTGTATCAATATATTGTACACGACTTTTCTTGAAATCACTAAATAAACTGATAGAATCCATATCTATTAATGAACTCCACTTAGGGACTGTATTAAATATATATATATATATATATATATATATATATATATTCGTAGACGTTTCAATGACTTGATATCATCATCAGTACGTGATAATTTAGAAATGTATACACTGATTGAAAACGTGACGTGTAAGTTTCGGAATACTGTCTGGTTTCGTTTTTTCTCCTTCAAAATAACTTCTAAACATCGAATTTCTAGACTACAATATTGAAGGCGCTCTTTTAAGCTTTACAAATGTTAATTTTAGATTTCAAGTTTGGGATTTAGGATTTACATTTCTGGGCTTTCTGCATCTAAGGCCATTTAGCCCTTCACGTTTTGAGGGATGAAGTCCCTCGGCGAGCACACACTCCGGGGAAAGGGAAGAAAGAAAGGATTGGGGACGGAAGGAAGCGGCCTGGGACCTATAAGTTAGGTACCACCCCGGCATTTGCCTGGTGTGAATGAGGAAAACCTCATTCAGGGTGGCTGGCCTGAAAAAGAGTTTTACACTTTTTCGATCGAGTGCCCCCACCGGGAATCGAACCCGGACCACTCGCACCGAAGGCGAGAGTGTTAGCGACTACGCTACGCGGGACCACAGGTTTCAAGTTTGGATAGAAGCCACAGTAAAGTAAAGAACATTCCAACGTTCCGTTGGTTAAGATATATATATATGCATACTATATTATATTAGTGTAGTTTACAACTGTACTTCTACGAAAAAGAAATCCCATCACCATAACGGACACTAAGTTCAAAGATTTCAAACAGGGAATGATATTCCATGTCATTTTATTTCGATAATTTGATCCCAGTAAGCTTTTTGGAGTATGGGCTCAGAATTAAAATAGTGAGTTCCTCATCTACAAATTATTAAATCAAAAATATGAAAAGGAGGAAACGGTTGTGTGCCATAGAATTCACCAACTCTACAAGTAAATAATAATACGAGTGCGTCACCTTCCAGAATTAGGTGAAACATCACGAATTTTAAGTTTTTTGTGCGTCTCGGCGCCTAAGAGGGACGCATTTTATGGTGGGATGCCAAATTATTCAAAACACTTATAAATATGTAACATAAATTCTTAGGAACATTTGTAAGTTTCGACTCACGATTTGTCTGTCCTATGACTATCAAATTATCGATATGGTTCTGTTGGTAACATGCCAGTGATTTTTTATATACCGGTTCAGTGATTCATTAGCTCTGTTAATCTAACCGCCAACAAGCTAATGCTGAGTTCTCTTTCGGGTGTTTTAGGTTTAAATTTTCATTGATGAATACAATTGTTCCTTGCTGTTATTTTAAATAAATTGTTCTGTGTACAAATTTGGGTATAAGGAACTGGCGCTCTGCACATGGCTTAATAAATGTTTTGCTTTAGGCTTACCAAAAGGTGGCGCCCCTAATGCTTAGAGTTCAAGCATAGTGTGTTATTAAGATTGTTCTTATAATTTTGTATCTGATTGAATCAGTTATTTCCTCAATTTATCAAGTGTGTATATATATATATTGTAGAGTGTAAGAATAGTATTAATGGATTGGCCAGTGATTTCATGTTAGAATAGTATGAAGTTATAAGCCAAATGTTATTTTAATAATATAATGGGAACTCCTTTTGTAATTAACAGGTAGCGCTGGTAGAACAAGTAACAGCCATTGTGTGTTTAGGGTTTCCCCTGTCTTCAGTGGAAGGGAAACGAGGAGAACCAGATGATAGCATACTCGATTTACGAACTCCAACTCTTTTTGTGATAGGACAAAACTCTTCGACCGTCAAGTGAGTACTTTTTAAACAGTATCAGTCGAAGTTTCTATATAGAATACCTGTGAAAGGGTAATGAGTAGTAACTACCTATGTGTGAGTTAGTTGTTTACTATATTGTAACTATTAGCATAGGAAAGTTAGCTCTTCGGAAATATAATTATGCCGCTGCTTCTTCCCATTGAAGTCTCGAGTCTATGAAGCTATCAGGAAACTATCAAAATTAGCCGAAAAACATCCTTTCCTCACTAAACAACCGGGACAAGAACAAGAGAGTGATAAGAATATAATTTGTTTTGGATGTATCCGTTCAGAATCTTCTCAAGCTCGCCTTTGCTGAAGAAAAAAGAAGAAAAAACGGACTGTTATCCTTAAAATGAGTAACATGTTAGGAGAGATATCTCTTAGTTTTCAAATTTTGTTACAGGAATGAAATCTGTCGTAACTTAAAGGATGCGTTATCGAACATATATTATAGGAAGTTAACACTGTGTATTGATAGCTGACATTATGCTCAATGATTGTACAGAAACGGGTTACATAATATAATACCGGCAGCCCATATATGTAGGAACGAGCACTGGGAGACAACTGTAAATTATATTAAGCTTCTGACGTGGCATACGCTCGGAGGTACGGACTCATCCGACAGAATAGCTCTTATACAAATCGTTCTTTTCAATGTATAAATCTTAAATCTCCTCCAAAATGCAAATTACAGATGCAAATTGGATCATAGCCTCATAAAAAAATGGCCCTAGGTACAGTCTTAATAATGTGTAAGCAACCTTCCACACTTTCCATGATTTCTGTAATTTATACAAGATATATCATCTCTTTTTAATAAAACTTACAGGATGAATTCTCCAGTAATTAAGAAAATAATTTATTAGCAAACATCAGCTACTTAAGACATAGATGATGCACCTTATTGCTAAATCAGCACATTATCATATGCACTAAATCTCGAATCAGAACAGTAAAAAAATTATGTAGCAGAAGTTTTTTGTACGCTATATACCTAACACGAACTTATATTATTTCTAATTAGTAGGCGAATCTACTGTTTTAACTATTCGGCAATAAACGAAAAAAATTTCAAGCATATTCATTTTTCCTTTTCTTCTGGTAACAAATTCGCCATTGAGCACATTAAATATTTATTAATATTTGTTTAATTACAATTTTAAATGAGTCAGTATTTAGTCAGAAGTAACGTAGATTCCATTGTAAATTGCAAATAAACGTAATTTGACATTAAGTTACAATATTGAACAAAATTATCGTATTTATAGTATTATAAAGATCATTATTTTAAAAAAAAAACTAGGTTACTTGATCTACGGATATAAATAATCCTTGCTGAAAAACATAGTTCTTTTTCTATCAGGGAGCTAGAGGTTTAGGGAGAAAACATTATATTGAAACTGAAATTTATAAACTGACAAAGTTAATTTTCTAAATGGCAACAGAGATGATGCACGTATTCTTTAATTCATATTCAATTTTTGCTCTTCATTGTTTCCTGAGCATATAAAGAGATTGCGTTTAAATGTTGATATGATTGTGAACGTAATTTTGTACACAAAATAAAAATGGTCAATTACTTTTATATTTCAGTCAAAATATATATATATATATATATATTAATCAAATGAAGTTACTTACCAAGCGGCGTCGATTATAACAACTGAAATTTGTTCTTACAATTCGACACTTGCCTTAATTGTTCGCTGTTGATTGATCAGTCTTTTTTGTTCATTCTAGGGTTTTTTTTCTTTGAGATTTCTTTCTTTCTGCAGATAATTATATTTTCTTCTGGCTGAAAATAACTACAGTTTCGTGAATTTCAGTTTCTAGATAAACAGATATGCATAAAACAAGTTAACCTGTATATATATGTTTGTGTGTGTGGGAGGGTGAAGGAGGAGAGAAAAGTCGGTACCGGTATATGTTGAATTTTGTGGGTATAAGATAAGTGATTTCTTCAATAATATTTATATAGGTGTGAAATTTCGTAACCATTTATTTATGTGTAATACAAACTAATTACCAACTTTATTCATGTAATTGATCTCAAACTTATTCTCTCGTAGCCAAGATGATCTAGAAGAGATGCGTGAAAAAATGCGCGTTGAAACAGGGCTTGTGGTTGTAGGATCAGCCGACGATCAATTACGGGTATCTAGTATCAAAAAGAGAATGGATGGAGTGACCCAGAGTATGGTGGATCGATGCATTGTGGTATGTAACCAGGTTCCATACAACTCATTATATGTCGACAACTTTTTGCTTTATTTGCTCTTTTACACTTTACTCCGTGGAGTTTTGTATACTAGCTTATAAGTTTTACTTCATCACTTTGTCAGTTATCATGCTTCATGACTAATTCATACTAGTTATTTGCCTTCCAATCTGAGCTTCAATAGGCAGTTAAAGATTTCGAAAGTCGTTCTCTCCATATCGTATGAAATGTAACAATATGAAGTTCGAATCCCGAATTAAACTGTGTGTTTAATCTTACGTGTCTTAATTTGCGTAAAGGTGTTAAACTTCGATAAACAGGAGACAAAACTGTTGTTAACAAAAGTAGTAATATATATATATATATATATATATATATATATATATATATATATATATATATATATATATATATATATCTGTCTTAGTGAAAATGAAATATAATATAAACATTTCTTGCGTTTGTGAAGTGTGGCACGTTTGCACGTCATATCTTCACCAATAAGGGAAGCGGGGGCTCAATAGTGAGCATTTACATCTGGTAGGGAGGTTCCTGGCTCGATTTTAGGTTGTGTGAAATTTGTGATGGACAACATTGTGTCCGTGGGTTGTCACGGAATTCTCCCATTTCCTCCCACATGATCACCCCACCAATTGATTCATAATCATACATGTTCATTAATCACCCATCTCCTGTCCTTAGAGGGCACAACCGTGGGACGTCAAATTTATTTTTTACCCATCAATATTCGGTGACTAGGTACCGAAAGCTAGTCACCTGTTCTCTCTCCTTCTACTATATTTGAAACTGATCACTTTGTTCCAGTGCCCATTGCTTTTGTCTTCTTGTTTTCATCTCATGTTCTTTGCATCATTTCCTCATTTTCTAATATATCAATTCTTTGCTCAGCTCCCGCAAAAAGTGGCATATCTGCAAACCATATATATTTAATCCTACCACGTAGTGAAATAGCTTCTGCCTCATCTTCCGTATGTACTCTCCTTCGTTCCATTTTCTAGATAATACATTACTGAATAAGTTCGTGGGATGATATACAGATGTCGCCACTATTCACAAATCCATACAATGTTTAGGAAGTACTAACCTTCAAATGACACGTGTCACAATTGCACAATCTGACGTGTAGTTTACAAGTTATAGTGGTTTTAGTGGCAACTTCTGTAATTTTGAAAACAATGAAAAATCTGAATTTCGTGTGTTGATAAAGCATTGGTTTTTAATGGGGAAAATCACCGTTCAAATAAAGCAGTGGCTTGACAAGTGTTATTCGGACTCGACTCCATCGAGACAAATGGTAGAGAAGTGGTTTGCTGAATTTAAACGCGGCCGTAGAAACACCGATGATGACACGCACATAACTCACAGGACTAGCAAAGAGGACAGATAGTAAAAGTAATCAGTTAAAGTTACTATAATTTAAATTCAGAACAGCTAAATAAATTAAAGACTCAAAGTGATGAGAATAGAATTTAAAATATTGAGAAATGTACTATGCTTAGTGAATAAATCACGCAGTGCTAAATTTTCTGTTTTATTTCATGTGTAGGATGAAGTGGGAGATTTTTTGGGAACAATTCTGACTCAGCCGCCACCACCTACACCCCCACCACCCTCGATGCATACATCAGTTTATGCAAGTGGATCTTCAGGCCTTTCAATTGTAGACCTGGGAAATCGACGTAGTGGCTTTAGAAGACGAAAAAATTCAGCTGGCAGTTCCGTTGACAGCGAACCGTCGTCACCATCTACAAAGAGGTCTCGTCCAGGTAAGATCTTGTACTATTAAGAACCTACATGATTCGTTCTGCAAGTGTAAATCGTATCAGCTGTGGAAATACACTCGTAACAGTTCTCGATTCCTGTGATGTCAGTGTTAGGTTAACTAAATAACTAACTCACTCTATAGCCTAAGGTTTATAGGCCATAGAGTTAGCTTTCCATTAACTTCTGTCTCTATCTAACTGGACCTGGTATCTGCTTTATATTCCTAGTTCTCGTAGGTCCAGCTAATATTGTCCTACCACCTTCGCCTAATTCTTCCTTCTTTTTCATTTGATTGGATTAAAATTTTGAAAGCGTTCATATTTTCTTTCATTCTGACGACATGACCTGCCCACCTGAGCTTCCTTAACTTAATGACTCTCACAGTGTTAGGTAAACGATCTAAATTATGCAGTTCCTTATGAAGTTTCCGCCATTCCCGTCTCTCTTGGGTCCAAATACACCCATTGTCCCATATTCGCCTTAGGATTTATTTTCAGATATTTTCAGTATGTGTTTTTCTCTCAAAGTATGCGATGATGTTATGCATCCATTCAGAAAACAGGCTTAATTATCATATACAGGGTGACTGGTAATTCGATGCATTCCTTGCAAGGGGATATTCTACAAGTGCTTTGGAACATTGTTACCTATATGAACCGGGGATCGCACATCAATAGTTTATGAGTAATTTGCACATGTGTGATTTCTTTGAAATTTGCCGACTAACGAGAGGTGTGCGAGAAAGTTTTACGTTGAACCTTTTTCATATATCGTAGAGCGATGAAATTTTACATGTGTAATCCTGCATACCTTTGTAGGTCATGTGATAATGTACAGCTCGTAACTGCACTGTTGCTATGTTGTGAGGTCCGAACGTGAAGTAAGGTGTAGTGGTCCAAAATCCATTACTGCACCTCAGAAAGCAGCGGATAACATCGCAGAAATATTGCCTCTAGGAAATGACTCCATGGTTGGGAAGAAATGGAATGAAGTTAGTGTGCGGCCAAAAGAAAACGCAAACTATGGCGGATTTCATACCCAGGGTCGTGCATCTGTCTGGCCAACATTCGATCAATGAACGAGTGCAATGTTTTCCAGGAGGCGGACACCTTTTGTCAGCAGGCCACGGTCTGTTTCTATTTTTCAGAAGTTTTTTGGTGTTACAGTGCACAATGTATCATTTTTGTTATGACTTTCCAAAGTTTACACTTTTAACTTTGTAGAAGGCTTATAACATTAGGTTGTCATTGTAACAATTGGTACGGCAATGGTTGTACTTTTGTTTTGAGTTATTAAAGTGTTGTATTCGATAGCTATTTATTTATTTATTTATTTATGTACTAGCATATATAATCCGCTTTGCTGGGTTGAAATAAATAATTTAAATGCACATTTATTGCCATTTTTCTTACCATTTTATATTTATGTCTTACGATACGAATCATGTAGCTTGTAACCAAGTTCCGAAAATCATATAATACGATGTTGTAGATTGATAATAACTTACATTTTATGCTGAAGTATGATGTCCCCCTTCCCCTATTCCCCAAGTTGTATGGTTGAATTTGAACCTACGCTGCATCGTAAGTATCAATGTTCATCTTAGTGATCCCGAAAATGATGGATTCAACAATGATATTGGTCATTTTCGATCATTTTCATGTATGTCACTCCTCCTAATCCCCCAAGTGTCGGGGTTGAAAATGGATTTAAACAGTATCAGAAGTGTCACTGTTCATCTCGGCGTCCGCGAGAACTGTACATTCAACACTAGTATCAGTCAATTTTGATCATTTACATATATATATATATATATATCCCTCTCCCCCATGTTGCGTTCCATCTCATCGGAAGTGTTACCGTTCATCTCAGCGACCCCCAAAAAATGTGGATTGAGCACTAATATCGGTCATTTTCGATGATTATTATATATCTCTTTCTTCCCCAAGTGGCGGAGCTGATTTTGGATTTAAACCGGATCGGAAATGTCACTGTTCATCTGAATGAGTCCGATAACTATGGATTGGACACTAATATTGGTCATTTTCGATCATTATTATATATAGCTCCCCCTCCTCCGTGCTGCGGCACACGGCATCAGGATTGTCACTGTTAATCTCAGCTACTCCTAAAACTATGGATTCGACACTAATATTAGAGCTCCTCCGTGGCTAAGCGGTTAGCGTACGCGCCTTTGGCGTGGGAGACCCGGGTTCGATTCCCGGCGGGAGCTCCTGTGGTTCGGATTCCACATTAATCAGTAGGTCCACGTCTCAAATAGCCTCGCTGCTGAAAGGGACGCTAAACTGAAATTCAACTCAACTTGACATTTTCAGTCATTTTTAAATGTTTATTCCCCTCCCCTACGTTGTAACCTCCCCCTTCCCAACTATCAGGGGTGAACTTGGATTGAAACAGCATAAGAAATGTCACTGTTTCTCTCATCGATCCCGAAAACTATTGATTCAACACTAATATCGGTCATTTTTTATCATTTTTAAATTTCTCTCCCTCCCCTACGTTGCATCGTCAAAAAATAGCATAAAGTAATCGTTGCCCCTAAATTAATCTATGTTGAAAATTTGATTGAGATCAGTCAGGTGGTTCAAGAGTGATGAAGTCACAGAGGCAGTCATTTTTATTTTTATTTATTTATTTATTTATTTTTTTTTTTTTTACATATATCTCTCTCCTCCCCCTCCCCTACGTTGGCTTGTCAAAGTGAAACGATAAAAACACCCGATGCCCGACCCTCATATATGTTAAAAATTTGATCGAGATTGGTTGGGTGGTTCAGGGGGTGGCTTAGTGGTAGAGCGTTCACCTCTGGTACATGGGGTCTTTAGTTCGATCCCAGCTGCGCCAAGTGAACTTTTTGGAGGACAAACACTGTGTTCGTGGGTTTTCTCGGGGTTCTCCTGTTTCCTCCCATTTCATTCATTTCTTATCATTACCGTCTCCTTTAGCCTAGCCTGCATAAATGTGGGACGTAAAACTTAAAGCCATTTTTTTACGTATTTTTTAGTTGGCATTATTTTAATGAAGTGACAAAACACTTACACTCGTATATTCGTCTTTCCGTCCCTGCATCTGTAGCCATATGATCTGGGGAACCGTTAAAGGTAGACAAATTCTGATTCTAGATTAAGGTAACTTTAGATGTGAATGCAGATTACTTGTAAGCGGCTATTAATATAAAATTCTGATTTCAAATTCAGGTAGCTCAAGACTCAGAAGGGTGCAACTGGTAAAAATATTTTTATTGTAGCGCCTTCTAGGATCATCAAAATTTTCCAAATTAATGCTAATAGTTTTCAGTCTGAAAACAGTAAAATATAATTTTAAATAAATAGATACATATATTACGTTGATATTTTGTAATCAAATGTAGAACTAGTCTAGCACTTGGCTATCGTGTGTTTCTACAAATAACGTCTCCCAGTGCAACGTTTGTGTTGCTTGACCTGAATTGCCTAAACCGTTTTTGGGCTACCGAAATATTCACATTTCTCTCCTCTTCCGCAGTACACATTTCCTTTGAATTTTCCTAGCTTTCAGTACTTTCTTTTAATAGTATACGAATACTTAATCGAGCTCCATATTTGACCGTCTCAATTTGACTATATTGCGGAAACGTGGAAATATTTACGTAATGATTGCCATACGCTCCACGTCTATTAACCGATAATTATGCTTGGTGTTTCCGCATAATAGTAACAATATATGATCGGATGATTTCAAAAATGAACGGACATGTCACTCACCCTACCAAATCTTTATTTCGTGTAATTATTATGAAAAATTTTCTCTTCTTTTAGGAACGCCAGTGAACGTCAATGTTGCTGCAAGCAAAACTGGGTTGGTAACTCTAGCTCCTACAATAGTCACATCTACAGCTGGATCTCAGGGTAAGCAATTTGTGCACTGTATTGACAATTTTATATACAAATATTTAGTATGAAATTCACAATAATAATAAATTTATCCGTGAATTGTGAGTTGCATAAGGTTGAAATAGATTAATTCAGTGCATAAGGAATATAAACAGTGTGTGTGTGTGTAAATTTAATTAATACTTTGTATTTCAAATGTTTAGCTTATGCTACTTTAGAATTGTAATTTATACTTCGAGTAGTTTTGCATAGTGGATAAAAATATGAATAAATGCGAGATTGTCAGGAAATACACTTTGTCATTACAAAATATTTTCCTTGTGAAATAATTTTGTTGAGAGCTCTGCTTATTTATTATTTTGTTCTGTTTATGGTTCTGTTACCGCATTCTTTTCCCTTATACTGTAAATGTCTTACCTTGGCCCCTTTTTGTGTCATCTTTTTTCTTAGTACATTCTTCAGTATTCGTATACTTTTCCCTACCAGTGATCTCACTTATTTTTCGTTTGTTCAGGCGTTTCATTATTCCTCTTATTTTTGGTATCGAACCGATTTTTTCCATTCCACAAAAGTTTGAAGAAAAACCAGTGCATTGAGAGGATACTTTTCCATTTGAAGATTTCTTATTTTCGTATATTTAGTGTCTGCGACTGTTATTTCAGTTTTATTCTTCATATTTTATAAATCGAGAGAGAGAGGTTTGAAGCGCTGTTTAAGTGATTCTTATTTATTTGATAAATTGATATTCATTAAGTGTTCGAGAATTATTTTTTCACGTAAAATTGAGTGACACGTATTCGTAATCTCTTTCTATACCTGTTCAGGATTCGTTAATGTTTCGTCAATTGTGTGGGTGTTACTAAACTCCAAACATAAAGACAAAAAGCAGATAAAAGTGAACCTGTTCGTTACGACTTGCTATTTCACTGCTGTTCTCTTCACGTGTAAATGTCAATTGAAGTTAATATCTGAAAAGGAGAGCTATGAAATGGTAAGCCATAGAACTTTTTCAAAATCAAACCAGAGCTTTTACTTTAAGATTATATTTGGAGTTTGAGTAAAATCACCACAATTTATAATATTAATGAATTCTGAGGAACGGTAGAAAAACAATGAGATAGGATGTAACTGAGTTGGATGCTTCTGCCTTTTTGCGCTTTGATATATATACATCAGGGTTGTTTGGCTTAAACAAAGTATTATTTTTTTTTTAAATATTTAAACCGAAATAAATAAATTTAAGAGCAAATATGCCACAAATCGTATGAACTTCATGTTGAAATTTCCTCGTATCCCAAACCAATCTAGAAAATCTTTACTTATACATTACAAATTCAGGAAATATGGATGTAAATGCTTTATTGAAATCAAAACTGTTTTGTGCATATGTATATGTATGAATGATTGAGACCCAAAGTAAACTCAAATGATTTGTATTGATATTCACTTCGTTTATTGATATGCAAAGTGAATTAAATCATTGTATTTCTGACTCGAATTAACGTGGACTAAATTAGATCTTTTTGTTCTCTGCAGTCTTTGAAATTGTCCATTTATTTTAATAACCTGTGTAACTCTGTATGTGATTTCACTTGTGCAGTTATGTGCCTTTTTGTCTTGAAGTGACTAAAAGATTCACAAGTATGCAGGATCAGTACAACGTATTGCTATTAGGTGTCCTCCCTGGATAAGTCGGTAAATTCGCCGCTTTAGTATTCAAGGGGTCCCGCATTCGAGTTCAGATGGAGGACTAATTTCCTCGGGTGCAGACCAAGTATTGGTTCGCATCCCACTTTAAGCATAGAGTTGGCAGTTTTTCAGAGAAAAATATAGGAAGATTTTACGATTTTTAAGGATAAAAATAATAATAATAATAATAATAATAATAATAAAACAAGATGTGTGATATGGAGAATTTACATATAACAAAGAGATTTTATTTCACATAGTAACACAATGAATTTAATTTGAAACCAGTAGTTTTATTTAAAAAAAAATAAAAATAAAAAAATGCAACACACAAAACGAACACAAAAAAGTATATTACAGTTCCCAATGGGAGATCATGTGGCACAGATCACATGTTAAGCCACACGTCCTCGTCTTACATAACCGCAATGCTGAAAGAGACATTACACTCAAATCCAATCACCCAAATCCTATATTACACAATTCTTAGTTGTTTTTAAAGAAGATTGCATTTCGTAACAGTCCCACATCCTTTTTTATACGTTCAAAAATACTTGCGGGACATATTTACTTACACACAACACTTGAAATTCTGCTTTTATTGGTTCACAGTAGTTTCTGTTCCTCGCATCAGTGTATCACGATCGACCGAAACTGCGATATGATCGAAAAGATATTGACAAATTCTAAAACCAGATTAATTTAATCATAAGGTTTGGGTTGGGGGGGAGGGGAGATACGTAGGAGGTAAAAAGGCAACTTGTATTTTCTCACTGAATACTAAGTGACGTTGCTGGGTTGCGTTGTCAGCAGTTTGTGAGAAATGAGATCATCTAATTAAAAAAAGAAAAAAAATCGTATGAAAACATTTTTAAAATTTTCAGGACTATAATTTTGTCCATTTTACGGGAAATACGGAATACGGAAAAGTTATTTTACGGGGAAAATAATAAAAAACATATAACGTTCTAGAAGAACGTAAGACATGGAGAAGACGTAAGATCTTGCCGTATTTAAGCTGTAGGTCCCGTTCTTCATATCTCTATTGTCACATAAGGCCAAGTAAACTTTTTTCTGTAAAGCAAATCTACTTAAACATTTTTTTTTTTTCAGAGTTTTGCCAACCCTGATATACATATATATAGGCGTATTTTGTGACTTGTTTCATTGTGATCGATGTGTCGTCAATTGTTGCCCTCAAAGTAAATTGTGGTTCCAGTCTGTAATTGTTGATAGTACATTGTAATAATGTTATTGTAAAGTATGACATGTTAATTGTGTTGATGCTTCAAGTACATAGCTGAAAATGTTGCAGGCACTCAACGCAAGCCCCGGCGGTCCGTTCAAAAGATGTTCCTTGCTCCATTGGAGCAGGACACTTGGACTGGATCCCCATCCGTTACACCAGAGAAAGGCAACGAGGGAAGCACCACTGAACAGAGTGAGGTGAGGGTTTAGGGTGCTTTCTGATGGGGCAATAGGCGAGACAAATATGTTTCTATAAGTGGTTTATCATATAGTAAAAAATTTCGTGTTTCAGAAAATTAACCGTGATATTTTACTCCAAATTTATGCTTTATATTTTTCTTCGAAAATGTCCTTTGATTTTCCTCTGCACTTCGAATACTATGTAAACCTATAGTCCGAGGATAGGAGGGGGGAGGGGGATTCACTCATGTAAATATGTTGTACCATATCAAAAAGTTCAAAATGATGTGAATGGTAGAGGGGTTCGGGATTCTTGTTTAGAGTTAAGGTTTTCATGTCTGTTTAGATTCCCTAGAATTTGATTCAAGAGTCCCGTTTCTAAAAACTTGTAAATAGTACAATGTTACAAACAGAAGTAATTGGTAATTATCATTTATAAATGCTAGTGCTGTTAACTTTTAGTATTTCGTATACAGTTGTTGAGTCATACCGTTGTTACAAGATATGAACAGGTCCCGGGTAATAAGTTTCAAAACCTTTCTGTAACCTCTGTTATGACGTAATATAGAATCGTGTAATTTATACTAACTGTTCGAATTGGCAACCACCGGTGTCAACAAATGCTGAGCTGCATAAACACATTACTAACTTTCAAAGCTCCTTTCACAGCATCAAGTATCTACGGTTTTAGCAACTACGTCATTTCTCTTAGGATTTCGTATACCAACGACGTAATGTGCTTTCAGACGGGAAGAATAAGGTCCGGTGAAGGCAGTGACCAAGGAATATGATCTCCTGGTACTGTTTAACAATAAGAGAATATGTCTGCGTGACAGTAGACGTTGTGGTAGCGCGGTGGTGTTGGAACTACAACCTGTTGAGTTGATTTTGAGTTTAACGTCCCGTTCAGCAGCGAGGCTATGAGACATGAACCTACTGATTAACGTGGAATGTAAACCACATGAGCTCCCACCGGGAATTGAACCCGGCTCTCCCACGCCAAAGGCACGTACGGAACTACCACCTGTCGTGGTCAAGAGGGACGTTGTGATAACGTTGTGGAATTTAATGTGTTGATAAGATATGTTCTCTACAATACGGCAAAACATCGCTGGAACTTCATTTATGTCTATTCCAAGCGTGGCGGCAAAAGTACTAATAAACAACGTTAGCCCAGATCTTACTGATTTGTTTGTTTGATAGTCATAGATAACTTTGACTTTGCGGATATGTATCATTTCATATGTGGTTATAGCGATTTATATGCTATTGTAATGTAGCATCATTAATGTGAAATATGCCTTTGAAACGGTTGGCTCCTCCCTGAGAGATGGAATGGAATAAACATTATACGATTGACAATAGATCACACTATCTTCCGTCATTTTGGTAGCTTGTTGATCTTAGACATTCTTACTGGTAATACTACGACATACTAATTATACTCGACTGTTAACAACTAATTATACTCTCAATCCGCTTTTAATATTGATGGCAGTTCAGTAGTTTTCATTGTATATTGATGAAATAGTTACTACTATAAAAGGTGTACTGCTTAGTAATTAATTTTTTAA
The DNA here is from genome assembly GCF_964235325.1 of Thermobia domestica. Taxonomy (NCBI): domain Eukaryota; kingdom Metazoa; phylum Arthropoda; class Insecta; order Zygentoma; family Lepismatidae; genus Thermobia; species Thermobia domestica. The sequence goes on along the minus strand of NC_137454.1, from coordinate 118,915,457 downwards.
TAGTTGTTATCAGTTCTAGACAGGTTTGAAATTTCCAGATTCCCCCTAATGTTCATCGAAATATTAGTTTCATTGGATATATGCAAATTCTAAATTATATTAAATAGTTGATCGTGAAGTTAATGACCAAATACCGACTAGAGTTAGTAAAAATTGTTTAAGAACGTGATTATTAAAGAGTGCTGTACTGAGTAGTTATACTCCTTTCTTCCTCGACATGATCCGCTAGGAAGAGTATTCGGAATATCAAGGAAAATCAAAAGTCATTTCTCGTGGGAATTTGAATATATTGTCTTGATTGTTGTATGGAGTGTTACTTATTGCTATCTTTCATTATTAGTATTTCTTTGTATAAGATTTGCATTTGATTGAAACCATCCATATTTTCTAAGGATTTTTCGTGTCTGTCTTTTCTGAGTTCCTTATTTGATATTTAGTATTTAAAGAACTAATGAGTTAGTATAAATGCAACATGTTTGTGTAAATTGCTTCGCTCTGTCGAAACAACGGTTTATACTCATATATTGTGTCAATATTATTTATCGTTGATAATGATTTCGGTTGATTAATAATAGATTTGTAGTCATGTACAGTAAAGTTTACCGGACGAAGATTAAAGATGAATCAATTGAAATCATTGTCAAGGATAAATAAAATTCACGTAATATAAGAGAAGCAAATTCTTTGTTACAAAATTAGCGTAAAAATGCGTACTTCAACTCACAATTGTTTTACTAATTACAATTCATATGTAATAAGAAAATCTTATAAGACGTGCCACGATTGATATTATTTTTAGTGAGAGGTACATCACAACTATTCCAAGTAAGTTACGTCGAATTAAAACATGCCATCATATCACTTCCTTCAGGTTGACTTTTTAAAAATCTGACAAAAATTAGATACGAAAGTAATTATGTTCAGGCAATATTATATAAAGGAAGCAGTTACGATACGTTATGATAAAACTGGGATGTGCAAAGTGAGAAATAAGTGCGAAACATGTTACGATTGTTCGAGATCGCGTTCAATGTGATGAAGCAATGGGTATTTATTTTATGAAGATTTAAATTTTATGATTTCTTCATGTTAACACAATCTTTAATATAGCGTATACTAAAAATGTCGGAGTAATATTTCTTAGTTACGGAGATATAAAGCGCGAAACTTGCAAAAAATGCACTGCTTACTTCACGGAATGAAAAACAACCTGTAATTGGTTTGATGCCACGGATTAGTTCCTCTTTCTGTAACCTTGTAGAAGGTTTCAGTGTTGTTTTTACGTAGCAGTTTTTTTTTTTCCTTTTTTTTCCCTATAACACATGAATACACCTAATAACTTTTAGAAAAGATAGATCGAAGTAGATGTTCAATAAAAAAATAACGCGTTCTGATTAGCTAGTTTAAAATACTCGATAAGTTCTCTGAAATGTTCTAACATTGGAAATATTTTAGATATTAAAAATGTATATTTAAAAAAAAAAATAATTATGAAAGTTACAGAAGAACAAAATGCTCTAGTCAAAAACGTGCTGGAAGAAGGTTATTGAAAGTTGAGAAAGTTTAAGAGTAGTTATTTTAGAGGTGTCAGTCAAGGTAGTGTACTGTGTATCCTGTGGAAATACACTTTTCATGCGTACCATCTTTCTTTGCATCAGGAATAAGTAATGCTGACTGCAATTTACGGCATCTGTTCTGCAACTGGATTTGCAGTGACAGCAACATGAAACTCCACAATGTACATTGCTTGACAGTGGGGAATCCGCATTGGATGCGAGAAGTCAATCGGCAACGACGATGGATCATTAATGTGTGGGGCTGCATTCTAGAGACAGGTCATTGGGCCATAGTTTTTGATGGTCATTTAACAGGGGCAGTGTTTCGTGATCAACCCCATATTACAGCCGCTATTGGAAAACGTACCTTTCCATATATGTCGGGCAGTGTGGTTTCAATTAGATAGCTGTCCAGCACATAATGCTGACATTTGTAGGAAAGAGTAAAATGTTTATTTCGGCATCGCTGGGTCGGGAGAGGTTCCAATCCACAGTTTCTTCAGACGTCTCCCAACATTACTTGTATGGACTATTTGTTCTGGGGTCGAATTGAGGACCTTGTTTATGTTAATAGACCAACTACAATTCGCAACATGAAACAGCACATTACAGCCGCATTCTGGAACATCTGGTGGCCAAGCTTGAAGCTGTTGCTTACAATTATGTATAGCGAATCATGTTCGTATCCACGGGTTGGGGGGGGGGGGTAAATGTTTGCTGCCCCTTAAAATTTTCACGGTAGACTTGCAAATGAACTATAATATGGTTGGATCAGACCCCTTACATTTTTGGGCTGGCGGCGGGCCTGCAGCAAATAAATCGATGTATTGATGTTCGTGGACATCACTTTGAATATTTGTGAAGCGAAGGGTTATCGTTTACACTCCACAGAGGTAGCTATCTAGTCATCTTTCTGAAATTGCTCTATTGCAAATAATTAAGTTCATGCCCCCATGTTGTGTTCAACTCTTTGGTAACTGTAGATTCATTATTGTTTTCTTCGTTTCGACCAGTTGTTTCCTATTTCGTTTTGTTCTAACATCGTAAATCATATCTCATCATTTTGCTTTTGCCTACCAAGCTTCTGTATCAACAACACGTTACCAACTGTCATCAACTAGTGTCTATGAAAGTGGTACAGTATTTAGCGTTTCTTTCATCGCAAACAAAGTCGACTGCTGCTTCTGTTTGACATTTCGAGACTGGCCGCTCCCCAATAGAAGTATTCCCGGAGATTTTCGAAAATTGCACCGTTTGTTTCTGCATATGCAATTTTGTACTTCGCTTTAGTTTCAAACAATCATTTACTATTTGTTTTGAATTGCAGCGTGCGGAAACCCTGGCATTGACCTATTAATGAGCTCGCGTAGCTGCTAAATGGTAAGAGATATGGCAAAGTGTTTCGTCTCAAAGTTGTTCAAAATGTAGCGATTGTTTCAATGAGGACAAAATCAACCTTCTTTTTCCATTTAAAGTTTTGGAGTTACCCCCCGTAGAGGAATTCCCGAGACGCCCTGATTTCAGAAGCATCACTATGTGATTCGGCACATGAACTTGGAGATTAACATTTTTTGTTTCAAAAATTTCTGTGCACTTGGAGCTGCGTTAAGGCCCTGTTACGGATTTCGTGAATCACACTATATATTTTAAAAAGTATTAACTGTGTCATTCAACTAACATAAGCTAGTAGCATAAGATTTTGAGTGATTGATTGAAATATAGAAGTGGGAATCTGTAATGCCGTCAAGAAACGGGAATTGAAATTACAAGTTTTTAAATTAAACCTTCGTTGTTTGAAAAACTTCCATTTCTGGGGAAATAACCTTTGTTATGTCTCACAAATGTTAATTTCTCTTTCTTTATTGGTCTATTCTAATTTGCAAATTAGTCAAACGCTGCTTAGATCCAGTTCGTTCTTCCATTTCCGTCTAAACCAAACACTACTTTTATTTCACTGTTTTAATAAAAAATAAGTATGAAACAACTATTATGTGTCATTTATACTCTTTATCAAAACTTGAAACAACTTCAAAAAACATAGAAGGGCAGTTGAGGGGAATACTGCTAAAGTCCCGTGTTTTTATTAGTGATCTGTTTACGAAAAGGTGGGAGTCTTTTACTGAAATTTACATTAAAACTTAAAAAGGGCAACAAACTTATCTACTCTGATCGTAACAGTAGAAGACATGATAGTAAGTTCGTCACAGCTTTCACTAGTATTAGCTAATATATATATATATATATATATATATATATATATATATATATAAACCTTTTTTCTGCGTATTAAGGCTTTCTTCTTTAGAATTTGATTTTTAAAAAAATCACTTACTTGCTGCGGCTAGGTAGTTTTGAGTAGATACCCTTTCTACACTTTATTAATTTGGTACAATCAGGTTAAATGGAAATGTTTCGACAGATCTGAAACAGACCCTAGATTTTTTTTTAAAACTATATTTCCTAGATTGATCTCTTCCATTAAATATGATTTTCACACAGGATGGTTTACACAGTGTTATATTCCGAAAGAAACATTAGTATTACCCAATTTAAGAGCTATTATTTGGTTTCCAATGAAAATCTAGGATATAAAATACAGGAAGGTTATATAAACCTGAAGGCTTATATAGGCATGATGGAAATACATTTAACAATTGTGTCGAAGAACATCTTAAAAGATGCTACAACAGAACACCCAGTTGTAGATTTCTCGAAATCTTTAAAAGAACACACCATAATCTTATAGATTCAAAAATTTTATTTGAAGCCAAGAATGAAATAGAGACTTGTTTTTGGATTTTTTTCTTTCTTCAAACCATTCAAAATTTAATATAGATAAAGTTTGAGTAAGTAAGGAATGGGAGGTGGTAATCAAATCATACATCCAGTTGGAAGAACAACATAAGCTGGCAGCCTTTTCTGCCTGAACATAAGAATCCTTGCAGCAGGGGCGGATCCAGGGGAAGGGGCGATCGCCCCCCCCCCCCAGAAGAGGAAGTTTTCTGATTTTTTTATATATAAATAAAACCCATCCCAAAGTTTGGAGCCCTTAAAAGTAGCAGTATGACAACCCACCGCCCCCCCCCCCCAGAAGTCGGTCCTGGATCCGCCCCTGCCTTGCAGTAATTGACAAGGTGCTTCTGTACTGCTCTAACCCGGTGAATCCATTCGTTTATATTTCCTTGATGTTTTTGTCACTTTTACTTCTATTTTTATTCTCCATGAAGAAGGCGCGTGATGTGAAACGATGGCATCGAAGTGCAACGCATCAGAATTTAAAGGAAGATGGTAATTTCGTGTTGAAGAATACTATTATAATTTCAATAGATGTGCTTCATTCTTTGTGAATTTTCTAGTTTGTACAACGTATTAGGTACAGCGATAATGAACAAAGGTCATCATTTATTTCGAAAGTTATCTCATACACAAGGACATTTTTAGATATTAAGGTGTGAAATAAAGGCTTCAGACAAATAAATGTGGAAAATATAGTTTCATGAGAGAGATTGTTCGAATGATGAGTATATATTAAATAACTAACCCTATGGCCTATGGAACCCTGAGGTTCAACGCTGCATTCACAAAAACTCTCCATTGACTTCTGTCCTTAGCTAACTGGATCCAATTTCTACTTTGTATTCTTATTTCTGCGAGATCTATCGTAATATTGGACCCATCTGCACCCAAGTCTTCTAATGGTCATTTTCTGTTTGGGTTTCAAGATAAAATTGTGAAAGCGTTCCTACTTTCTTCCATTCTGGCTACATGATTTACTTACCTTAACTTCAAGACTTAATGACCCTAGCAATGTTAGATAAACCGTATAAATTGTTCACTTCCTCGTTATGAAGTTTTCACCATTCCCGTCCCTTTTGAATCTGAATATTTGCCTGAGGATTTATTTTCAAATATTTTTAGTCTGAGTTTTACCCCTCCAAATAAGCCACATAAGCTGTGCAACCATACAGAACAACAGGTTTAATTATCATATTGTATATTTTAAGCTTCAAATCTTCGGCAGAATTCGCGGGGTCAAAAGAGTTTGAACTGAACAGTAAAAGGAATTCCTTGCTTTCAGTCGATATTTAGTTTCGTCGTGGATATGGTTTAAGTCTGTTAATGTTGATCTCAGATATTCGAAAGTATTGTTTGATATTTTAACATGTCCATTATTTGCAGTATTATAGTCACGGTGAATTTTATGTGTTTAGTTTTCTCTGCATTTATTTCTAAACTCCTGTCCCTGCAGGAGTTTAATAAAACGTCAGCGTTTCTTTCCTTTGTCCTTATATCATCTCGTATCAGATTTACATAATCAACAATAGCCTTAACGTAGTAAGTGCCATTCAGCACTAGTCCTTGGTTGGTATCTGATTTTTCTTATAGCGCATTTCAGAACAAAATTGAATAAAATGGCGACAATGCACCTCCTTGTCTCAAGTCATTCTCTACATGAAAGCTCGCGGACAGGTATTTTCCTACTCGGACCTGACTTCGGAATTCATTTCTTAATGAATCTAACTAGCTTCCTCGGTATAGGAAATTCGGTAAGAATGTTATACATGTTTCCATCCTAACCTCTCTGAAATCAATAAATAAGGGATGTACCGGGATATTGTATTCCCATTTCTTTTAGAGTATTTGACGAATGGTAAACATGTGGTTGATTGTTGATTGATTTCGTCTATATCTGCACTAATAATTCCAGTAATTTCATTAGAAATGGTGCCAATCGTGCTTTTATTGTGAATTGGAACATTGATTCTTTCTATTCTTGTGGCAATTTCACCTTGTTCCAGATGAGAAGAATGAATTTATGTATCTCGTTCCATAATTATTCGTCTCCAGCTAAAGGTAACTTATCAGGAATTTCGTCTACACCCGAAGATTTGTGTTTCTTTAATTTCTTGATAGCAATTTCTATTTTTGTTCGATTTGGTTCTGGATACGGTTCTACTGTATACATTTCACTTTCTCCGCGATCATCATTTTTTGGCTGTGTATTGAGCAGATTATCAAAGAAATATTTCCATCTATGCAAAATACTATCCGTATCCGTGAGAATCGTATACAAAAGCATTCATAACGTAATTTGATTCGCTGCTATTTCTGTTGTTAGTTCAACATGGATCGGTGGAGTGCAGAGTAACGTGTCTCTGTCGTTGAAAGTTATTTCAAGAATTAAAGACTTTATAATTGCTGCCCGGCATCTATTCAGGCAACATTTGAACGTGGGGCGTCATGGGAAAGTTCCAAGTGGACGGACCATTGTAAGATAAGTACGTTCATATCCATTAACAGCTTCTGCTCGCAATCGCAAACCAGGAAGAAGCGAAAGAACTGTGCGGACACCGGAAGCCATTGACAGGTGTTGCGTAGCCCAGAAAGATCTGCTCGTTCGCATTCCCAGTGTTTACAAATGTCCATCGTTCATTCGGGAGAATATTGCACGATCTTCATTTCCACCCTTATAAGCTGTAAATTGTTCATGAAATTAAGCCTTGCTATTGCGTTTCACGAGAACAGTTCTGCATAGCCATGCGAGATCTCCGCGAAAATCCAGAAATGTTGCACGCCATAATGATGTCAGATGGAAGCGCATTTAGAGTTATATGGTTCTGTGAGTAAAGAGGATTTACGTTACTGGAGCGATGTAAACGCGCGTGAACTGCACATCAAGCCCTAGTACAGCTTTCGTGTCACAATATAGTATGGTGGTGCTTCATTTGGGATTATTGGGCTTTATTTTTTCCTGGATGATACAGGTTCAGCTGTAATTGTTAGCAATGAACGCTATCTAAGGATGCTGCAAGACTTCGTTGTTCCTCAATTACGAATGTTGAATGTGGATATGGACCAATTGTGGTTTCAACAAGAACGAGCGACGTTCTATACAGCCGGGATTTGCACTTTTTTGCGACAGACCTTTCCGGAGAGAGGAATTTCTCGTTATGGTGACGCGGTCACCCGACCTCACATATGCTGATTTCTTCCTTTGGGGGCACCTCAAGCAAGAAGTATTTCGAACACGCTGCACCACCATTCCTGAGTTGAAGGGCCGCATCAGAACTGCCGTGGGCATATTTCAGGCAATATGTTACGAGTTATGAACAATTCCCAACATCGCTTAGATGAATGTATTGTGAAGCGGAGATATCATTTAGAGACAGTCATATTCAAACGTTAATTAATCCAATCAAACATTGATTTACAAATTCGCAAATGGTATACTTATAACTGGTATTTGACATTGTGTAATACATTAAAATGTTTATTTGCATATGATGTACGCTATGAACGCTGCCTCTCCCTTTATATGAAGTATATATACATATATAAGGTGAACCATTTATCTTGATACGCCCTTATAACTTCTAAACTAATTGATTCGAAACTCTGAAATTTTGTAACGTTAATATCAACAAGGGAACATTGTTTGACATACTTAATTATACAACCAGATTAACAGTGTTGCCGACCCAACATAAAGCTGTATTTTTTAAATGGCATTACGTCACATTATTTAACATATTTCAAATCTCCATATAAAACAAAAACTGAATAACAAATGTGATATTGTAAGTTGTCGTTTTGAATGTAGATTTAAAATATATAATAACCTGACATAGTGCCGTTTGAAAAAAAAAAATGTTGGGTTGCCAACACAGTTAATCTGGTAGATTGAAAAGTATGCCGAACAACGTCTCCTTGCCGATGTTTGCGTATTACAAAATTTTAACATTTTTTGTATATTAGTTTAAAAGTTACAAAGGCGTATTAAAATAAATGATTTACCCTATATATACAATTTTTATTTATTTATTTATTCTCTTACTAAAACTTTGTCCTAACTCATTTGATACTTTTTGAAACTGACTTTGTTCATAAGCAGAGAGGTTCCAGATCATTAAGCACCCACTTTTCGCTGAACCGAAGAGAAATTTTTAACTTAATATAGCAAATATTAAAATGAATTGAGCTTGAAAATTCGAAAAATACGATAAAAATTACTTCCAGTAATTTAGTAGTGCTTATAATAGTTAAATATTCAGTTATGAATTATCAACAAATTATGTAATTTGTCATCGGTATAACGAAAAATTAGAGCACATTTTTTATGTATTTCATGCGTTACAATTACACTATTTGATTGGAAATGGAGAAAGTAGTATTTGTTCAGGCTGGTTGCTAGCTGAGACACACACATACCTTTGTGAAACAATATTAATTGAAATTATCTGTATTTGTCTTTCAATTCATTACAGACAAACCAGAGTGGAATTACAGTCAATATCGGCTCTATAGCAAGTCTAGCCCCCGTAGGACCACTCCAGTTGAATCCTACTGAAGAAAATAAAGCTGCAAAGAATAAAGAGAAGCCTCGACCGATTGCTCAAATAGCCGAAGGTCGGACAGTCTCCGTGCAAGGAAAAAGGAATCGAGTAGGAGGATCATTGGCGTCATTGTCGTCGCTACTCAACTCTGGAAGTAAATTGGTTGCTTCAACATCCAATGTGGTTCTAGCATCTCCCATCACGCAAACTGGTGGACAGATCAAATGTAAGTTTCCTTTGATACCGTAGCTTCCAGGAATAAATCTATTAAAACTTCCCTAGAACTCAAATGAAAAGGGGAAGGAAGAAAAAAGTACAAAGAATTCTACTGTGATTTGTTATGTTGATAATGTGACGAAAACAGAAATAATTTCTGTTAAGTTTTTAAACGTCACTTTTTTGTTCTAATTTTTATTTTTAAATGTTGCCACTTTTTTATGATTTGTAATTATTTCTTTCTGTGTAATCAATTATTTAATTTTGGATGAAGTACAGTAATTTTATCATCAAATTTTACGTTTAGTTTGATTATTTTACGTAATATTATTCTGTGTCGTAAAAACAAAGTGCTGATTGCATTATATTGTATACTGTATATGTGTTTCTTGTAAATAAAAGTGCTGATGTCGAGTATTGGGAGCGTACTAAATATCGTAGTTGCAGTTCCGGTTTAAACCATTAAATTGAAGTAGTTGGCTATTTCACTTGTATTAATATAAATGACTTATGATCTGATTGCTTGCAACAAATCTTTGAACCCTGGTTCGATCCCAGCTCGTGTCAGTTGAACTTCGTGGTGGACAAACACTGTGTGCATGGTTTTCTCGGGGTTCTCTCGTTTCCTCCCACTTCATTTCTCATCATCTTTCGTCTCCTTTAGCCTAGCCGGCGTAATCGTGGGACGTAAAACTGACAGATTTCATCTCAAATCTTTTAACATGACACTAAACGTCAAATTAGTGTTCTTTTATAAGAATCTCTGAGTAAACAGTGTGAGAGAAACTGAAAGTTCTTAAGTGTCATTAAATGAAGTGCACCATATAGTGTTTTTTTTTATTTTTATTTTATTTTATTTATTTATTTATTTATTATTTTATTTATTTTTAGCTTTGCAAGCTATGCGTATTCTCGTTACCGTTTTCTCATGTATATAGACCAAAGGTAATATGAATTTCGGCCCCAATATTAACCAGTTGAGAATGCTCCAAGAGCATTGCCAGAACAAACTTAAAAAGAATGGAGAGATGGAGCGGAAAGATAACTTGTCACTGTCCCTAGATGTAAAAGTAAATCTTTTTATCCGCACCTTCTTCTCTTTCTAGCAAAAATTAGCAAAATATCATCTCTCTATGAGTTCTCGAGATACGGCTGCTTAAATATCTAGAAATTCGAACTTGTTTGGCCAATATCTGGTGAACGGTGGGCAGTTGGCCAGTAGACAGTTAATCAGTGGCCACCAGTTACTATTTGGTACCAAGATGTTCACCATCCTCTTAGGTGTTGTTCTACATCAATATGACCTCTGTGTGACTTACGGTTGCCGGATTTAGCTCCTTAAATCTCCCGAAATTGGAATGATCTTTTGGCCAATATCACGGGAACCGTAAATCATCGAGAGATAATATTGATGTTAATCAATTCCTAATAGAATGTTAAACATTTTCATACCGATATTAATCGATGGCCACTGGTCAAACCAGTGGCCAGTTGGGCAGTGGCCACCGGTTACTATTTGGTACCAAAATATTTACCATCATGTTATATATTGATCAACATCAATATCATCTCTACAACTTATGGTTCCCGAGCTATGGCTCCTTAAATATCTAGAAATTAGCCATTTTTGGCTATCACGGGAACACTAAGTCATATTAAGATGATATTGGTGTTAATCAATCCCTAATAGAATGTTAAACATTTTCGTACCGACATTAATTGATGGCCACTATCCAACTGGGCACTGGTTTGGCCAGTGGCCACTGGTTGCTATTTGGTACCAAAATATTTACCATCCTGTTAGATATTGATCAAGATATGGCTCCTTAAATCTCTGGAAATCGGCCATTTTTGGCCAGTATCTTGGGAACGGTAAGAGTGACGCGGAAAATTTAACCACTTTCTCAGATAGTTTTTGATGCTCTATCGATTGCAGGGTTCAAAATTGAAAAAAATCGCAAATAACAGACAGACAGACAGACATAGAGAATTCAGTAACCAACTTTTGAAGTTCGTTGAAAATTGGATTGCAAGGAAGACCAAAATAGAAATCGATCTGAACATCATGGGTCAACAAGAATGGCGCTGTGAACCTTATCTCACACTCAAAGGAACTACACAATACACACACACACACACACACAAAAAAAAAAAAAAAAAAAAAAATACACTAAAATCATTTCGATGATAAAGAAGCGCTGATTTTCGATAATGAAAGACCTTTTTATGCATTTTGCAGTTGATAGATATATACTCGTAATTTTAACAAAAGAAACACTGGCCAAAGCTTCAAACCCACTATATTCTAAACTATAATATGTAACAGTTTCGGATACCTAACGTATCCTTCCTCAGACACTATAGAACATAAATGAAAATACTCGTAATACCAGTGAACTGCGAAGTGCACAATAATTTCTTGTGAAGAAATCCCGATATATATTGTGATCGCAGATTGGTTCGCGGTCTTTGTTCAATTACCATTTGAAAGGTAATATCACCGGTTTCGCAATAAGGAGTTACGTAGTCTTTTCACTCTAAGTAGTTGAAACAGTTCATAGGTATACTAAACATAATCAAATCATCGCATTAATTGCAAATTCATTCCGCATCATTTCCTGTGAGAGGGCGCTTCAAACCTAATGCAAAAACTTGTATCACGAAATTAAGAAAATTTGTATCTACACAAATTATGTACGTTAAAGTAATATAGAGTTAATACTAATGTCTTATCATGTACGAATATATAGTGTATAGTTCTCCAGCAAATTAGATGATATCCTTTCAGTTTATACCGGCAGTGTCTTTGATGTGTTTTTATAATTTAAGTATACTTTTTTATACTATATATCTTAATGCGCTTTTTGTTAATTACAGAACAGTGTTCATTCTAACTTGGGTACTGTATATAAATTAAATAAGAATAAAATCTGATCAAAGCAAACAACTTATTAAATAATCCGTGTTTCAACAATGCCTTCACAGCAGACACATTATCTGATGAAGGCAATGATGTATTCCCGAAACTGAAACACATTATTAATAATAAGTCTTTGCATTAGTCTAATTTTATTTAAATAGCAGAAAATTGTATCAAAATTAGACCACTTAATACAAAGCTATTCATAGAAAAATTTTTATGAGTGCATAACGTATGCACTTTTGCTGTTCTCGTAGTTTTGCTGATGATCTTATATTAGTGTGTTTTGTGTGAATTCTCAGCGATGTTTTCACCATGTGTCTGGATGCGTTGTCTTGGTGCAATTCAACTTTATTCAAGTCCTGTTCGTACAATGCTAGGATTTCATGCTGGTACATTTCAGTCAGGACATTCATCTGGTAGTACGCAGCATTGATTTTAACGTATCGTTCTACCTTTCGGAGACGCAGTTTGTCCCTGTACAAGGAACCGGCCACAATCATGAACACTTTTGGGAAACGGTTGTAGTTGCTCGCGTCGATGTAGTGGGCCCAGGACTCTGTGCCGCATATTTGTGTATAATACGGTTCACAGTAGTACGATCTACACGAAAATTACTCATTTTGCACATTTCTACGATGCGCGACACCGTGAACTTAGCGTCGGAAATGGCCATAATGAACCTTTTGCAGAATCTGTTCAGTTCCGATCGCATCAGACTGCACTCTACCATACTGCTCTATTGCATGACTAACGAGATACATATTGTTTCGTGGTGATCTCACGGCAATGCATTGCGCATACGCGGTGCAGTTGCATATATAATTTGGTTCAATATAGCTGAATAAACCTCTGTATAAGTTACATACTCTGTTAGCACTATTACAGGACTACCTTTTCTCAATGAAACGGTAATATTTCTGACCTCACATTTGTTGCAAAGGTGTTTGCTACTCGATATCTGAGGAGTTACCTACATCTGTGCATTTTGTCCCAGCTTTGTATTAATAACGTTAAGAAAATGAAACATGTTAAGACAACTTCATTCATCTGCAAGGTAGAGAAACACCATTCCTTCGTATTGTTATGAATTGCTTGACTTATTGAACAGTCCGTACTGATTTTGCGTGGTGCGTAGTTTATCCATGTTGTACTCAGTAACGTAGCGTGAAGTTTTGAAATGGGTAGGCTGAAATTAGATTCGTAGCTAGAGGGTGGCTAGGAGGGGCCCAGTCCCCTGAAACTTGCAATTGTTTGTTGTATGTATATATGAGTATAAAATGAATTCCAGTTGCCCTCCCCCCCAAAAGAGACTATCCCACCCTTATTTAAACGATGACGTCTTAGTGTTCTGACCACGGACCTGGCTGTAATGCTTGGTAGAAAAATGCTAATTCGTGCAATATATTTTTCATACAATGCAAGAAAAAGTATAACATTGGTTCTGCTTCATATTTCACTTACATATACGGTTTCCTTACGTATGCGATACTCGCATAACACACATACACTGTATTACTATTTCAAAGAAACAAATAAAAACGGATATAGGGCTATCTTCATTTCAAATTCCCCAAATCATAGACACAAACTTAAGCTCATCACCCACAACAACACATATCAGCATACTAATGGAAAACAGTAGTGCTGCAGCTCACAGTCAATTGATGTTTTTTACGGAAAGAAAACTATTTTTAGATTGTAAGCACAATAAAAGAAAGAAAGAAAGAAAATATACCTCATCTGAGACTTCATTCAGTATCGATCTTCGCAAAACTTGCGGGTCGCAACGCAAAAAATACAACAAGCAGTTATAATTGCTATGTCAATTATCATCAACTAAAATGTAAATTTTACGCTGGGATAACGCAAACCGGTACGCAATAAGATCTCTGATGTTTTAGTAGTATTCATAAGATTTTTATTCTCTTTCTCTTTTTTTGCTTTGTCAGAACTTGTGACTGAATGCGAGCCCTTAAATTTTTCATAGTATATCTTTTATACTTTCTTACAAGACTGTCCTGTCGCTTTTGTTTCCGAAACACCCGAATGGCTAGCCTTTCGTCAGCATTCGTCCACTTTTGTTGCATCGTGTTGAATTTGTGTATTGCTCGTGGTTTTCGTCTGCTGAGGTTGACGGGAAAGCGATTGGCACCGCCCCATTCTCAAGATTACATGAGAAAGGAGGAAGGCTAACGGCCCATAGCCTACAATGCGTTCTTGCAGTAGCTTCAATCTATTCTGGCGTGATGTTTAAACAGTGCATCATAAAATAAATCCATTTCAATAAAATTAATTGTACCAATATCCAAAAGCAACATTTCAGGCTGATGTATAAATAAATGGATAGGCTAAGCCTTATAGCCTTAATGGACACTACGTCCCTGGTTGTACTCAAGAATTATATTTGTACAAAATTTCTATGATTTTGTTAAAAAAAATAGAAGATATCAAAAAAAATGTTAGAAACGGTGAGAATTAGAATGTCTTGCCACTCAGACATTATTTCTTTTTATTATTCTTTGGTCATTCATTAATTTTTGTGTAACTGACGGTTTTAATTATGGAGCCGTATTTAAGAACACCCCGTGTATATATCGTATAATTCAGCAAAATCACAGAATGTGCTGTATAAGGACATGCAGTCTTGAAGATCCAAGCACACCGGGAATCGTAGAGGGTAAGCTATTCATAATCCCTGCAGAGATCATATTGCTAGTAGTTTGAATGTCATGCGACAACACGAGTTTTGTGAAATAAGAAATTTGCATTAACGATACTAGAATGATGTCATCAAATGTGTAAGTAACTTCGGGTGAGGGCATATATTGTCCCGCAGGAGGATAGGTGATCGTTCCACAGAACGTCGCGTGAGTCGTGACGTATCAGTGGTCATTCAGCGATATACAAAACAGTGACAGAATTGACAGAACGGTGACCGCAAGCGTAATCACAGCCACCGTGAAACACCATATGAGCGCAGAATCGATTGTTGGAGCTAGATGAACATTCATGCGTTCCTTTCGGACGATCACTACCACACCTCATCGGCAAGAAGGTTTTCGGTGGTATCGGGAGAGACTGAAGTGATGAAGCGTATGGAGAATGGTAGTACTCTGTTGAGTCATTTTTATGTTGCGCACAATGACTACTGTGTGAGTGTCAGTAGACGTGCAGGTGTGAGAAAATCCAGTATGTGTTCGCACTCGCCATACTTAGTACCTCGCATTCTAGTATGGGAGCAATAAGCTACACGTCACGTTGGCCTCTAGTCTATTCAGGGAAATTAATGGACTGTGACGTCAACTATTATGTTCTCTGACCTTATCTGAACATTTGCGGGACTTCATCTTCTAGGAGAATAACGGCGTCCCTATACCGCCAGAACAACCTGGCATGCTCTATTCCGTATACACTTTCAACCCTGGCCTCGTAGATTTCCAGACCTAACTCCATCGAGCATGCGAGAAACATGGTGGGATGGCACGTAGCCAGCAACTAAATTTCAGCAACAACCACTGCCCAACTGACCCAAAATCTACAGGGAAGCGGTATATAATACCTCAAACATATATTTCAGCATCTGTACGACTTGCTTCCTGTCTGAACACCTACTTGTAGTCGTCCCAGGTTGATACACGTAGTAGTAAAGTGAGTACGTTTTTGAACTCCCTGTGTAACATGTTCGGGATATTCGAGCACCATGTTGGAATTGCTCCACCTATACAGTTGCTACATCTTTTGGCTGGATCCGGGATTCGTACTTGGTGTTCTTAAATACAACTCCACTTACAATATATTTAAAATCATATGTAGAATTACATAATTTTTATCCACATGCTATGACTACCTGATATTATTTTAAAATTGAGAGAGCATAATGATTACTGTTTCATGTAAATGAGTGAGCGATTAAAATGTACGTAACACGCAGATTTTTAATATTGCTTCCTCCCGTAACATCTGGTTAATTATAGTTCTGCATGTTATCTTTTGTTCGTTAATGTGTTTGAAATTTAAATGTCATTGCAAAATGATTAGGCTACACTATTTTGAATTTTCCAATAAAAGATACGTAACTAAACTAAACTATTAATACGTATGTGTATGTTTCAGTGATTGGAAGTGAAGAAACTTCCCCTGTATCAAGTGTAGTGGGTACTTCAGTCATTACCCCTGCCCGCATGGTTTCTAGTCGTACGGTCGACTTGTCCAAATTGACAGTGCTTACAACTTCTGGAAGCAAAAGTTTGCTTGGTAGCAATGTCATGATGTTAGCTGAACCAACGACTCAAGGAGTAACTGGAAGCCAAGTTCTTGTCCCACTTTCCAGTGTTACTTCTCCATTAACCATTCTTCCGTTAACTGGAAATAAAGAGAAAAATATACGAAGGTCTATGGCTGTGGTACCCAAAATATCAGCTGCTGCAACACCTACCAAAGTTGAAAAGACCAGTACATCTGTGATGACACATGTCAGTACAACACCAATAACAACTACTACTACTATTACTGAATCACCAGATAGGGGGAAACCGGTAGAAACTTCAGAAAGTGGTTTAAAAGAGAGCACCGATACATTAACTCCCGCAAACATTATGGAACTTCCAATTATTTTTGCCAAAGATGATGAGGACCCGTCTGTATATAGCAAAGATGGCGGTGGAGAAACACCTATTGTATTCTCAGTGGGGAGTGATAATTTGTTTCCAGAACCTAAATCGGAGGATGGTATAAACGATGCTCCGGAATCAGTGACTAATAAAGAGGAAAAATCCGGGCTTTCTGAATCAAGTACTATTTCGGTAACCGAACAACCTAGTGAGACTTCAGATGAACAATTAAATGTGTGTGATGTTAGTGTGGACCAACCGAGTGAACGAGGCGATACGAGTGATGAAATGGAAGCTACTTCTCCATCACCTCAAAGGAGATCATCCACTGATAGTGTAGATGGAAAAGGGCGACGTGTAAGACATATTTATCCAGTCACCCCTGCAATGCTTAGTTCTACACGAACACGACAAATACGGCAGCCAAAGTATTATGGAATGTAAGTTGTAGTTTATTGTTGACTTATATGTTAATACTTATATTGTAAAATATTATTATTGTATAAATTTGTTATAACAAATAACTATTCAAGCGTTTGTTATTAGTGAATAAAGGTTATTCAATGAATAAATAAAATACTAGCCATTAATTTTCTCGAGTTTCACTACAATATTCGATTATTTCTGGAATGTATTAATAATGGATCAATGGTTAAAAAGTAGAAACCTAATGTGGGTAATCATTCCGTCGACCTTAGAAGTCTCAAGTTATTCTCAGATGGGATAGATATATAAAAATTATTTTCTGGTATATATCAGCTTTCATTTATGGGGGATAAAGTGTGTCCAAATACCTTATGTATTGTGTGTCAGTAAGTTTAATACTGTACAATGGCAGCGTGAAACATTCTTCACTATGCAACAGCCGAGTTGGAAACTAAATACCTACATTGTAAACAGTCATTTTATCCAGCGTTATAAAACATATAAAACAAAGAATACAAGCCTGAAGTCCATTTCCTCCCTTTCTCAGCCTTTCCTGTCGTCTAGAAGTTTCATACGATGATTGGCTCAAAGATCTTGTGTATTTATCAGACATCTCAAAACTAAATAAACTTAACGAAGAACATCAGACCAGTTCCTCATTATGATATTTAAAGTATTACGCGAAATCGAGT
Organism: Thermobia domestica; assembly: GCF_964235325.1. Classification (NCBI taxonomy): domain Eukaryota; kingdom Metazoa; phylum Arthropoda; class Insecta; order Zygentoma; family Lepismatidae; genus Thermobia; species Thermobia domestica. The sequence continues at coordinate 118,897,700 of NC_137454.1, read as the reverse complement.
CCAAGTAATAATCTCACTTTAAGAAGTCGTGCGTTTGAGAGAGAGAGAGGGAAAAAAAAAAAAAAAAAACAGGCTGAGGTGCTTGAAACACTACACACCTTGTTATCTAATAAAAGATAGGAAGTAAAGAATAGTAAAGTATTAAAAGGGCATAAGTTACCTTTCGAGCATTTCTTCCTAAAACATGGACATGAAAATAATAAACTGTATTGCGGACCCCTTTAAAGATCATTTTAAAGAAGCAGAAAGTTAGCAATCACAGGAAAAAAAAAAAAAAAATAGTTGATTAAATGTTCTACTCGTTCTTCTTTAAAGATACTGATTTCAGTATCTTTCCAGCTTTTAGATAGAAACATTAATGATGATTATAAGTAACCTAGTGTAAAGGCATTTAAGTTCCCCTTATCATTCACAAATACCGAGTTAGTGAATTCTTTCTCTTACCCTAATAATGTAAGAACAAGCTTAATGTAAATCTGCATTTGAGATTATATATTGCAAACTTCGTGGATGACTTTGTATTGTTTAGTATTCCAATATGTATGTGAAAAACATATCTCAAACCATTATAAGGAAAGAAGGAAAAATAAGTTCTGCATACTGTCAATAGATGCCATAGCGTCTAGTGTTAGGAATATTTGGAATCTCATTAGCTGGTTTAATCTTCCAGGAAGTATTTCACAAAGCTACTAGACTACTAATACTTGTTCATACCTTCTGGTAGGCTTGTAATTTGGTAAATACCAACAAGAGATTGGAGACTTGTACGGTGTTTGTATAACTTCAGAAGTATAAATAGCTCCATTAAAATAATTATGAACAGTGAAATCGAGTGTAAATTGTTTCAAGTGACTGAGCGCATCGATTATGGATATTTTGAGCTACAAATTTTCCAAGTCCAACTTCGGGTATCTTCGGAAATAGTAAACCAAAAATGGCAAGTTCGAGCCTCAAGCCAACTTTCGCAATCAGGAAAAATTGTACAGATGTGTTTTTCTTGTTTTAAGTGTAATAAGATATGCTGAAATTTTATTAAGTGTAGAAAAGAAGTAACATTCATTGAAATGCATAATGATAATAGTATTTCATTCAAAACTGTGTACACATGTGAGCAAACGCTGATTTTGTCATTTACGTTTCAATATGTAAAAGAACATTTCCAATTAAAGGAAAGACAGCGAACATGGTTCTCACATCCATAGTAGAATGAAAAGAAGAGAAAAAACATTTGCAACAGATTTTAAATCGCATCGTCTTTAAGATTTAGTTATATTCAGAAGGAACTCAGCAGGAGTGTTCATGGTAGCTCAGTGGTAAAGCATGGGACTTCTAATTTTAAGTTCACGGGTTTGATTCCCGTTTGGGTTAAATTTTTGGTATTTAATGGTATATTCCTTAATGCATAAATAATTACATTAAAATAAATCAGTTGTATATACAGTATATTCATACAATCATTTCAAGACATAAGTAATTATTATGTTTAAAATATAAGATCTGAGATGTGATGGGTGTTCACAGAACGTCGGTATATTATATGTAGAGGTTAAATACTAGTTTAGTAAAAAGTGTAATAGCATTACATGTCTGTGTTGTGTATTTGTCACACGAAAGTTAGTTCTCAATATTCTCATTTCAGCGTAGGATTTACGTTTTTAAAGATAGATTATAATAGTTAAATATGATACATTTGCATCTGGTGTTTATTTAATTCAGTGCTAAAGTTATGTATTATTTTAAATGCACTTTATTCGTCTAATGCAGTGGTTCTCAGCGTTGTTTACCTGGCGGCCCCTTCATAAACCTTGCGTATTTCATGCTCTACGTCTTTCGTCCTCTCTGCTCGTTGGCCATACGTGGTTTTTGGCTGATCCTTTCTGCGACTTGCGATACAGCTTTCAATTATCAAATCTTCAATAATAATAATAATAATAATAATAATAATAATAATAATAATAATAATATCCTATTCTCAGGAGTTTATATTTGTTTGCAGCAAGATTTCTGCATGGCATTGTAGTGCAGTATTATCAAATCTGGTTGTAAGAAACCACGATTCTTACTAAGTTATTTTGCATTTGTACGATATTTGATTTAATACCTCTTTGTTACAACATTTGTAATATTTGCATGTTAAATAACCATAAGGAAAATCGTAATTTAGTATATATATAGGTTGGACAAAAAAATCTAAAACGTTTGCAAAAGTGAGAAAATCATACCTAGTATGGTGTGGGACCTCCTTTTGCGTCCAAAACAGCTTGGATCCGACGTGGAATGGACGTATACAGCTCCTAAATCGTGGTGTGTGGAATTTTGTACTGTGTTGTAACCGGATTTTATATATATATAAGATGAATAAATGGAAATAATAAGTTGTTTAAAAAGTAAGTGCCTTAGTAAATAATTAAAAAAAACTTAAAAAGAGGAACATTAATATGTCATAACAACTTGTCCTAAAATAGAAAGTAATGCGACTTTTTTGTAAAAAAAAAAAAAAAAAAAAAAAATCAAATCTTTAATGTCAAATTAAAATACTAATAAAATTAAAAATATAAGGGGACGAAAAAAAAAAGAAAAGGAGGACTAATACAGCCTAAACGTCAAGGGTAATTAAAGTGAATCATGTGGATAGGACTAATCCAAGGATTTTTGATGAGAGGTCTCTACCTTCACCTGCAAGTTCAATTACCTCTAGTAAAACTCAGCTAAAAAAACATTCTAAGCCGTAATAATTAATCTCCTAACGTAAATCTTATTGTAAATTACAAATTGGTGTAAATCATCTACCATACCTAATTCTACTTATTTAATTTTAATCAGTACCATTGTTCCTCCAAAAACATGCTCCTGTTTCTTAACGGATGCTGGTGGAGGGTAATGAGACCGAGCACGCCTTTCTAACTCAGACCACAATGGCTCGATGATGTTCAGATCTGGTGATTGTGGGACCCAGGGGAGGTGTGATAGCTCCTGGTCATGCTCCTCAAACGATGATTTCACCGTTTTTGCAGGGTGATAGGGTGCCAAATCATCTTGATAGATGCCATCACCATCAGGGAACAAGGTTTGGGCCATGGGTAGAACCTGCTCCCCAAAAATGGCCTCATACGCCTTAGCATTCATCATTCCATGCAGGGCTATGATGGGACCTGCGAAAAACCACGATATCACGATAATACTGTAACAGAACCACCCCCATGCTTTACAGTTGGGAGCAGATAGTGTGTATCATAGGCCTGCCACGGTGTTATCCATACGTAAACGCGACGGGTTGTTTGAAACAAGGTGAAGGTCGATTAATCGGACCACATTACGTGTTTCCACTGCTCATGAGTCCACGCCTTGTGGTCCTTTCACCACTGGATACGCCGTTTCGCATTTACTGCTGTGTCCAGGGGTTTGGCGATAGCGACCCTGCCATGAATTTTCATTTTATGAAGTTCCCATCGCACTGTTTTCGACGAAACCGGGTTCTGTTGGCCGGAATTGAGCTCAGACGTAATTTTCATTGCAGTGGTCTTCTTTTTAGCAGCTACAATCCGTTTTAATACCCTCCGGTCCCTATCTGACAGGATTGTCTTTCGACCACTGTTGTGCTTTGCAGACGTCGTTTGCCCATGAATTGTGTATGCCCTCGTGACATTGGACACAGTGCCTTTTGATACCCCCACAATGTTCGCCACTGTTGCCACTGAAGCTCCAACCAGACGGGCACCAACGATCATGCCTCTTTGGAAGTCTGTCAGGTCGCCCGTTTTACCGCACCACTTTCACACCACGACACTCACAGGTGAACTGGTTACTGCTGACGGAAGAGGAAGGTCTACATGACACATTGAAAACAAAACAAAACAAAAAAAAAAAAAAAAAAAAAAACGATCGGCAATCGCAACACACGTTGTACAGTGGAGGGCCAAAATTACGTGTCCTGTATGAAGTGTTTTTAGATTTTTTGTCTAACCCCTATATATATATATATATATATATATATATATATATATATATATATATATATATATATATATATATCAGGGTTGAAAAAAAACATGTTTTTTTAAAAAAAATCATAAAAAACGTTTTTTATGTTTAAAACATGTTTTTTTTTGTTTAAAACGTTTTTAACGTTTAAAACAAAGTACTTTGTTTTAAACAAGAAAAAAACATGTTTAAAACGTTTATTTTGTTTAAAACAATAATCTACATAAGCATATATATTACATTTTTACACTCTTAGGTACTGCTTGCCATCTATATTCAACCGCTAGATCAAATTTCGGGAACTTCCCTAATCTCGATCCGCCCAAATGTTCAATTCCGGAGAAAAAATCGGGATTTTCCCGATCTCCGTTCACAGAATATGTAGTTTAGTTTCTTTGTGTTACGTTCTACTGGTCGTCTGCATTCTTCATCTTTAAACTCCCATTGACGCAACTGCTGTGTCAGGGCTTTAAACCTCAATGGCTCAGTCTTAAACCTCAAATTAAGGCTGGAAGATGGTTTTGGTACTAATTTATTCCTCAAATATGCAACTTTCCTGGTGTGCATTTTATGTATGTGGGAGGAGGGTAAATATCGTGTTTTTTTTTTGTTTTGTTTTCAACAGTTTTTTGGGGCTGTTCCCCCTCTTGGGGGATAGATTCATAAAAATTGTTACATGAAGCAATGAAGTAGGTTACTACATGGTAATATCGTGTATTTGTACCAGGGTTGGCTGGTTTAAACCAAAAAACGAAAAATGTTCCTAAAAGTGTAAGTGTTTGTAAAATCTTGATGAACACACGTTTGTGGGTTATCACGTTTCACTCCCGTATATTATTCGTATTATATTCAGACCTAAATTTCCCCATTCATTGCTCAAAAAGATTATACTGCATAAGCAACTTATATATATATATATATATATATATATATATATATATATATATATATATATATATAAGTTTATAAATGTTTGTTTTGTGATTTTTTTTGTAGTTGTTATTATTGTTTTTATTTAATTGCAATCAAAGAAAAGTTCTAAATATTGTTTCGTTTCAATGTTTACTATTGATAAAATACATCGAAATGCCGTACTTTTTGTGTGTGGAGGGAGGGGGGTCAGACCCCACGAGAGACATTTAGTGAAATGAGAAGTCTCTTTGGTATTTATTTATGTATAAATGAGTCTGAGCCAAAGTGGACTCAAATAATTCGTATCTTTATTCACTTTTCTTACTAATATGCAAATTAAGTCGTTGTATTTCTTTAATTTGGACCAATAAAAGTTGCTGTTAACTAACTCGAACTAAATTAGTTCTTCTGTACTCCGTAGTACTTTGAAATTGTCCATATGTAATTCTGTATAATGGTTTCACTTGTGCAACTGTTTATCTTTTTGTCCTTCTGAAATGACTCTTGACAGTTATATTAAGAAGCATGTAAAGATCAGTACAACGTATTTTTATCAGGATTCCTTCGTGAGTGAGTCGGCAGACGTATCGCATTTGTGGCCAATTAGTCCTGGTTCCGAGTTCAAATGGAGGACAATTTCTCTCGGATGTAACTCGAGAAACGATTTTTATTCTGCTTTAAGCTTATGTGATCCCTTCCAGCATAACCCGGTAGTTGCATAATAACATCAAGGCGAAACAAACTTATTTCTGTCCATATATGATATGAATATATAGAGCAAATTATTTAAACCAAAAGAACCTGATTTAAACCAAAAAAACGGTTTTTTGTTTTTTCAATAAAAACCATGGTTTTTGCCAACCCTGATTTGTACTTCTTGCTTATTATGGGGAGCACGGAGGGGACAAAGTTAGCCAATTTTTGGAGTTTCAGTTTTTCGACGTAAATTACATTTATTTTTACAACAAACATCAATAGCTCAGTCCTTAATTAAGCTAGAAAGGTGATTTGGTACCAAAGTATTTTTGAGAGATAAAGCTTTCCGTCACTTGCATTTTATGTATATACGGGGTACGTATGTACGGCCGAGAGAGGGAGGATGAAGTTTTTTTTTTTTTTCATCAATTTTTTTTTCATCAATTTTTTTTTCATCAGGTTTTGGCGGGTATTCCTCCCCTCTGTGTCGTACATCCATAAAAATTGGTATGTGAAGCAATGAAGTAGTCCCCTACATGATAGTAACCTGTATGTGTACTTGTTGTTTATAGAGGAAGAGGGGGTCAAATTTGGTTAATTTACATTTATTTTCGGGACGGTCCCGTATAACACAAGATATATTTCACTGAAGTGGTCTAGAAGCATAATTCTTGTTCGTATACATGATGTGTGCAGCAAAAATGATTTGCATATGGACGTGGTACTATAGTGGGGGAGGGGAGAGAATGTCTAATTCAATGAATGTTTTTCTGCGCATATTTTTTTTTTTTTAATATTTCCTACATAAAACGAATTCATTACGCAATGGCAGCAATGGCTACCATTTCTTATATTATTGTCACAAGTATGTGGCCTACACATTAGCATCATTTTGTCAGCGCAGGTAACTGCAAGGGTTGCCAGGGCCCCGCAAAGTCAATATTTTCATATTTTTAATGATTTTTTATGTCTGTTCTTTTTCTACGAATACGGCGGGAATGTCACGCATATTATCTCGTTGGAAGTTGTGGTCTATAAGCTTTTCAATGGTGTATATCTCATGAAATGTTCAAATTCTTCACTTGAACTTCTGTTGGTTTAGTTATAAGCACACTGATGTGCAGAATTTCGTTCAGTAATTGCTGTTATAATAAGAATATAACTCTGCTTGTAATTTACTCCATGCACAAACCCTGCGGAGGATGGGTTGTTTGTTAGAAAATTAAATTAGCTTCTTCAATCTGATATTTTAGTTGTTTTAAACATGTCCAACCAGCATCGAAAAAAAAACACGTTTAAAACAATTTGTTTAAAACAAACTGAATAAAACAACAGCCCTCGTTTTAAACACTTGTTTTAAACATTTTGTTTTAAACATATCAACCCTGATATATATATTGTAAATCAAGTTATGAATTGTTTCTAAACTAATGTTAATTGTTCAACAGCTTTAAAAACGAAGGGTTTCGGATAATGTCGAAAGAGGGTAGAGCACTATTTATTTATTTTGGGCACTGTTGGTAATAATTAACATATGAAAAGCCTATATTAATTTACAGCGTCACTATTGTGCTTCTGAATAATAAACATAACGCAAACTGTCTACAGCTACAGTATTGGAACCATTCACAGGCTATTGTCCTTCATTAATTTTTCAGCCTGTGTTCTGATCTGAGTTTATTTTGTGGTGTTGTGAATGTTGTATTAATTTTGTAATTTCTCGTTTGTGTCAGTGTGTGGGAGAAGTAAAATGACAGCTTCCAGTTCAAAAAGAAGATTTTTATAGTAAAGATTACATTAGATATGGTTTTATGTTTAATGAAAAAAATGGTATTCAACTGCCACAGTGTAGTGTAAAATTCTTTCAGTTTAAAGAAGTAGATCAATTACTGTACACGGGAATTTGGACTTTCCCATCACCTTTTATTATAAAAATGTCTTCTTAAATACAAAAGGTATACAATAAGCAGTTCCACTAATACTTTAAAGAAAGGAACCCAATGACCAAGCGTCTTAGGGCTTTTGCAGGTGAGATACCTCTCGCTGACCAAGCGTCGTGAGAGGCGTTCAGGTGGTTTGATCAACCTGGGTAGATAGATGCTCGATGATGCGTGCCGCTCTCTTTTATCCTGGAGTGTCGGCTGCCATCGGTGATCTACGTCTTGCCGACTGCTGGCGACTCCTCTTCGGATCCGTCGTCTGCGTTGTTTTTGTTTATTATTGGCACGTGGAGTACACACATGGTTATCGCATGTTACGGAGACATGCGGAACCTTACAATATTGTGTCCCATGCTGTTCTTAGCAATGATGCTCTCCGCCCTTTCCGATTGGAATGGCATTTGTCAACAGTCAGAGATTTGTCAATTAAGGAGGGAGAGATAAGAAAGAAGTCACATTCTTTTCATTACTTTAGTTCATATATTGAAGTACTAAATTAAACTTCATAGCGCCACAACTATGAGAGGCTATGGCCAGGCAGATGGCTCACGTTTAACTGGATGAGAAGTGGCCAGCGCATCGGTTCCCAAACGCCATTTTTTCTGATTTTCTGAATCGGAGTTCGCTTCCTCTAAATTCAGGGAGCTTTACAATTGTCTGGTGATGCTAGGTCAATAATAGGAAATTTTTGCGCTTCCAGCCAGAACAGAACCACGGTATGCACTCCGAGGTCACGCACACTAACAATGCGGTTAAACTGGAGCTAAACAGTAATAATATAATAATAAAACTTAAAATCTACTTTCCCTTTTAATGCTTTCTATTCGCATCATCAGATGGTAAATTTTGATGCATATGGTAAAGAAAACGAAATAATAATAATAATACAGTATATAACTAACCTGCTGAAATCTTGTGTAGGGTTAAAGATAGAGCTTAAGGGAAGTATGTTTTTCTGTAAAACATGACTCATAACATTGAAGACACAAATGGAACATACTACATAAAAGCAGAATCCATTTCGGTATCACTGTACTAAAGAAGTGATGGCTTGAGCCGAGTAAGCGCCCTGCCCATACCATTGATACAGATTAATCCATCAATCTTGGTACTCCCATTTACCTAACCGGATGCACATAGTTGCTATTTTAATCCCTCACATAACAGTGATTGAGAGTGACGTTATCTCTTTATTAGATCTCTGTCAATTTTTACCATTTTTTTTCACACACGTAAAAGCGAAACCGAACAAATGTCGAGTTTGTTATCAAAATTGCTCTTGTCCACTTTTTTCGAAAATTGAGATATCAGTAGCATTTAATCATTCGAGAGCATATCTTTCTGTTCCTTCACTGATTTTCCTGTTAAAACCATCTATAAACCTTTACAAAAGCAGTTTGGAAAGTGAGTTTGGGTTTATGAGGGATCTTGTCCACAACAATAAAGCGCAAAGTGAAGATGAGCGGCTTTTGATTCAAAGCTTTTCTTGTCCGAATGCTACGCAGTGCAACAGAAGAAAGAAAATAACGGTAAATAATTGAATTTTGCGGGGTTTGCGTTCATTTCTACCTCGGAAGAGTTAAGTGATATTACCGTTTATAACTGCAAAATTTCAAAAGGTTTCAACGATTGGTTTTTGAGAGCTCCTTCATGGCTAAGCGATTAGCGTATGCGACTTTGGCGTGGGAGACCCGGATTCGATTCCCGGTAGGAGCTCATGTGGTTCGGATCCTGCGTTAATCAGTAGGTCCCGTCTCATATAGTCTTACTGCTGAATGGGACGTTAAACTCAAAGTCAACTCAACGATTGGTTTTGTCTCGCTGCGATACCACTGTTGGAGTAGCACGAGCAGCTTGAAATCATAGTGAATGCACTTTTTGCTTTTAAAAAAATATATTTATTGCAGAAATGTCACAGAAAATGGAAGAACCAAGAAATCCGGAAGATAGGAATGTTGTTGCATTATGTCTATCAGCTAAAGGAAGGAAGAAGATATATATATAATGTTGACTCCTGAAAACGGAATGTAAAGAAGAAAGTTGTTCATCTAAATGATTGCCTCTACATCTGAATCACTATAACCAAGTAGGAGGAAGGCCATCAAGCAGCCGACAGAAACCATTTACGAACAAGTGCGAAGGAGAGAGAGAACCACGAAGAATTCGTACAAGCTCTTCACAGGCTCTCCCTCCAAATTACGGCTATAAAAGAGCACGTCGAAACCAAGAAGTCATCAGTTCCAGCTGATCATTCCTACCTTTGTCTTCGCGCTACTCTAACCAAGAGAGACTCCCTAACTTTACCTCTGCCGTGCTCGCGCAAGAGGCCTCTGTCCTATCTCCGCGCCGCACTGGGCAGGGGACACCAACCCACCTCCGCGCTGATTCATGCAGGTCTAACTTCTTAGAGGACATAGAACTTTTGTAATAAAAGGGTGAGAAAAAAAACTACCGTCTCTATCATTACAATACTCAAACTGTTCGTTGAGCTCCACAGTGTAACTTCCAGTTTAATGCGCGAATAAGTTCATAGACGGAACTTATTCCTGGGATGCTAAAGACAAATTATTTAAAAAAAAAAAAAGTACCGATTTTGCTATGTGAAGGTGAAGGAAGGTGGTAGTAGATTTATTTGTCGCACTAGAAGTAGCTTGATTGACTACAGAAAACTGCTCCACTCACTCTCTTATCGTTCTTGCTTCATGGAGATCAGTATTAAAACCGAAAATAATTGTAAATTTCTACAACTTCCAGTTTCAGTAGAGAAATGTGGGTAAAATTGTACATGTTCTTGAGACGTTGAATCGATGATTTTAAAAAAATCTAGCTACTTCTAACCGTTTTCACTCTGACGATCAATGCTGGAACCGGAAATTCTCTGTTTCCACCACTTTTGGTTTGACTAGAGGATAAACGGAGTAGATAGAACTATTGTTGAGATACCTTTATCAATAGATACCTTTATATATATAAACGCTTTTCGTTCTCTTACCGTTTTAGCGCTACGGAGACCAATATGGAAGCCGAAAGTAGTAGTAAATTTTTACCACTTCCAGTTATAGTGGAGAGAAGCGAATGACGATATACAAAAGATTTGTCGCTGAATACCCGACCGTTTTCAATTCGGTGCTACCTGGCGTATTATGCTGGAATTGAAGGTTTGCTAGTGGGAGCAGTGTTGTATCTGACCATGTATGTGCGCGAGTGTTATTAAATGGCGCCGAAAATCAACCGGTATTGGGAGGGTTACGTAATGACCCTTTTCCATGCTAAGTTTTCATACGTACGCATTGTAAAACAGTATCGGGAGAATGGGTTAACGTTTGGAATGACTACTGCAAAAGCTATTATGGCACGTTACACACAACAGGCTCCCCTTGCAAAACATTCACCTACGAAAACCACCAGGAGAAGGGTGTGCAAGCAAAGTGACACCTGTAGTGCTAGGGGGGATTCGTCGATTGGCGTGCAAGATCCCCCGACGAAACGTGACATGGATCACAGATTCCACCTCGCACCGTCAGCTGTAAACAAAACAATTCGTAAGCGCCTCAGGTTGAAGTGTGTGCGGAAGGCCCGTGTACACATTGCCGAGCGTAAGACGAACTGCAGGAAACTGTATGAAAAGTACCTGGCGGGTTCCAAATAGAAGAAAGATGTCATAATGCATAAACATGTGCATCTCACTGCTGGTGGTCATATTCGGGCGATCACAACCGTGATATTGACGGCAAGAGGCGTAGCAACTTTGTCAGTGCAGGAAAAGTTTCTCTCGTGGCTTTATGGTTGTTACGGGATTCGAATATAAGGGTAAGTTACTGATACGCAAAGTGGACAAAAACGTGAAGGTAAATGCAAGATACTTCCAAGAATCCATTCTGGCAACTATCTATCGGAGAGAGATCCCACAATTGTATGGAATGGACACGAACCAGGTAATGATCCATATGGACAAGGCTTTGAGTCATACCGCCAGAACATCACTACGTTTTTATCAGGAAATGGCAGAGGAATTAGAAATTCATGTCATTTCGTTTGAAGATATTTTTGTGAAAAACCCAGATGCGAGTCCAATGAATTTTTGCTCATTTGAACTGTTGAAACGTCTTCAACATCGCTGCCCGCGCACATTAGATGGTCTATGGAAAGATTGCAGGGAGGAGTGGGACAGAATTCCCATGCCTCTCCTGTGCCGGAACTTGCTGCAATGGAAATTGCGATGCCGTCTGATAGTCCACAATGCTGGGGGTCCAATAGAACATGATCGATGGTGATGGCGCAGTATTTCTTAAGGTAAGTACCCGTCAAAAATGGTCGAATATAAAGCGAACAACCTTCTGTAATCTTTTCTTGAGACACTGAATCGATTCCCAAAAATTTTGTCTACCTGTAATATTTCTTATTCTATGGCGGTCAGCATTAAAAACGGAAATAATCCACTTTTACCACTTTCCGGTTGAATAAAGGGTTAACGGACGAAAGATCTATTGTTGGAACCCTGAATCAATTCTAAAAGACTGCTTCTCGATATCTCTTTCCGTTTTTGCTCTGATACTTATTGGCAGATGGACGTAGGCGTTCTATAAAACACGATCCTTCTGCATTGCATAGTTTGGAGGTCTAAAATAGACAATAATGAATAATACACCAGTGAAGAGAACATTGCTGTAAATGATGACAATGATATCTTCATACATAAATTACATTTAAACACTTCCGTCAACGACATCCGAAAAAAAAAAATGAAACTTGAAAAATGGCAAATGGGTCTAGTTTTTTAAATCCTGACTGCAGGAAAGAGACTGACAGCGTTTGAAAAAAAAAATCAACTCACCTGGGCCCCATACGGGTTTTTCGGATATTTTCGTTTTTTTTTCCCCTCAAAATATTTCAATGTCTTTGGGGTAAAAGTATTAAAATATGATTTATATTTCAAGATTCTCACTGTCACAATTTGTAACAATTTTCTATTCACTGCTCTTTTGAATAAGTGGCCGCCACTTTGAAATTTCGGCGAGAAAATCTATACAGCAAATTTAGAATGTCTCGTGCTCCTACCCTCAAAATTTCAACTTAAAAATCCGAAAATTGCACCCTGTAGCGTGGATACCCGCTATTTTGAAAAAAAAAAAAAAAAAAAAGACCGCCATTTTGAAATTTTAAGTTGGTACGCCGCCAAAAATATATACAGGAAATTTAGAGTGTCTCGTCTTTGTACCCTAGAAGTTTTAAATAGCGGGAAGTTTTAAAGACCGAAAGTTGTGCCCTGTAGTGTGTGTGTGTGGTACAGGGAGACAAACGAACAAATGTAGATTGAGTCATCCTAGGAGCCTCAGTGACGTTCGCCAAATAAGAATACCAAAGATATTAATTTAAAACAAAGATATAACTTATATTTTATGAAGTAAATGTTTCACAATGTCTTACATGAAATTAAATATCTTCCAGCGTGAAATAAATAGTTTTATTGTTGAAGTATTCGTTTCCAATGCTTTGTGCGTTCAATTGCGGGAATTTCCCGAGCACTTCTTTTACGGTGGGTTTTTCCCAAAAATGCATCTTTCTTTACTGTATATCGAAACTTCCACTAGTACAGAAGTTTGAATTCAGCACTTGAAATAGTAAGCGTTACGTAGTCATCGGAACTCCAAGCATTAAGCTTCTTAAATTTGACAAGAATTTTTATGCTATTGCCAGTATTGATTCTACAGAATACTTATTTGAAGAGTAACACAAAAGACTGAACTAAACTATTGTTGTTGGAAAATGAAATTTTACTGAAAAATAATTGTTACCGTCAACGGTAAGAAATAATACTAATAGTTTTACTAATGTATTTACATATTTACTGGTAGTACCGGCGCCTATGGCCTTAAACCCGTCAAACGTATGAGGGATAACGTCCCTTGGCGTCGTCGAGTACACACTATTCACGGAAAGTATTTTCTAAAATATAAAATTGCATATTTTACTTCAAACAGGCTACGAGGGCCACATTTATATTTTGAGCCTTGACAACACTGATTGTAGTTAGGCGCTATTTTTTGTTTGCACAGAAACGTTTGACATTATTGACCATAACGTACTTCAAATGGTTTGTTAATAGCTGTATTTGTATTGTTTACGTTGACTTGAAGATTGCGTGACAACAGAAAAATGGAATTAACTTATGAAAATTTTCGTGCGATGATTTATTACGATTTTCGACGTGGATTATCAAGACAAGATACATCGATCAACTTCCACATTTGGCGATGAAGCCCCATCCTTTGCCATTGTAAAACGCTGGTATAACGATTTTACTTGTAACCGCCATTCGCTCAATGACGAAATTTGCTAAGGTCGTCCAAAATCAGTTGTTATTCAAGAAAACATTGATGCTGTGCAGAACCTAATACTGCAAGATCATCATATGACATATTGTGAGATTGAGGCAACCCTAGGCATTAGTTCCACCAGCATATATAAAATATTCCATGATCATTTAGCTGTGAGAAAGGTTTGTTCTCGTTGGATCTCACATAATTTGACAGAAACTCAAAAGAAGCTTGCGTCGATTGGTGCACACAAATGCTCAATAAATACAATGGCGGTGCTTCAAAAGACGTATATAAGATTGTAACAGGTGACGAATCATGGACATATGCATATGAGCCGGAACGTGAACAGCAGTGGACTGTATCCAACAAAAGGTGTTCGCGCTCGAAGCACATCGAAACAAATGGTCACCTTTTTTTTTTTTTCCTTCGGGAAAACTGGTCAGTCATGTGGCAACTGTGCCTTTTGAGGAACGTAGAACGGTCAACTCTGAATGGTACACAACAATTTGTTTGCGGGGGGTCTTCGGTCAAATACGGAAAACAAACAAGCGCCGTCGAATCATTCTTCATCAAGACAATGCGAGCTCTCACACATCTCGTCTAACAACACACTATTTGAACTCTCAAAAAATCGAAATGATGGGTCATCCGCCGTACAGTCCTGATTTGGCACCCAATGATTTCTTGTTCCCGAATGTCAAGAATAAATTGCGTGGACAACGACCTTCGTCGGCGGAAGAAGCCATTGATGCGTTCAAAAACCATGTTATGGAGGTGTCTCAAGAAAACTGGAAAAAATGCTTTGACAAATGGTTCGAACGAATGCAAAAGTGTATTGATCATAAAGGAGAATATTTCGAAAAACAATAAATCAATTTTCAATGACAAATTACTGTTTTTTCATTATTAGGCTCAAAATATAAATGGCCCTCGTATAAGCATAATCCATACAGTAATTTGTTCTATAATTGTCTCAAGCTAAGGCAAGTTTTTTTTTTTTTTTTTTTCAGAACCGTATAAATATTATGATGAATGTTGTTGTGTACCTTAACGTGAAAGCATCTAATTCACCCAAGGAAAGACCAAAATATGATGATAAAAAAATCTTTCAACGTGATCACGTTAGTTATAACAATAATATACTAACAAAAAACCCAGGTGGGTTTTTTCGGACTGGGCCTACTTGGGCAAACCCTGGAGGATGAAGTGGTGATTTCTCTTTTCAAGGTGGTTGACGCTATACCAGCTCAAGAACCACTGCCACTCACTCTGTACAGTATTCCTTCAAATCCCGTCACACAAGACCACATATTTCTGAGAAAAAGTTCAAAATAATTTAGATGCCAATACATGACCAAAAAATATGCCTTTATCACTTCGACCTCATATAGAACCAAAAGCTAAAATATGGTTCAAATATGTATTTACGTGACCAATAGAAACCGTATTTTCATATTTGCAAGTCAGAAACTTGTTTACATTCAATTAGACACGTTGGAAGATGCCAACACAAAAATACCACATCTTAGAAATACGAGCTTTGGTAATCAGTAAACTTAGATGCAAAATCATCAAATTTTCTTAAATTTCTAAAATGTTTTCATTAAAACTGGAAACAGGATAAAGGGATTAACCAATGCTCTTAATTACGTAATCATACTATGCAAAAAGTAAAGTTTTACTAACCCAATTTCCGCTGCTACAATAATTAACAACGTATCTGTTACGTGGAAAATTTTATTTTAAAATATAGTACATCAAACATTTGATATATATATTCGAATGTACAAGTAAAAAATTTATCTCAATGAGCATTTGGCAAGTTATTGGAAATTATTCAACAGGGTTCATCACAACCTAATAAATGTCAGTCAATGTCTTGAACCACTAACACATTGCTGGAACTTATTGCAAAGAATGTCACACAATCTAAAATATTTGTCAAGGTAACTAGTAGTTAAAAAGGAATAACGTGCTCTCCATTTCCATTTTACAAACGTAAATTTCCAGTCATGAACCAACAATATGAGGTATACCATTTCCCATACGTCTTCAGACCACACCACAGCCTTAAATGGGTCACAATATCACACCACTGAAGGTATCTGCAAGCCCATATTACAACTGCTTGCGACAATTGGGACAGCTCTTATTCTGTAAAATATAAAAGTAAAAATCAGTCGATATGCAAATACTAAAAAAAGTAGATTACAGAGGATCTTCAGCCTTGTTACCACCATATCATTACTAGTTACCTCTCATTATTATGGCACGTTATTTTCGGCTGACGTGGTCGAACGGTATATAAAAGATAAAAATAATAAAGTACGATCGCCAGACCTGTCTATCGTGGGTTCGAACCTCACCTGAGGAATTAATATAATGTATTGTTCTTTCATCATTCATTTTTCATCCACTCCTTGAGTCTAAAAAGCAGAACCATAGGACTTAAGTGGATTTAAAAAAAATCGCTGAGCTGTATTTTGATAAATACTGAACATTCTTATTTTATACAGGGTGTCTCTACACAACATCGACATTTGAGAGATGATTCCTAATACCAAAATAAGGTATAAACTCCTTTGGGTATAAAAAATTTCCTTTCAGCCCTATGACCAGCAGAAATGTTAATTATTTTTAGTTGTAGATTCCATTAATGCACAATCGAGTGTGATGCATGGGTGGCGCAACGGTAGACCCCACAAAAACTGGAGAATTCCCAGGATATTTTATCAAAGTTCAATAAGAAAATATATCAAATACAATATTTCAACGAGTCAAAATCATAATACATTGTTCAAGTTAGAAGAACACCGTCAGAATATGACAATCTTCAATTAATCTACTTTGTTTCAGTACAGAATAAACTTTCAGAGGAAGAACTGAAATGAAACGAAATCTTGAAAGTCTCACGGTTTACGAAAGAATTCATGGAATGAGGGTGTGAGACAAAACGAGAAATTTCCAAGAAAAGTCACGGAAACGCTGTTGTCCAACAAACTTTTATAATCAGGGATCGAATCACGGATATCTTGCACAAGAAGTGACAGTTTCATCACAGCCATCGTGCCTCCATATTGGAGGAAGAACTAGGATTTCGATAGATATATCAATCCAATAAATACTATGGATGATAAATCAGTGTACAAAAAATACAGACGATCAATATCTAGGATTCATAGTTTTCTTCGTTCGGAAACAGCAGGTACATGTTTTTAGGTCAGTTATTCTCAATTGATAGTTTACAAACACCCAAGAAGTCGCAGAGATTGTCGGTGGGACACAGTGAAGGCGGTTTTGACTCATTTTATTATTATTATTATTAATTGCAAGGAACAAGGGGACCGTAGCGTTTAAAATTCTGACAATTACTGTACTTGCAAGAAAATGCAAATTGCAAGAATAATGTATAAACTATTATGTGGTTTCGATTTATGAGTCTTAAGCATTATTAATCGTACCATGGATAAAAGTGTTCCAGGTTGAAATTAACTTATGTAGTCAACAATAGTGAACTAACTGTATTGACTGTGTCACTGAGTCACAATAACCAGTTCTTATCCTGTAAAACACTCAGTAAAAGCATTTCAAATTCGAAAGAAATTAATACAGGAACTCACTGAAGAAGGTTCTTAATCTTTATACAGGGTGGCCCAAAAGTAGGTATACAGTACAGTACTGATCAGCTCATTGCATTTTATATAATTTCTTATTGTTATCCATCAGGTAGACTTAGTTTCTTTATTATTTGTTCTTAATGTATTTTTACTTATATGTTAAGCTCGGAACAGCCGAAACAAATAAACCCATAAACTAGAATGTTACACTTGATCAATGCAGGAGTGTATACATACTTTTGGGCCACCCTGTATATTCAGGGTAAGATTCAAATTGTTTGTACGCGAATTGTCATTCGAGCTACTACGATAATGGTTTTTGTGATTTATATACCTCCTGGCACAAGTATTGATATTTACAGAGTCGTATTCAAAAATAAAATATTTATTTGTCAAGTATAATGATAAATTATTAATTATAGGCGACTTTAACATACCATTACTTACTGGTACTACAACAAATTAGAATGCAAATGATATCTTCATCACAGAAATTAATAATTTTATATCACTGTTAGGTTTAACAAATGTAAATAATGTCTTAAATGTTTGATTTGGTTTTATGCGGCCGTGATAATGCAATTAAAGTTGAGTTATGTACCTCACCGCTGGTATCAGTTGATGTGCTCTCACGTCAAAAAATATTGTCGCATGTCTATAAATATGTTGTTGTTGAATATGATTTGACAACGAATTCGCCCGATACTTCTTATAATGTTAGTATGTGTATAATCGGTACAGACATTTATGTGACAAATTTCATGTCGAAAGAGCAGTAAATAAGAACAATAAAACGAAAATAAAATTTTCTTGTTCATTTATCATCATTTTGTTTAACTCATTCTGATTTTCGTATTTATAATTCTTTTCCTATGAAATTTATCACGAACATACATTTCCCGATTATACACATAGTATGAGTATTAAAAGTACCCTGCAAAATCATTATCGAATTATTTTCTTACAAGAAGACAGTTATAGATATGCGACAATAATTTTGACATGAGTGTATATCACCCGCCGTTGGTATTTAATAGTCCATGTAATTATAAGGACATCCGAAAGAGATGTGACTCTCCTTATTATAATTATCGTAGGACAGACTTTTGTGGTATCTATAGAGACTTAAAGAATCAAACATGGAATGACTTAAGAAATGTTAGAAATATAAATGAGGCTTTAGATATTTCCTACGATATACTGTATTATGTAAAATCATTCGAACACACGTATGCAAGTTTAATAATAGAAATATAAGAAAATTTTCCATTCTGGTTTGATGCTGAAATAATTCATGTTCTAAAAACAAAAGAGTATCATAAGAGACGGAGAAAAACTTCAAATTATCATGACGTGGAATATAATGAATTTCGTAGATATTCGAAAAAAATGATAAAAACTGCTTATAATAACTATATTAAATCTTTTGAAGAAATAATCAAACACGATCCTTAAAAAATTAGGAATTTATTGAATAGTAAAAGAAAAAGAAAATTAATTATTATGTAATGCAATATATGAATGATTTATCAAATTCACCTCAAGAAATTGCAAATGGGTTCGCTAAGTATTTTGGCAGTGTTTATGATCCTAGCCATCTACATACTGTAATGTCCAACGTGGTGTTGTGTATAAACAACACTTCACACTAATATTACAAACACCACCAATAGTTTAGCTACAGGATTCTACACACCAGATGGATCTACTATCACCTGTAGACAACGGACTTCTGGCCCCTCCCACGAAGCAGACTATGACAACGGAGCAGCAGCGCCGCCGCCACCCGAGGATCCCTTAAATATGGTGGACGACAGCAAATAGGTACCAGTCTTCTGGTGTCCCTCCTACTGTTTGCAACGGAACATTAGGAGTAACCTAACCCCAGGCCTCTAGTCTGCTACGGGACTCTTGGCCTATCCTTTCTCCCGGCTTAGCCTGCTGCGAGGCTCTATTTGGGAATCTTAACCTCAGCCGCTTAGCCTGCTACGGGGCTCTGTTGGCCACCTAACCATTCCTCTGCTTGCCACAGAGGATTGGGTTCCTAGCTCCACTCTGCTTAGCCTGCTACGGGGCTCTGTAGAGATCCTGTCTGCGACCTTACGGTCAAAGACCACCTATATCTAACCTTACAAACTTGGAGAAATTATCTGTATAGTATTTTTGTAAAATACAGTTTATAGTGGAAATTTTATAATAAAAGCCGGTAGTGGGAGTCGATTCCGGACGCTCTTTTTATTAACACTCTACCTACAACCTATATGGGACACAACCTATATGAGACAAAGTTTTACATGGTCGAGGCTTTGACCGGCTCAGTTTTGATCTGAATACTCCCCTACCGGACGGTATTTTTATTAACTGGAAGTGAACTTTTTCTCATAGGTATGTGATTTTCTTATCTGTGAAATTAGTGACTCGGACTTGACTTCATTTTAGTGTATGCCTCATACTAGGTCAGGAAAAAACACTTTTCCGGAGGACGGTGCAAACATGCAACAGAATTCCCGCCTCCTTTCAATATCCTACACCTTACTAAATACTCGGGACACGTACGGAAGGCCCTGATACATGCCTGTGTTTAGGGAATAATTGTTTAGTGCTTTCTTCCATTGCCTTAATAGAGCTCCGAAATGTGATTTTTTTCCAGTGTTATTAGTGCTGTTAGTGATTTTTTGTGTGTAGCTCCACAGTGTTGCCAACTCCACGAGAAGAAAAATAACCTTTCGGCTTATTTTTTAAATAAGCCAGAAGGGTGTAATGTCCCACGTGGTGTTGTGTATAACCAACTCTTCACACTAATGTTTACAAACACCACATGGTTTAGCAAGAGGATTCTACACACCAGATGGATCCACTATCACCTAGAAATGACGGACTTCTGGCCCCTCCCACGGAGCAGACGATGACAACGGAGCAACAGCGCCACCGCCACCCGAGGATCCCTATAAATATGATGGACGACAGCAAATAGGTACCAGTCTTCTGGCGTCCCTTCTACTGTTTGCAATGGAACATTAAGAGTAACCTAACCCCAGGCCTCGTCTGATACAGGGCTCTGTTTGGGAATCCAACCTCAGCCGCTTAACCTGCTACGGGCCTCTGTTGAACACCTAACCATCCCTCTGCTTGTCACAGAGCATTGAGTCCGTAACTCCATTCTGCTTAGCATGCTACGGGGCTTTGTAGAGATCCTGTCTGCGACCTCACGGTCAAAGACTACCTATATCTAACCTTACAAACTTGGAGAAACTATCTGTATAGTATTTTTGTAAAATACTGTTTATAGTGGAAATTTTATAATAAAAGCCGATAGTGGGAGTCGATTCCAGACTCCCTTTTTATTAACGCTCTACCTACAACTTATATGGGACAAAGTTTTACAATATACTTTGAGTGAAAATTATGAATCAGTTATAAGCCATAGCTCAGCAATAACACATATTTCTGAAAATGAAATTCAACAATCAATAAAGCAATTAAAATCCAGTAGAGCTAGTGGTCCAAATAAACTTCTCACATATTGGTTTAAAGGCTGTGCTGAACCTTTATTAGTTCCACTATATTTAATTTAATTTTGAAAACTCAATCGTTTCCGGATAAATGGAAACTGACTAAATTAACACCGATATTACACTCGCAAAACTCTAAGAATATTGAAAATTATTGACTTATTGCCCTAATTTCATTTTCTTCAAAAACATTTGTACAAATTGTATTTAATAGAATTTTCTCGCATGTCAAATCCTATATTTCACCTTTTCAGCATGGTTTCTGTCCAGGACGCTCAACTAATTTAACTTCTTCTTTCCAACTTATTTCAGGTACTATGAATGATGGATATTACATTGATGTAATTTATACGGATTTTCAAAAAATATTTGATAAATTAAACCATACGATTTTAAGCTTCTGGCTATGGGACCTTCAAACTTTTGATAAATATTTTTATCTCTTATTTACGAGGTAGAGAATATTTTGTCAATTATAATTTTGTAAAATCTTATTTACGTAGCTAATTCAGGTATACCGCAAGGATCAAAGGGCCCATTACTATTTTCATTATTCATTAATGATTTACGAAGTGTTGTAACAATAGTAATTATTATATGCCGATGATATGAAACTATTTAAATCTGTATACGCCGACCAAACAATAATTTATTGTTTTGCGCATTTAATTAAACAGATAATGGGTTACTGAAAACAACAATAATTTATTTTGCATTTGGACTTGTGGACTGTATAAATTTGTATAGTTGCTGGAATTAATAATTGTTCTAATAAAAAATCCAATGCACAAACACTGAAGATCCCGCACACGAGGCTTTTGCAGGAAAGCACAACACAACACTGACAAAAGATGCGGGAGGCGGCCTAACGGTATTTTTGAAAAGAAAGACAAGAGACCGCCAGAGTAAGATACTACAAATATAAACCATATTGACCTGCAGAGACATCTCTACAGCAAAACTGACACTACATAAAACATATATTTTGTTCCAAGTTTTGGAAATGCTCACAATAGGCTCAAACACTGAAAAAACATAAGCCTCCTTTTTAAAATTAATTTTATGAAACAAACAGAGGGCTGAATGGCCCGAACATAGCCCCCACCTTGAAACGCTCTAGTTTCACACCGGAAATACACTACAACATAATAATAATAATGCGTAATAATTAAAAAAAAAAACAAACAAACACAAGACAAATATTCATATGCAATGATAAGACCTGCTTGATGAGCGAGGTTGTAGCGTTTTGCATGACTTCACTTTACTTTGAAGGGTTGAAAGGCAATGGAACCAGCTTCGCAATGATGCACTTCAACTCCCCGAAGGCAGTCTTTACAGTAACTGCTCGCACTAAGCCATCATTTCCTGGAAATATGCACTGAACACGCCCTAATCTCCATTGCTGGAGAGGCAGATGGGATTCCTTCAAAATAACCATGTCACCAATCTTGATATTGTCTCGGTTTTTCCGCCACTTCGTTCTTGACTGGACACTGCACAAATATTCTTGGGACCAACGGCGCCAAAAATGCTGCGACAACTGCTGCACCAATTGCCACCTTTTCAGATGAGAGAGCTGGGATGAAGTGAAATCCTTATCCGGGATAGAAAGTAATGATTCTCCCACAAGGAAATGAGCAGGTGTAAGAGCGGCCAGATCGTTGGGGTCATCCGAGAGAGGAGTGAGGGGGCGGGAGTTCAGAATTGCTTCAATTTGAACTAGCGTGGTATACATTTCCTCAAAGCTCAACGCCACCTCTCCCACGATGCGCTTGAAATGATGCTTTACTCTACGTATATTTGCTTCCCAAATCCCACCAAAATGAGGTGCGGACGGGGGGTTAAAATGCCAAGATATTCCTTGTTTGCTGAGGTAGGCAGCAGTTTCTTCATTTTTGGCCGTGTGAACACTCACTCTTAACAATTCCTTTAGCTCTTTGCTAGCTCCTACAAAGTTACGCCCACAATCGCTGTAGATGTCACTAGGTACGCCCCCGACGAGCCACAAAACGCCTTAGGGCAGCGAGAAAGGAAGTAGTGCTTGCATCCGCTACTAATTCTAGGTGTATAGCCTTAGTGGAAAAACACACAAAAAGACAGATGTATGCCTTAAACCTCAAACGGCTGCGCCCCCGGCTGGCTTTGAGTAGCACCGGCCCTGCACAATCCACACCTGTGTGGGAAAAGCATCGGCTTGGGTTTACGCGAGAGGGGGGCAGGGAACCCATTAGTTGCGTCTCTGTTCTTCCTTCAAACCGACAACATTTTACACACTTCCGGATTATCTTCCTCACTAGATTTCTCGCACCCACAATCCAGAAATGTTGCCGTAGCGTAGATAACACTAATTGAGGGCCACCGTGGAAAGTGTTTAAATGCTCGTGATTGATCAGAAGTTCCGTTAATTTATGCTTATTGGGCAACAGCACGGGATGCTTTCTATCCACAGAAATGTCGGCGTTTTGTAATCTCCCCCCCACACGCAAGATGCCATTTTCGTCAATGAAGGGAGACAAGCATAAGATATTATTCTTATTTGAAATGGGCTCTTCATCCACTAAACACTGGATTTCGGTGTGAAATTCTCTTTTCTGCACCTCCTTTACCAAACACAAAAGGCTCTCTTCCATTTCTTCCGATGTAAGTGCCCCCTGGCGTTTCTGCACCGGATTCCTGCAGTTGTAAACAAACCTGCGACACCAACCCACTACACGCTTCAATCTCACTAGGGAGGAGAAACGGTTCACAATGTCATTTTCAGACTGCACACACATAACGGTGATACATTTTTTCTTTTCTTCCACTTCTGTAGTAAAGTCAGCGAGAGGATATGGAGGCTCTGGCAACATTGCTTCGCGCAACCACTCTGGACCGCTCCACCACAGGGAATGTTCTAAGAGCTCGCTGGGCTTTACCTCCCTTGACGCACAATCAGCTGCATTATCTTCACTCTTGGTATGTGACCATTGTGACGAAGGCAAAATTCCTTGTATTTTCGCTACCCGATTTGAAACGAAAGTTTTCCACTTGTCAGGTGACTGGGCTAACCAGGCCAACACAACAGTGGAGTCAGTGAAAGCCCTTGTATCCTGGACGTTTACACTGATGGAACTTGCAACTGTTTTTAACAATTTGGCCAGCAACAATGCGGCGCACAGTTCCAATCGGGGTAGGGAAACAGTTTTGATGGGAGCAACCTTGGTTTTTGCAGCGATAAGTCTCACGTCGACACGACCGTCAAGACGCTCTGCGCGTAAATAGGCGACTGCAGAATAGGCCCGCTCACTAGCATCAGAGAAGCCTATTAATTGACAGCTGACGGCGTCAGAGGGCACAATGCTCGTTCGACCTTCACTTCACGGAGCAAAAACAACTCATCGCAGTACTCTCGCCAGGCTGTACTTATTTCAAAGGGGAGGGGGTCATCCCAACCGAAACTTTCCTTCCACAATGATTGTAACATCATCTTGGCCCTGATGGTTACTGGGGAGAGAAGGCCAAGGGGATCAAAAATCTTGGCAATCTCTGACAACACTTTTCGTTTTGTCCACACTGCAGGGGGAGAGGGAGGCACTACGTTGAACCCAAACTCGTCGCTAACAAGTGACCACTGTACTCCGAGGGTCTTGATGTTGTTATCGGTGTCGAAGTTGAATTGTAGGTCAATTTCACGCATATGGGGAGGAACAGCCTGGAGCACTTCCGGTTCGCTAGATAGCCACTTTCGAAGTTCGAAGCCTCCTTCTCGCAAAAGTTGAATCAGCTGTTGTTGTAGCTCAATTGCTTCGCTCACACTAGCTGCACCTCCGAGGAAATCATCCATGAAAAAATCTCTTCTCACCGCCTTCGCTGCTAAAGGATACTTCTCCCCTTCTTCTTCAACTACCTGGAGCAAGCATCTGGTTGCCAAGAAGCTAGCAGACGCAGTACCGTACGTCACTGTTAACAAACGGTAGTCTTCGATTGGAGCACTTGGAGAATCTCTCCACACAATTCTTTGGAAGTCGACGTCGTCCTTGTGCACTAACACTGCCCGGTACATTTTTGCAATATCCGCACATAAGGGAACACGATGCTCACGAAAACGAACAAGAATCGGGAAAATATCGTCCTGCAATTTTGGCCCCACCATGAGCTTCTGATTCAGAGATACACCCGAAGTTGTTCTTGCACTCCCATCGAAGACCACTCGCACCTTCGTAGTAGAGCTAGTGGGCTTCAAAACAGCATGATGTGGTAGGTAACAACTAGTTTCAACTGGAACGTTTCTCTCGCTTGGGGGAATGAGTTCCATATGCCCTAACTGAATATATTCCCTCATGAAGTCGCGATATTGTTGCTGAAGGGAGGGTTGTTTGGCTAACTTTCGTTCGGTATTTAATAGTCTCTTCACTGCAATTTCTCGTGATCTGCCTAATGGGGCTGTGTTACCCCTGAAGGGTAGTCTCACCACATAACTTCCGTGCTCGTCACGGTGGTGTGTAGCTACGAAGTGTTCTTCACAGCTCCTTTCTTCTTTTGACATGTGTTTTGTAAGTGGGAGCTCTTCTAACTCCCAAAATTGGCGAAGAGCTTCATCGATCTCGCAGGAAACTCGATGTGACGTCACCGTTAGCTTCCCACTTGTCGGACCTATATTGCCAGATAGCACCCAGCCGAGACTAGTTTCTAATGCGACAGGCGTCCCGGGTGGCCCCATACACTTCCCGCTCAACATAAGTGATGGAAACACGTCCGCTCCCAACAGAATGTCAATGGGGCCCACTACGTTGAAAGTGGGATCTGCTAATCTTAGGCCCTCTAAATGAGACCAGTTTGTAGCACTAGGACACTTTTGTTTGGGTAGATCAGATGTCACTTTCTGAACTACCACAGCACGAGTTTCAAAAGTTTCACTTGTTCCCCCGAATGACTGAAACTTTAAGTCCACCATTGCACTTGCTGTCGTCACTCCTGCTCCTGTAATCCCGGAAATCACAATACTGGATTTCTTTTTCTTGAGACCCAGCTTTTGTACACAGTTCTCGGTGACGAAACTAGATTCACTCGCGCAATCTAGCATCGCTCTGAAGGGGTAATACACACCATTATTTCCTCTTACTTTCACGATGGCAGTACATAATAACACCTGTGGTACACTTGCGTCCGCTGCAACATGGGCCGTGATATTTGATTCACGCACTGGTGACTCAGCTCTCTCGTAGTGCAAGAGAGTATGATGTTTTTTAGCGCACTTGCGACACGTACTAGATGCGCACGTATCCTTTCTACACGATTTCCGAAGACAATTAAAACACAGTTTTTTCTCTTTCACTAGGGTGACACGATCAGACACTTTGAGTTTTGTGAACTCAGCACATTTGTAGAGGGGGTGGATTGCACTGCATACGTCACATAATGTTTGACCACGTTCACTGGTGGTAACATGGGAGGAAGTTTGTTTTTTGTCGCGACTCTTCACTTGCTCACTACTTCCGGCGACGCGTGTTTTCCCGCCGGCAGACACTGCGAGCGCGCGGGCTCTGTTATCGAGGAACTCTGCGAGCTGCTCAAATGATGGCTGTTCATTTGTTTTCAATGAAAGTTCCCACTGTCTACGACTTTCACTGTCCAGTTTATCCGTGATATGATAAACCAAGATAACATCCCAGTGTTCGACTGGTTGGTCGAGCACCTTGAGGGACCGCGTGCACTCCATTGTGGTATCAATTAACTTACGTAGGACGGCTGGCGATTCTTGTTGTATTACGGGTTGCGTAACTAAGCGCTTAATTGTCGCGTTCACTATTTCCCTCTTATTGTGATACCGTGCATTTAAAATGTTCCACGCCTCTTTGTAGTTGCTGTCCGTGGTTTGCATCGCTTGAAGAAGTTGTGCTGGTTCCCCTTTCAAGGATGTTTTGAGGTACTGCAACTTTTGAGCACCTGAGAGATTTTTGTTATTGTGTACTGAAGCCACAAATAAATCGTGAAACGATAACCACTCGTGGAGGTTTCCCGAAAACACTGGCAACTGAAACTGCGGTAGTCTTACGTCACTAGCAGGTTGCCTTTCAGACGAAGACGAAGCCTGAGCTCCTTTACTTCCCTCCAATTGAAAATCCATCACTTGAACACACATCTGGACTATTCTCTTGTCCATTTCCGCTAACTCTTCTTCTTCATTTTCGAACTCCTCGTCTCCTGCCACTGCCGAAATATCATCCAACAGCTTTGAACACTCCTGCTGGAGTTCACTGACCTTCGCCTGATGCACCAAGATGGCTGCCGCTGCGGTAGCGTCCAACTCTGTGATGGCTTTTTCTTCGCGCGTAATTCTTGACTTTAATGTTCTTTTCTTAAATTTTAGCGGCTCCATCTCTAAAACACTGCACTATGTTCGTGAGAAAAAAAAAAAACACTCAATCACTAGTCTATTATTGTTCACAGCAACAGTTCACATAGGCACTAGTAATCCGGCCCGGAGGACCATGTATACGCCGACCAAACAATAATTTATTGTTTTGCGCATTTAATTAAACAGATAATGGGTTACTGAAAACAACAATAATTTATTTTGCATTTGGACTTGTGGACTGTATAAATTTGTATAGTTGCTGGAATTAATAATTGTTCTAATAAAAAATCCAATGCACAAACACTGAAGATCCCGCACACGAGGCTTTTGCAGGAAAGCACAACACAACACTGACAAAAGATGCGGGAGGCGGCCTAACGGTATTTTTGAAAAGAAAGACAAGAGACCGCCAGAGTAAGATACTACAAATATAAACCATATTGACCTGCAGAGACATCTCTACAGCAAAACTGACACTACATAAAACATATATTTTGTTCCAAGTTTTGGAAATGCTCACAATAGGCTCAAACACTGAAAAAACATAAGCCTCCTTTTTAAAATTAATTTTATGAAACAAACAGAGGGCAGAATGGCCCGAACAAAATCTATAAAAGTGAATAATGATCTGCATGAACTACAAAGTGATATTAATAGTTGTATGCAATGGTGTATCAGGAACAAATTATATTTTAATATTAAAAAATGTAATGTTATAACGTTTTCAAATAAAATTAATTGTCCATCTTTTGAGTATAAGATTAATAATGAAAAGTTAAAAAGAGTATATTATATTAATATTTAGGTGTGTTACTAGATCACACTTTACATTTAAATGTCACATAAATAAAATTATTACAGAATCGTACAGAGCCCAGGGCTTTTAATAAGGAGTATAAGAAATCTACACAATATCCAAACTTTAAAACACCTCTTTTTAGCGATGATCAGAAATAAGTTGGAATACTGTTGTGTTCTTTGGGATCCTATTCATAAATTACAAGCAAATAACATAAAACGAGTCCAATTTAAATTTTTGAAACACCTTTATTCAAAATTGTGTCATATATCAGCAACTAAAAATAAGATATTTTACTCTTCTCTTTCACTTAAATTTGATATGCACTCTCTTTACAATAGACGTTTTCTTATTCAACAAATACATTTGTACAAAATAATAAACTCAGTGGCAGATAATTGTAATTTACTCCAATATATTAATTTCAATATCCCAGAAAGTTCACTGCGTAGGAATTTAGTATTTAACATAACGAGATCTTACATTACAATCCACCAGGAGTCATTCATAGAGCTTGTAAAAATTTCAATCAGTCCTGGATCTTGACTTCTGTTATTCTATCTCTGTATATTTGCCTACTCTAAAAAATATTATTTTGAAGAGACACTATGTATGGAATAGCAATTAATTAAGTAAGAAGCGTTATCTCTATGAATTTTGAATTTGTACTGGAGACTATTTTTCATTTTTTTAAATATTTATACTACTAGTATTTTAATATTGTTTTTATTATTTAATTTGAATTTTTCCTTTTTTACATGTATAATTTCTTTTTCTCAATATATAGATAAATATATGTATTTCATATGTAATTATATGACTATACCTATGTTCCTCTGTAAATGGAGTTTGGTTCTGTAGAGGACTAATATAAATAACTAAATATGCTTATATTAGGGCACAAAAAGTAATAGGGACTGATTGCAAAGGAAACACGGCTATGACAAGTTAAGTAAACTTCAAGGTAAGAGGGCAAAAAGGCAGAAAACAAATGCAATACAGAAAGCAAACGTATGATACAAAGGGAAGTTCAATAGTACATTAATTTAGACTTGTAAACACATCAGACAGAATGGTGGTGGAGCAATATCGTGTGCGTGGGTTTTCCCATATTCTCCCAATTTCTTTGTTACCATTTCCTTAATTGTCGTCACCACCGTCTCTTTACCTCGAAAAAGAATCGTGAAACGTTAAAAAAGGTAGATTCTATTAATAATACAAAACTTAATTTAAAAAAATATGAGAAAGATTTTTTTTAAAAATATGATGGATTGTTCGTAAAATACAAGGCATTCTTACACTTAAAAAAAAGCTGCGTATGCCTCTTGCATTGGATGTGTTCGTGGAAAATAAGTGGACCTCAGAGAGTGAAGCTGATTAAAAAAAGCAAGAATTTGTCTGTAATAAGAAGCATTTAGTGACATGCTTGTGAATTTTGTTCCAAAAAATAAGAGGTTATATTACTTCTGCCTTCGCAGTGTTCTTCCTGGAGTCCCATTTACCACAGAGAGTTTGAGATCATTTCTCAAAATGGTACTCATTTTATTTTATGGGAATGCATCTCTGGAACCAGAGACAAGTGTATGATGATGTAGCTGTTATGGGAAGCATTGACAAGGTTGTAATTACAAAGGATATGATCCTAGTAGGGGAGCTTAAGGCAAAAAAATGGCCAAACCCTGCACTTTGTGTTAAAAAGGTACCACTCGGATATGTTGTTCCCCTGATCCAACTAAGCAGGAATCGAAGTGGCCCCACTCCGACAGGTGGCCAGAATCCAATATGGCGGCTATCAAAGATGGCCGCCTGTGCAAATTCATAGTGTTGGTTTTAGAGGCATATATCTCCTTAACTAATAGTCCAATCTTCACCATTCAAAAACTAAACGACGTAGAAGATAATAGGGTCTAATAAATTGGCAAAAGGTTTTACCTTACACAGAAATTAACATCTACAGAAATTATTTCATTTGGAACTTTACATTTTTTATGATGGAGCTTACTCATATATTTTAAAATAACAAGTAAACGGCTAGGATTATCGAAAAAGATGTCGTATAACTTTTCAAAGAGTGTTAAATTATCTTTCGTTTGGTGTATATTTCATTCAGATTGGTTAATAAACAACGAAGTTATGACAATTTAAAGATTCGCATTGAGTCGATTGATTTTCCCCAATGTCGAGCGAGAGTTCATTTACCGTAATAAAGCATCACTGATGGATGCTGCATTGTACGAAACAAATCATTCTCTTGTGATGTGTTCTTCATAAGTCCCATTTTCACCAGAGCACAAGACAGTCTGACCGAGCCCGGTTATATGAAACCAATATGGCTGCCATTAATTATCATCCATAAGGATAAGTCTCTTTCGAAATATTTATTGAAATATCTAGATTTATAAACAAGTACGACAAAGCAATAACAAACATTTTTCTCTCCCCCATCCTTCTGCCCTACAGAGTAAGTATGGGAAGGAATGAACTCCAAATCTTGTTTCGAAATACGTCAAAAGAATCGGATAGAACTGAGTGTTTAAAAAACTTGGAGTAATAACAACTGCACTATTCTCGAAGTATTTCCATTGAAAGTAACGATGGCGTAAATCCCGTGTAATGTTTCGACGGGAATAGTTCGGAATCACACAAAAAGGCAAAGTTCGAGGCGCCTACGCAATTCTTGTGATACCAAGAAGTCGTCGATTCAAAATGAGAGATGTTTTTGAATTGTACAAAACACGGTTAATGACGATTATGAAGAAGCCTAAATCAGAAGAAATAGAAGTTCATAGTACAAGATTTCGTGAAAGGATTTTTCGTCACAGGCCAGAGCTAACAGCTCATCTGTCCGGCAGAGATGTTTTGCTTTCAGAAGGATCTGACATAATAAGTGAGCTGGAGAAAGACAGATGAAGATGCTATGGCGCTAAGTTGTGTTGTTAAGATGCTTCGAAAGGATATGGCAAACCACAAGAGTCATTTTGCAAGAAAATTTGAGAATCACTGCCAGGAAGATTCTGTTCCTCCTTCAATAATAGCTGCTAGCTGCTGTTAATATGTTACTTTATGATTCATCTGTCACCCCTGATAGCAACGCAGTCAAGCAACTTCAAGCTTATCGCCTGATAGCAAGCCAACTTATATTTTGTAATTTACATAGGAAAGCAGGCGATATTGAAACAGAAGCAGCAAGGCATAAAGCAATCGCGAGCCACCTCTTCCTCTATGTTGGGCTGAGCGTGTATGCTAAAACTCGTAAAAAAAACTCTCATAAATGAACTGCATTCACAAGACAATTCGTCTACACGTGTACAGGAAATATCTTCAAGTCTTTCTCAGTGCTTGATAAATCAAAGTGGCGAAATGGGTTTGTCCTTCCAATCTTCGTCGAGGCATTTTAACCGTTGCAACATTAGATAATATTGACTACAATCCTTCTAGCACAACATCAAGGGATTCTTTTCATGGTACGAGCATTTCTATTTTCCAGCATCCTTCTAAAGATAACCGTGGCATTCGACGTGACCATGTCTCACTGGATAAGTGAATATAAAAATGAGAACTGCTCCTGCTCTCCCCGATAATTATGCTCTAGTACAGAGATGCAAATAAGCAACAAAATTTTACTCACCCAAGAAAAAAGCTACTAACCTACATCCCACAATAGAAATCATTTACTTACCTTGGTTATGATATTAAATACTCGAACGCACCGATGAACCACTCGCTCCGAGCGAGTGGTTATTTGCATCCCTGCTCTAGTACCTCCTGCTTATATCACTAATAAGGAACCAGTTTTACCTCAACAGAATCCGCAGTTTGTAGAGAAAGTTCTTCCGCGAAATGGATTTTTCGCAGAAGAAAAAAAAGCTGGGAGTGTTGGCTTGAAGCATGCTAAAAAAAATGACACTATTTGCACTTGGTCTGTACACCATGCCTCGAAAACTGAAACTCTGCAGTTGCCAAGCATATGCTGCCTGCTTCCGTTGTTTAGGGAAGACTCTATATCTGTTGCTATGATACGGCACGAATTGAATGTTGTACGAGAACTTACAGACAAAGTCAACAAAGGACAAGTTCCGGTTCTTGTAATGGATCAACCACTACTTGCCTTGGAGAAACGAATTCAATGGAATTGGCCAGAGTTATATGGCGGAGATCATCAAATTCTGATGCTGGGAGGATTGCACATCGAACAAGCCTTCCTGCATCTTATAGGCAAATGGTTAGATGGAAGTGGTTGGGTAGAAATTTTATACAAGTCAGATGTAGCAACACCAGGAACCGCTGACAGTATATCAAAAGTAACTCACATTACAAAAGCTCGTTTTGCTCATCAGATTACTCTGACAGTTTTACATCATTTGCTGCGTGATGCATATCAGAACTCTTCATCAGGGCAATCTTTCAATGACTGATATCTGAAAAGGAATCTTCGTGTCCAACGTTTAAGTTTTGGATAATATATTACCGTCTCGTCATTTTACTCTTAATTTACATCAGAGCCATACGTCAAGGAAATTTTAAGCTCTACGTTGAAACACTAAAACTAATGGCAGAATGGATTACCTTAACTATGCTCGTTGGCTTCCCGTTCGCATTTTTGATTTGAAGAAGTTGGAAGAAACACATCCTGAGATTATGCTTTCGAAATGGGTTACTTTGTGATAAGAAAGACATCAAAACCCTTCTCTGCAATAGCTATAGATAAGCTCATGAATAAAATAACAAAATTATAAAAGGGAATGGCGGAGCGATTGGACTCTTACACGACGACAATGATCTTGTCAAATGGATGACAACGGGACCAGAAATTAGTAGACTAATTAATGAATTCAAAATACCATATAATGAATATGATCCTGATAATAAGCACCATGAAGATTACTCGTCGATGCAAGAAAGATTTAAATCGTCTGTTGAAAAGATGAAAGAAGTTTTCGTCGAATTCGGGAATCCGTTTGAAGAAAATAGTGGACTTGTTAATGTTGCTTCCAGAATCATCTATAGCGGTAATATAATTGAATCCCTATATTCAGCAGAAGAAAAAGGGTCTAATATGTACAAGGAATTTGTGCAAGAAATATAAGTAGAATGTACCAAGCCATTCTTTTCGCCCATAAAAATATCTGTTCAAGTGCTTCATTCTTCCCTTCAAAAGAATAAAACAAATAGAAATCAAATAAAATTACTTAAGATGGACGTTGAGCTATTCTCTCGCTTACTACGCGTCAGTCAAACAAGACGACTTGACATTGATGAATTCTTTCAGCACGAGAGTCAACCATTTCCACAGTCTCTCTGCCATAATTCACAATCCTCAAAAAAGTCCGACTTAGTTATGCTTCTAGAGAGTGAAGCCAACATCAAAGAAGAACACTTTCCTAATTCTTGTGATGTTTCGTTATTTGATGGAGCAATTTTGATTCACATTTTGCAACCAGTATCAGTAGAAACATTTTGTGATCATTTCTAGTGTAATTTCTCTAAATATGTTCAAAGAGATGCAGACACATTCCATGCAGAGCAAGTGGATCTGATATGGGATAGATACTCTTCAAAGAGCATAAAATCTTCCACATGAGAAAGCAAAGGTGTAGGAGTAAGGACAAAAGTAACACAAACTACACCAATTCCTAGCAAGTGGAACGATTTCCTTCGTAATGACGCAAATAAATAAGAACTGTTCCTTTTTTTTGGAAAGTCTGTGTGAAAAGGAAGGAAGTAACTTTGAGGTAGAAACCAGTAATGGATATCACATAGAAACTTCAAGAATTCTTCCAACATTTTCAAACAAATCATCAGGAAATCATTTAGAAGAAGCTGATAGTAGGATCATGTTACATTGCTTTGATGCAGCATTAAATGCACACAAGAAGATAGTTATCCGCACAGTAGACACAGATGTAGATACAGGTGTACTTACTGTATCGTTTTTCCACGACTTTGAGCGACACGGTTTAGAAGAATTATGGATATCTTTCGGTACCAAGAAACATCATTGATTTCTCCCAGTTCATCATATTTCAAAAGCATGAAGAAAAGAAAAATCAACTGCGTTACGAGGCCTCCACGCGTTTACAGGATGTGATACAATGTCATACTTTCTCGGACATGGAAAATTATAAGCATGAAAAACACGGCTTTTGTATCCAGAGGTGACCACAGCTTTCTTAACTATTTCACGCCCTGTAATCAACATACGCAAAGATTGTTTTAATTCACTGCAACGATATGTTGTCCTATTATATTCAAA
The DNA here is from genome assembly GCF_964235325.1 of Thermobia domestica. NCBI lineage: Eukaryota > Metazoa > Arthropoda > Insecta > Zygentoma > Lepismatidae > Thermobia > Thermobia domestica. The sequence continues at coordinate 118,863,330 of NC_137454.1, read as the reverse complement.
AACAAGTGAAAATTTTAAAGTTAATGAAGCCCGGCGAGAATTCTTTTTGGAAAAGAGCAGACCTCTTACTGCACTTTCTCCAAATTGTGATGCCTTGCTTATTCACACCAAGCGTGCAGCATACCAAGCTGGACAAATCTGGGGCCAGGCAATAAAGAAGATAGCACATATACCTTCACCAGTAAACTGGGGATGGACTGACAATGGAAGTGAACTTTCTTCAACATGGACTTCCATTCCAGTTGTATACGAAGCATGTAGGAAACTCTTTTTGAAATGTGCCCGCAAGACATGTACCCCAAGATGTCGTTGTAGAAGTGCAAGCGTCCCGTGCTGCTTTTTAGTTCTATGTGTAGGGGAACATGTGGAAAGGTGATGGAAACTGAAAACAAAGATCTAGACCAATAGAACTTTCATGTAAGTAGCACTCATTATTTTTGAATATTCAGTTGATCCACACTAAATTTACACCACGTTGGAAACGTACCAATAAATAGATAAACTTACATGTATGATTCTTTATAGAATAGCTTGTACAAAAAGTAATTAACTGTTCGTCGAAATCATAAAACTGTTTGTACACATAGAAAATCCAAAAGATATATTGTGAATTTCAAATTATCGAACCAAGTGTTTCTGTTCTTCAATACGAAAGAAATTATTAAAGAATTAAAAAAAAAATATTGCTTTATGTAATTTCCTTATAATATTGTAAAAGATATAAAGACAATGTCTATGGTTTAAAGACATGAACTTACTTCTTAGTCTTCCTGTGCAGTTCTCTTTCAATTCAGATGAAACAATAAAACTTTTCTATCGTGACGCTACGCACGTAATTTCTTAAGATATTCTTAAACTTGATTCATGTATAAAAGTGAATAGCAATAGAATAGGTTATATTACTTTGTCCGTATTCGTTTACAAATCTAGATACTCAGGTCAATATTTCGATAGAAACTAATTTTTATGAATCATAATTAATGGCCGCCATATTGGAATCATAACCGGGCTTGGTCAGTAGGCCCGTAGCCAGCCCAAAAATGTAGGGGGCCCGTAGCCAGCCGTATTATAATTCATCACCATATTATAGTTCATTTGCAAGCCTACCGTGAAAATTTTAGGGGGCCAGCAAAAATTTAGGGGGCGCCCCCCCTAGACCCCCCTGGATACGGGCCTGTTGGTCAGGCTACTTTGTGCTTCTAGTGAAAGTGAGACTTATGAAGAATACATCACAAAAGAATGATTTGTTTCGTACAATGCAGCATCCATCAGTGATGTTTTATTAGGGTAAATGAACTCTCGCTTGACATTTTGGAAAATCAATCGACTCAATGCGAATTTTTAAATTGTCATAACTTCGTTGTTTATTAACCAATATGAATGAGATATACACCAAACGAAAGATAATTTAACACTCTTTGAAAAGTTATACGACATGGTTTTCGATAATCCCAGCCGTTTACTTGTTATTTTAAAAAATATGAGTAAACTCGATCATAAAAAATGTAAAGTTCCAAATTAAATAATTTCTGTAGATGTTAATTTCAGTGTTAGGTAAAACATTTTGCCAATTTATTAGACCCTGTTATCTTCTACATCGTTTAGTTTTTGAATGGTAAAGATTGGACTATTAGTTAAGGAGATATATGCCTCTAAAACCAACACTATGAATTCGCAGAGGCGGCCATCTTTGATAGCCGCCATATTGGATTCTGGCCACCTGTCGGAGTGGGGCCACTTCGATTCCTGCTTAGTTGGATCAGGGGAACAACATATCCGAGTGGTACCTTTTTAACACAAAGTGCAGGATACTTCCCCTAAGCTCCCCTACTATCCATGCTGCAGACAATGTTCATACTGTGTACATCAAGAAGCTGAAAGAAAAGAATCAGACAAAAGCAATAAGTGATGCAGAGAAATTGAAGGAGAGGACAATAGGCCTACAGCTGAAGAATTTGGAAGAGAAGAAAGGGAAGATCATGGAGGAGGCGCGATAGTCCCTTGCTGCAAGTAAGGAAGAAATTGTGGCAATTAAACAGTGAGATAGGTGTTACATAATGTACGTTATGTATATAGGTTATCAATTATATAGTTATATTTTGTATGTACAAGAGTTTAAATATGTTTTCAAGTGGAAAAAAAAGAGGACTGCAATAATTGTCCAATGTATAAAAGTTGTGTTGACTTTGTAGGTATTAATTAACAGAATATAGTAACTGGCACTTCCAGTTATTATTATTATTATTATTTGTAAGTTACAAAAGAGAAAGGGAGAAAGATGCAAAACCCATAACCAGGACCAGGATCATCAGTTAGAAACATGAAACAAAGTACGTACCTTTTTATATTCATATTTATGGCATGTACAAAGCAAAGTGTTCAACTGATACAAAGGTACATGAACAAAAAAGAGTTTAATATTTTGTGTAGAATAGTTTATCATTGTACATGTAATTACAATCCTTGCTGGATCCCCGTTCTTAGTGTATGAATTACCATTTCATCTTTTAATCACTGGATTTAATACTGTATGAAAAGTGCCTTTCATAGGTTTGAAATTGTTTGTCAGGGAAAACCGGAAAATGCCAGGGAATTTCAGAATTGAGTTTGAGTGGACACTGTGTTAGACGCGGAAGAAGATAAACAATTTCCCCCTATTGCTATTTGCTTTTCCGTGACTTTTATTACTATAAAATTACAAATTTTGTCTTAAGTTAAAAAACTCACCATGTACAAAAGAAGAGTGATTGACTATCAACACCGAAGCCAAACTGCTTAAGCTAGAAACTTGAAATTTGGGCAGTACATATGACTTGTGACGTAAGGTGTTACTAAAGAAGAATTTCTGAAAATTCGATGTGTAAGAGGGAAAAATAAGGATTGCAATTATTTTGCTAAGTTATCCATATCTCGGAGTCCTTAAGATTACAGACAAGAAATTTGATATCTGGACTTCTCACTTAAAATAATTGCTTTTTTTTTTTCTTTCTTCTTTTTCTTACTTCGACCTAGAGAAGAAAAGTAGTTGGGTGGTTTTAAAAAACGATACTAACAACACTGTGGATGATCCGACAACGCTGCTGCTTCCACCTTCACATGACAGTTAACCCTTTCCATTGACTCAATAGAAGTTTAAACTTGCTCCAGTTGCTACACGATTGTTGAGAGCGTCTGAAACAAAGAATCAGATGAAAGAAATGCAATGTCACTGCAGAGGAAACTGTTATCTCCTTGGAAACAGGAAAAATGGTGATTCTTTCACGAGGATTGGTTCGGAGATAATACTTCAGACGGTGAGATTCCCTCCTTCTAGATTTTTTTTAAAGACCAGAAATCAACATATGTAATACTTACCAGGGTTTTTTTCGAATATAACCCCCCCCCCACACACACACACACACGTTATATATATATAAACTCTAGAAGCAGTCATTTTTCAAGTTCTCTTTTATTCTAAGCTATGTATCACAAAGTCAAGCCAAAATGTATTGAATTCCTATCATCATAACATGAAAATAACTAACCTCTCGTAGCCACTTCTGAATGCACCCAATATGAAATGCATGGTTACATGAAAATTCAATTCCTTCAGCCTTATTGGATATGGCACTCTGGCAAATTGTGCAGACATCGAAACCACTTGACCTGCGTTTGCGCCTGGAAAATAAAAAGTAGCTATCTTCAACAATCTCAAATACAATACTATTCCTAATAGAAAAATGTAACATTCTATCCATAAATGCATAAAACAAAAATGGATACACATCTTACAAAAAATGTTTAAGTTCACTACTAATTGAACTATATACTTCCAACGTCTCTTAAGTTCTTGACAAAACTTAGGCCTAATGGATGTCTTCGGAACTATCATGTTATCTAATATTTTTTCAAGTTTATACGAACACTATAATTGTCCGAAATTTCATGATAATCTGAGATGGTGAGGATTATACCCTATACTGCATTGCTTCAACCTGGCATGACCCTTAAGCGAAAAAATTGCCTGAACTTGGTTAAAGAAGGGGAAGACGTTCTTTGTAGTGCCTGAAGCTTGTAATGCAGTTTTCGATTATACGCATCCCTACCGTCGCCTCGCGCCTGCTTCTTACGGTCACAGCACATCAGCTTCGCCCTATCCTCAATATGAATAGGTAAAAATCTTGCTTGTAATACCCACCTAGCACAGATCGTGCGTTTTTCCCAATTGTTTTTATGGTATATCTTCCACGCATATTATAAATCACTACACAATTTGTGCGAGTCATACTACAAGGTAACAATAAATGTTTCTGCCGTTTTTGACGTCCAATTAATCATACGTTCGCAGATAGGAAACGAAATGACGGATGTATCTGCCAAGCGATCAGGGTTAGTCTGACCATCGACCTTCAGGAATGACTTTATGACTTTGTTGTATGACCTCAAAGTGGGCCTATCAGCTGCTGCATCAAGTCGCCGCATATGCCAGGCATTTGGAGAGAATGCCGTAAACGAACACACCGCCAGACATTGGTTCCAGAAATTCCGTTCGGGAGATGTGAGTCTTCCGGATGAACATCACAGTGGATGACGAGGCCTTGACAGCAGCCACCAAGGAGGACAGTGCTCTAACGTGTAATGAACTTGCAGAAAGACTCCATGTTTCTGGCGGAACAGTCAGACTGTATGGGATAGGGAAGTCATACAAATTAAGCAAGTGGGTACCCCACACATTACCGGCAGCCAACAAGATATAATGAGGGACAGCCTATTTGTCCTTATTCACTTGATTATCATTTTTCTTAGTCTGATGCTTAAATTTTGTCCAGCTCGGATCGTTTTTCCGTATAACTTTTGTATTTCGGGGCCGCCATACGATAGCTAACCCCATCGTTTTCTTGTTGTTCACCGTGAAGGGTTTATATTCGACATTACTCTTCTGCAACATCATCTTTTACCCGTATGCTCACTGTCGCTATCGCACCTCCTCCTTACGAACGCACCCCGCTTTATCGCGCGGGCTCAACTGCTATATGCTTCTTGCGCTAACTCAGATGCAATTCCCGCTTTTTAGTGGAAATCTAGCACAAGTTGGTTGGTGATTGTTGCACTGTAGTTTCTTCGGCATTTGCTTATACGTCGTACTTACACCTATAAAGCTTACCCTTCCTAAAGTCAATCAACAAATTGCATTTTTAAACAATTTGTTAAGTGAAAATCCTTAACAAATTACTTACATTTCCCGAATATATCTCAGGAGCACGTTTTAACTTCGTTTACCTTGATAAACACCCTAATATCAAATTAGATTGTGAGAGAACCTGTATATCAATATAATTGTATAACATTAAATTTAGGGTGCAGGACCACATTTTACAAAATTTACAGGTAAAATTCAACACACGGCATGGAAAGACATGTTTACAAGGAACAAATTTTCGCAAGCGACTGAATTAAATAGTACGTAATACAGCTGTAGTTTTTGTTCACATAAACAGAGTTACTAGTGTAAAATGATTACAAATGCTATAGGGCTGTTATATTCAGTAAGTGTATATGAAAAAGGACTGCATTAGATATTATGACTTTACCTAAGCTTCCGCACATGGTGGCCCTAGATAAGATATACAAAACCTGCTGTTATATTAGTATAACTTACCTACAATTACTCCTGTTTCATTTCCGACGTTCACTTTTTACTATCAATTACAATTACTTTTATGCTACCTTTGCTCTTTCCTACATTCGTATGCATCTATAAAGTATTCCAACGCAAAATTAATATCCTCCAACTGTTAAGTGCTCCTAAGTACGCACTGCTCAGAAATTACTAAAACGATGAATCCTTACAGTATTACATAAATAGCCTTTAGAGGGGACTACAGGGCGGTGCTCCTTATCAAACGTATGTCCCTAGAAATTAAAAAATACAAAACTCATACAAAAATACTTTTTTCCTGCGTGCTATCTCATTTTATGCATACTTATATTAATATTTTTTTTTCTTTTAGCGTAACATACACAAAATGATGAGCTCGATTACTAGTTGCAGACTGACTTCTGGAGGACTGAGTGTTAATATAGTTTGGACGTATGGTATAAAAACTATGAAAAACACGAACCAACTTGTGTTAGGTGGCCACTAAAAAGCACGAACGCTATGTGATCCCTGGAGTACAAGAACACACCTTTCATTTCGTATTTCTGCCTTAATATACATGTAAGATATAAGATCCCGTTGTATTTGCATTACTTGCGCAACCTTACAGTAAAATCAAGTAGGCCTAATATATTTTTTCCGTACGGTAGATTTTACAAATTTATACTCCCCACTTAAACACACACATTAAAATTGATAGCACTCAAAATCTTGCCCCATTTCAGTACAGTACATTCAGTTCAGATTTAGCACCCCTCTTATTAATTTCCATTCTACATTTATTTCCCTCCATTACAGCAGTATATACGTCCTGGGATAGTTAATAAGATACTGCCATAATGGATTTAAAACACTGCCATAACATGCTTTGTTGCTTGTTTGCCTATTATCGCATCAATCCGTGAACTCATATAGTCCAGAATTAACCTAGTCTTTCTCCCTAATTAGTCATCTTACACTGTGGATCGTTATTGCCCTTTTTGTTACTCTTATGCTGACATTTCGTATGATTCTACTAATTTTTCCGTAAATTTTGTATTTCGGGACCACTATCTGCGACAGTTAACCCTCTGCAAGGTACAGGAAACCCAAAGTTTTAGATTACAAGTGCAGCGTTACTAGTGTCAGTAACTCGAACCGGGATAATTTTGGATCTGAGGGGCCAGAATCAGGTAAATTATAATAACAATAATAAATTTTACAGGGGAAACGAGTTGATCTTACGAAAATGTAATTACTAGTTAAATGCTAAATTTACCTAAACTTACCTAATCTGAAGAAAAAATACAGAAAATATAGCGAAAAAGTACGACTTTTAACCAAAACAATTCTGGCCCCCCAAATCCCAAAATATCCCCTCATACCACTGCGAAAACACACATGTTTTCACTGCTCTCGCCGCCTGCGCACATACTCACTACGGAAGCACTTACTGAAATGAAATCCACCAGCTTAACGTCCAAGGCTTAGGTCCCTATGCCATTTAAGCTAAGGGAGACGATACCTAAAGCTAGTGAATGAAAGAATTTGTGGATGGCATTTAGTATCTCCCCCAACTCGTTTCATGGTTCCAGAACCGAGTACCTAGTTGTTGTCTAAATTGTAATAAAGGTAGAAGTACAAGGGCTCTGGGGGCTTCTAACTCCCTTCGCTAGGTGTCCCTAGCTCAGCTATATTTTGTAAAGTACGTAACACATTGTAAATCTTATATGTGCAAGACTGGGGGAAATACTAAAGGATTGAGTATAGCCCGCTCCCCCCAGTGATTTTTAACGATTCATAGTGATTCCAACGATTCATACTAGTTCGTAATGAATCGGAATCGCATGTTATAAAGATTTAAGATGTAAATCTTGCAGTAAGGAAGCTTTAGTATAAGTAGTAGTAGTAGCAATAGTAGTAGTAGTAGTAGTGGTAGTTTGTAGCAATAGAAGTAGTAGTAGTAGTAGTGGTAGTTTGTAGCAATAGAAGTAGTAGTAGTAGTAGGAACGGGTTAGAAGCCCCGCAGGGGTTGGTTGGGTTCTGTTCTTGATATACATATTAGTATTAGTAGTAACAGTAGTAGTAGTAGTAATAGTAGCAGAAGTAGTAGTAGTAGTAATAGTAGCAGCAGTAGTAGTAGTAGTAGTAGTGACTCTTCCAGTTCCGGTGACAACGAACTGGGGGGAGCGGGCTATACACAAGCCTTACTAAATATTAGCCCAAACTTATTTGGCCTGGAACGAAGTATGGACCCCACGCAACAGAGGTAAACGCTCTACCACTGACCCACCGTGGCCCCGCTCTGACGCGGTTAGATAGCATTCGTGCTTCATAGTGGCCACCTAATAGGATCGGTTTGTGGCTTTTGTCCACTAGTTTTTGACGTAAGTTTGGACACTGACATGAAAGAATTCTATCTTTTTCAGCAATCACTTCTGCCTATGCTAAGTTTGGTATTGCCATGTCGCTCAACGCAAATCTTTTGCAGAATTTAAGACACTGAGATAATTATAATTATTCGAAGATTCTTTCGAGTGGTGTACTTAAACTTAATCTGCACGGTCTTTAGTATTAAATATAGCAATATTTAATTTAAAATTGTTTCTTACCTCTGTCCATGGCGTCTATCACCATTTTGAGGTGGTGATGGTGGTGGTTGTCTAGGTTCGTAAGAATTTTCATATCTTTGGCGCTCTCTCTGTGAATTGTACACGTAATATATGAGAGATCCTACTAAAACACCAAAGAATATAGTTGTATACACAAATGGAGGTGCCATCCTTTCACTACAGTATTGTTCGCACTAAACACTAATTATTAATCACAATATTATCTATTACACATACTTAAGAACACTCCTGAATTGTCTCTGCTCAACTATAAATTCTATCTTTAAAAACCATCCGTCGTCATCTGTTGTTAAATAAAAACAATACAAACGCTGCTTTCTTTTAACTTCGCAGAGTTGCCATCTCCACTTATTTTAAGTCTCGCATTTTTTTTTTTATTTATTTTTTTTTCGAACTTACAATCTACAAAAAGAATTAATATACATCTCAAGTATTATCACATAGAAGATAGCAGTGGCGGCTTTTGCGGGTAGGCACGGGCTTACCCAAAAATTTTGAAAATTATATAAACGCTAAAAGATACAATAAAGAGTGAACATATTTTTCACTATTTATTTTATGATGGTAGATAATTATTTAACCGTAGATAATAATGGTAGATAATTATTTAACACTACTGTAAATTAATTTCCTACTGGCATTAATCTATCAAATGTGCATCTGTATCCATAAGCGATGGAGCGGGCCTACTCAAAATTAAGACCCTAAAGTCAAACCTGGTAAAGGGTTATCTGCAGTATTGTTGTATTTACCCATATGGTTATTTCGTTCTTAAATTTGCATATAAGTTAACAATCCTGGGACCATAAGATAATTAATTTGTTTTAATGTTAAGTTTATACGTTAAATTACTCTAATTATTATGTTAGTATAATCTAAACCAGGATTTCTCAACCTGTGGTACGTGAGCTGCTTTTGGTGATACATATGACTTATGATAATGTCAATAATATAGTTTGGTATGGAAAAGGTTGAGAACCCCTGATCTAAACTCTTATTTTCTTGACGCCCACTAGTAACTAACCCAGAATTTTGGTAATGTGTGTGCAAGTTAAAACAGATAAAACTGTCTGTGGCGTCTGGTTTGTTTGTAGATCAGCGTTCCTTTCAGCAGCTTTTAGTGTATCATAACCTAGAATTAAACTCAGAACGAATTTTAATTTCATACACTGTCATGCAGACTTCTGCCAGGAATTGGCAGAATTGTACACCTGCTTGGAAATGACCTTGAAAGCATATGCTATGGAAATCGACAAAGAGTTATGTCGCTTTTCTTTTATTTTTTTTTCTTTTATTTTCTAATCAGCTGAATATGATCAAAAGTTACAAACAAAGAATACATGGCGGTCAAATGTACTGCGTTTCTGTCAACTTTGATGGTAAAATTAAGAAGTATTTCCAAACATTTTTCTTCTACAGAATCTGCTTTTACTGTAGCAACCATAACAATATTCTGTAGAGTTAATATCGAATTCTGGGGTGTAAGAAGTTATTTCCTTGGACATTCCCTGAAAGAAACATTGTATAAAGTCTTTGTATCGTTGATTTTGACGGAAGTTGATACGGAACTTATATCTATTTTTAAAAAAGAGAAATATTCGTGGAACTTGCAACACTGCAGGAGTTAATTTTCATCTAATTCCAGGTTTTCCAGTTAAGAAAATTTATATTTCTTACAATCTTTTTCAAAATTGTAAGAAGAAAAAATGAAATTAAAAATGAAATGAATAAACGAAATAACGTCGCAATTTGACACCATAAACATACGTTAGCACTCGGGAATTTCCCGAATGTTGCTTTATTCCTACCTGTGAGAATTTTCGCTAATCCTGACTATCATCCAATAGTCTACAAGGCTCAAGTAGCACCCCCTATTGCCCAAATTGAAAAACAACGTATTTACGTAACGATGACGTCACGAAGTTTCAAGTTAGACTTTCTCTTATATGCTTATTGATTTCCTTTTTCTTTTTGTAGATTACGAGTGAACAGGGAGTTCCCCCCTTAGCACACCTCAAAATTTCTTCACACACACCCCTGGATGGAAAAGGAATAATCCCCCAAATCCAATCGTATCAATCGGTATCATAGGTTATTTATGACATCAAGTTAAAAAACGTATAACGTTTAGGAAAGAAGGCAATATTCTTATTTATTTATTTCACTTCAAAATACGAAGTGACCTCGTTCTCATGAACGGCTTTGAGAACCACATGACCTCATTCTTCCGGACGGTGTTTCCATCAAAACAATTGACAAAACATACCCATTAATACCTACCCTCCTGGGCTCCGCGGTCGTTGCCGAGAAAAGAGTTTGATGGACAGATGCATATGACTGATTGGCAACGTCTTGAGCGGTCATTCACCTACCTCCTCCTCAAAAAGAAAAATGTTACAATAAGTAATAAACCTGTATCAGAATAAGATGGTAAGTGCTACTCTGCAAGTGGTGTATCAACGGACGGAAGTTAGAAGGGTGTAGTCAAAACGTTTTTAGAAATGAGGGGATCGATCGAAGGAAGAATTATTTATATTTTAGACTGAGTCAAGTGTTATGCTGGAACGCATTTGTTGCTAGTTTAATTTTTTGTAAAGTACATTTTTATTCACGTAAATTCATTGAGTGGATTATTAAAATTACGCTGCATTAAAAAAAAAGAAAGATTCAAAATATTTGTAAATTGAGAAACTGGATTTCTGGAAAACAATTAAATCAATGAATAAATTTCTTATGAAATATATTCAGAGCCAATAACGTAGCCAGGAAGGGGCAGGAGAGAAGATTAAGAGATCAAATAATATCACAACAATTAACGTTAACAACAGTGTTAGAACATTAAAATAATGAAATTGCAACTATGTACAGTATTAATTACTAAACGAATGTGATTTCAGCATGAGACGAGGGAATTTTTCCCAATTATAATAATATTTTCTTAAAAATCATCCATGAAATAATGGCAGAATTTTGCAAAATGATTACAATGATTCGTATGTAATCAATTCATATGTAATTACTGGGTAAAATAGTGGTGGTTAATTCCTAATACAGTGAAACCTCTCTTAACGGGAATCTCTCAATAGTGGACACCTTCATAAGAGGACAAACTTTTTTATTCTTCCATGCCATAAATATTATGGTGTGGTGTTAAGAGAAAACCCTTTCTTTTAGGGACACTCTCATTTACGGACAAATATCGTGTTGCATCGATGTCCGTTTTGAGAGGTTTCACTGTATTACTTAGTTTAATAATAAATGCTTAAATGTGTGAGCTTCCTTTATTAAACCTACTACTGCTAACAGCTGATATTATTATTATTATTATTATTATTATTATTATTATTATTATTATTATTAGTAGTAGTAGTAGTAGTAGTAGTAGTAGTAGTAGTAGTAAGTAGAATGATGGCAGCGGTTCGTCAAAGACTTTTGAGTTCCATTATTTTAATGGATTCATCATGTTTGACAAGGTTTAGAAAGTGTGTGACGTTAATTGCCACATGTGAATGTAGGTCTGAGTGTTTTCCTGGAAAAAGAATAACATTAGATGATGATGTGAATGAGCTTTGATGTGTCCACGCTAGTGATATCAAACGGGTCGGGTTACGGATCGGTTCGGGTCGGATCAGCTCGAGTCGGGTTGTCGGGTCAGCTCGGGTCGGGTCGGGTCAGTCGCGTCAGTTCACTTTGGTCAACTGAGTTTAGGTTGAGCTTAAACTCGGCTGGAGTCGAAAGCTGCTGTTTTTCACTAGCTGCCTAATTAAAAATAGCAATTTTCAATTGATTTTATAAAGCCATAAATCTATTTTGAACACTTGCAGCTAGTGCTTTTATGGTAAATGCTTATTTTTGTACTTGTGTGTACTTTAATTTGTAAATGTGGAAGATTGATTTTACCAATCAACTGTAATATTAATATCTACGCTAATATGGAGTCTGGATTTAGAACAAAACTAGAAGTTGTTTAAGCAAGGCCAAAAGAAAGATTGGATATGGACGACCAAGCCCAAGCAGGGCTGCGGTGGCCAGTGGTAGAGAATTCATGTCTGGTGCATGGTGTCCATGGTTCGATCCCAGCTTGTGCTAAGTAGACTTTGTGGTGGAGAAACGCAGTGTAGTGGGTTTTCTCGGGGTTCTCCTGTTTCCTCCCACTTTCTTCATTCCACCATTTCATTCATTTCTCATGGTCACCGTATCCCTTAGCCTCGATGCAGAATCGAGGGACCTTAAACTGAATATTTCATTTTATTTCACCAAGCCCAATGACATCGATACAAGAACAAGATAAAGATTGGATATGCAAGACGAATTGCATAGTAATCTTGCTTTTGGCCTTGTTTTGGTGATCACTAAGTAGCGATGAGCATATTTTCTTGCTTTTCGTATAGTATGAAAGACCATAATCAAAATCACACTTGGTCTTCATTTGTACCGATGAGACGAGCATTCTTGGCTGTTGTATAGCATGAAAGACAACTAAGATTACGAAATGCAGGATCAAGACTTGACTGCAAGACAAAGAATAAGACGCAATATTGATGACCAAGACCCAGGGAGCGAATTGTTTGAATTTCATTTGTTGGGCTGAAAGTGATGAAATAAAATTAGTACTTTATAATTAAATATCATACTGTATTTTTAAATTTTAAATTACAAAATTCATATTATGTATCTTCTTACGTGCAACTATATATACTGTAAAATACGTTTTAATTACCGAGAAAGAAAAATCAAAGTGGCACGGGTCCCGGAATCATAAGATTCTATTTTGGAATGAAAGTTGAAGGGTTGGAAAAAATCACAGGTGTTCTCCTGTTTCCTCTAACCTTATTTATTTTATTTATTTATTTATTTATTTTATTTATTTAACAATCACCAGATACAGCTCAGAGGCCATTTTACACTGGATATACAACAACAACAACAATGGAAGGATTTGGGAAGGTATCGGCCAGGGCCTGTTTAGTAGGTACCATCCCGGCATTTGCCTGGTAGGACTGAGGGAAACCCTGGAAAACCTCGGTCAGCATGGTCGGCAACGGGATTCGAACCCGCGACCTCCCGAATGCGAAGCCAACGCTCTACCACTTGAGCAACTTCGCTCGGTATCGGCAACTTATCATTGTAGTTAAACGATTTCCTTTTGTCTCCGCCAAGAGACTCTTGCTACTGCCTTCCGAGAAGACCCCCTGCCGTCCAAGCAGGTGAGAACACTGACCTTGAATAAAAATTTCGTCACATAGAACTAAAGCAAGAAAAAAATAAATTTCTCCCACGTCGGACAATGGTATCAGTTATAAAAAGAAATAACCAAACCTCGAAAGTGCCAAATATTCATTAAGATGCATACAAATCCCCCGCTTGATCTAGCTAGTGGTTAACGTGTAAGACTTCGGTACACGTGGTCTGGGTTTAATTCCCAATGGGAATGTATTTTGGCGTTCACCCAGTGCCGTGATTATAGTGCTCTCAAACGGATCGGGTTGACCCGACCCGACCCGTGACCCTACCCGACCCGACTCGGATCGGGTCAGCTCGGGTCGGGTTACGGGTCGTGTTGGGTCAGGTCTTGTTGGGTCGGATGAGGTTTTTGAGAGACGAGGGATATACTGGACGCTAGAAAATGTTTACAAACAACTGGTGCGTGCGCATGGTAGAGTATACTTCGACCCAACGAAATCAGGAACGGATGCCTACATATATACGAGATATGGATAAAAATCAGAAGTATTTGAAAATTATGCAGAATAACGCACATGAAGTAAAATAGCCACAATGGAACTTAGAAGATTAATAGAAATGCAAAAGATTGATATCGTAGCAATACAAGAACCATATTTACTAAAAGGGAAATTAACAACCTTTCCAGCAAGCTCAAAAATAATGTACGGAGGACAGGAATCTAAAACAGTTATAGTTTTCATGAATAGAGAAATTGAAGTACTTAAACTAACCCAATATAGTAACAATTAGATAACAACAGCTGAAGTTAAGTGTGGAAACATGAAATTCTGGCTAATAAATGCGTATTTCCAATACAGCTTAGAAACACGTGACTTCATAGACAAAATTCAAGAGATAATATGGCAGAGGAATAATACGGAAATATTAATCCTTGCCGATACAAATGCAAAATCAATCTTATGGGGTGCCCCGGAAACAGATGATAGAGGAGAAATAGTTGAATATTTTGTAATGCAAAACGGACTTGTAATTTCAAACATTGGAAACAGACCAACTTTTGTAGGGAATAGAGGCAGTTCTCATATTGATTTGACATGCGGAACATTTGAAATAACAAGTAGGATTGAAAATTGGCAGATTGAAGATAAACTCACCCTCAGCGACCACGAAATAATACTATTTGATATGAAAATTGAAAAAAATGGAAAAGAACAAAAAAAATAATATAGCTAAGACAAATTGGATTACTTTCAAGAACAAATTAAATCTACCCCAAATAAATGAAGATGAAAACTTGACCGAAATAATCAACGAAATTGAACAAGCAACAAAAAAAGCTTTAAAAGAGGCTACTCCGGAAAGTCAAGAAAGAAGAGTATATGTGGACTTTTGGACACCTAAACTACAAAGATTAAAAAGACTTGCAACGTCAGCCCGGAAAAGTTATCAAGCAACTTATAACCCAATACTAAAGGAAAAAAGATTAGAAAAATATAGAAACGCAAAGAATAAATATAAGGAAGCGATATTAGAGGCTAAGAAAAGAAGTTGGGATCTTTACCTCAAGAAAAATATTGAAATAGATCCATAGGGTGTTCCATACAAACTCATAACACAAAAAATAAACCCATTAGTATTAAATACAGTCAAGAAATTAGATGGATCATACACCTCAAACAGAGAAGAAACTCTAAAAGTTTTAGCGAACAAATTTTTCCCAGAGATGAAAACAATAACGACACAGAAAGAAACACAGTACTAAGAAACAAAGTGGGTGAACAACATACAGGAACTGTACCAGAATCGGACAAAGTCACTAACGAAGAAATAGAAAAGATCTTTAGAAAATTTAAAAACAAGAAATCTCCGGGGGTAGATGGCATCAAAAACGAAATATACAAGAAGACTAAAGATTTATGGGTCCCCTACCTAACGAAGCTTTTCAATTTACTAATAAAGAAACAAGAAATTCCAGAGCTGTGGAAAGCATCAAAATTAATTATTCTCTCAAAAGGACCAGTAAGGGATCCATCAGAAGTAAACTCATATAGACCTATATGCTTATTAAAAATATATCAAAAATTTTTGAGAGAGTAATTTAAACAGAATTCAAAAATACAGAAACGTAACTTAAGACAAACTACAATTTGGATTCAGAGTAGGAAAATCAACAAAAGACGCCATAAATACTCTTCTAGATGATATCAAAGAAAAGATATACGAAAAGAAATATGTATTAGCGCTCTTCATTGACATCGAAGGAGCATTTGATAATTTATGGTTTCCATCCTTGATTGAAAATGTTAAAAAAAAAAAAAAACTGGAAATGCCAGAATACTTACTGAATTTGATAAGAAACTATCTAGAAAACAGAAAAATAATAATACTCAATGAAGAGGGCGACATAGTAATTAAAACAGAGAAAGGGTGTCCGCGAGGATCAATATTAGGACCCCTACTATGGGACATAGAATTACAACCATGCTTGGAAAAAATAAACAAAAAACAAGAAGTCGATAAAATAGTGGCATTCTCCGATGACGTCGTAATAACAACATCAGGAAACAGCCGAAGGGAATTAGAAGAAACAGTTAAAAAGAAAACAGAAACACTTGAAGAATGGAGTATGGAGAGTAAATTAAGGATATCATCAAAGAAAACCAAATATCTAATTTTCGGCACAAAATTATAAAGAAATCCTACTATAAAATTAAATGGAGTAGGAGTAGAACGAGTGCAAAGCATAAAATACCTTGGCATAATGCTAGACGATAGACTAAAATTTGATGAACATTTGAAATAGATAGTAAAAAGGGGAAACAGTGTAGCGAATAAATTGACCACTATTGCAAGAAACAGATACAGGCTACCATTAAAAATACTAAGACTATACCAAGAAACTATTTTGTCAGCTAACATGGCGTACGCATCCAGTGTTTGGATTGATAGACTATTAAGAAATAAGACCTACAAAAATCAAATCAATAGACGACAAAGAAACCTATTAATCAGAATGTCTGGAGCTTTTAACACTACTTCGCATAGCGCACTCTGTATAATCCTTGGTATCCAAGCAATGAGCTATGTGTTATTGCAAAGGGCAACTAATTACTGGTTAAGGAAAGAAGAGAAAAGGAAAATTAGAGAAATGTTTAACAGGGATCTAAAAGATGAGAAAGAAATTAACGACAACATAATACAACTATGGGATAAAGAATGGCAGGAATACAATGGAGCGCAGCGATTACATAGAATTTTTCGTAGCATCGTCGATAGACTAAAAATAAATCACTTAAATCCAACATATGGATTGGTTCCTTATCTATCAGGCCATGGACCATACGAACAACCCCTCCACAGAATCAAGTTAAGACCCAGCCCAACGTGAATGCGAAGAAGGAACTCCTGAGCACCATGTCATGTGGTGTCCATTATTAGAAGAAATTTTAGAACTAAGAACTCAAATAAGAGAAAAACCGCTGAAAGAAATAATAGAAGTAGAGGAAGACTGCAAAAATTGGAAAATTTGACAAATGAATACTCCGAACTAAGACAAAAACTTACAGAAGAAGAATAGAAGGATGAGTGCAAGTGCAAGAATGTGTGAAGAGGTCCTCGGACTGGAGAAAAGACTCCTGGAACCCAAGCACTGGATTACCGTGCTTTCGCCGAGGACCAGAATGTGTGCTGCACCTCCAGCCTCTCGGTTTGGAAAGGAACTCCGGTGCAAGCGTGAATGTTGCGTGAGTGCATGAGTAGAGGTGAAGCGAGGATAGTGTCTCAGAGAGAAAACGTAGAGTAACTCTCGCCAATAGGACGGCCCATCCCGGGCGTGCCGGCCGAAGGATAAAACGGACCAGGGCCTGCACTAAGTGCTCTGAGTGGGCCCTGGACCTCAAGCCAGCACAAATGGGTGGAAACTGGCATTGATACGCAACTGACAAGTAAACCTTACGTTTGGGTGAATCGAGTTGCTGACGGAGACACATATGAGAAAGTAGTACTAAATGTGGTCAGTATTTCAGTGAAGTTATAGGTGCGAAGCTCCAGGGGTTTAGGAGATACAGCTACCAGAACATCACATGGAAGTACAGAATAGTCTTCATACAGTTGGAGGTAAAAGCTCTATAAGACCTATTGGAACGACAAAAGGTGAATAGCAAATATATAGATACATATTAGGACTAAAGAGAAGTCATATAGTAAGGGTATATCTGACGGCGGCCATCTTGAAATCCGCCATTTTGAATTAAGGTTAAGTTTTTAAAATAGGAATAGGGTCATGTGATACATGATTTAAGACTCGAATTTAATCAGAAGAACAATGGTGACGCTAATTTTGATTTACGGGCAATTGGTAAAAAGTTACAGGGAAATTAAATATTGTTGCAGCATATGTATTAGTCCTTTACCCCATCTTGTAAATTTTGTGTTAATGATAATAATTAAATAAAAAGCAGGTGGATAAATATTAGGTCTATGGTAAGAGTTGCCTTGAAGGCGGCCATGTTCAAATCCGCCATTTTGAATCAGACAAAGTTTTAAATAGCGAACGAGAAATAGATGTGAACAGGATACAAGAAAAACAACGAAATGGCGTGCAAGTACAGCATCAAACAACTAACATTGTAACGCCAACATTCTATTTTTGATTAACTTCTAGCCCGAAGTCATCTATTGCATTACTCTATTCCCATTTAATTTTGTGCTGAATAATGATAAAGCAAAAATGGGTATACCGTTGGATTTATGGCAAATTTGCTATTAATAAGATGTCACTGTTATGCATTTTGTTTAAAACTTTTGTCTGATTCAAAATGGCGGATTTGAACATGGCCGCCATCAAGGCAACTCTTACCATAGACCTAATATTTATCCACTTGCTTTTTATTTAATTATTATCATTAACACAAAATTTACAAGGTGGGGTAAAGAACTAATACATATGCTGCAACAATATTTAATTTCCCTGTAACTTTTTACCAATTGCCCGTAAATCAAAATTAGCGTCACCATTGTTCTTCTGATTAAATTCGAGTCTTAAATCATGTATCACATGACCCTATTCCTATTTTAAAAACTTAACCTTAATTCAAAATGGCGGATTTCAAGATGGCCGCCGTCAGGTATACCCTTACTATATGACTTCCCCCTAGTTCTAATATGTACCCATATATTTGTTATTCATCTTTTGTCGTTACAAGAGGTCTTATAGAGCTTTTACCTCCAACTGTATGAAGACTATTCTGTACTTCCATGTAATGTTCTGGTAGCTATATGTCCTAAACCCCTGGAGCTTCGCACCTATAACTTCACTGAAATACTGACCACATTTAGTACTACTTTCTCATATGTGTCTCCGTCAGCAACTCGATTCACCCAAACGTAAGGTTTACTTGTGAGAACACTAAAGCATCAAAGGAAAAGTAACAGGAAACGCTTATAGAGTAGCATCAGAAAATTAAAAGTTTTGAAAATGTGAAAATTTAGATAAAAGTAAGTGTAGTGTGTGTGTTTCATAGTGTAAGTAGTAGTTGGTGAAGGTTAGTGATTTCACCAAAAGCAGTCAGTGTCAATATATGTAGTGAGTGTAGTGTAGTGTTGATGCAAGATAGTGAAAGGAGGTAAAATATACAGGTGAAAAGCCAGTGTAAATAGTGCAAATGTGAAATAGAACACACAGGAGAGAAATGCACGCAGCAACCAGAGAAACCAAACATACAGAATGAAAACCTGAAGAAAAGAAGATGACCAATAGGTAAACACGAAGACACAAAACATACGACATACAAAACAACACACACGTAACAAACAAACTCAATAAAACAAAAAACACACAAAATCTCACAAGACTAGAAATGAGAGTAGAGTTAAGCAAATATTGTTTAGTTATTTTTGTTTTTGTTTTTTTGTTCGTTTTATCTTTTTTTGTCCAATCCCTTGTTTTGGTTTCACGTCCTTTTCCCCTTCCTTTTCCTTCTTCAAAATTATGAAATAAATAAACCCAAAAGAGAAATCATTCGCAATGATGATACTTCGCCGGTTTTGAATGCCGCTAAGCGAATGAAAAAAAAATGTCGGGTCGGGTTGTCGGGTCGGGTCAGCTCGGGTCGGGTTGTCGGCTCAGGTCAATCACGGTTCGGGTCAGTCGGGTCGGGGCGGGTCGGTCTTCAACCTGATCCGACCCGACCCGTTGAGAGCACTAGTCCACGCAGGAGCATGGCCCCAATGTCCCCCATGATAGCCCCTCAAGAGTGTCCCTCTCTTTTTTATTTCATTCGTATATTTTAATCCCTCGTAATGATTTTAATTGGATCGTATCTTTTAACTGAATCGTAATAATTTACTCGAACACTGTGTAAGCATACTAAAATACTCATTGTTAAATATGTGTGAGCGTAGTAAAAAGCTCCTTGTTAAAGTGGATGCAGAACCCCATCCAATGGTTTTGGGTTTTCAAATGGTTTCCTGGGTTCCAACGGACCTTCTATAGCCACTGTATTGCTCAGGACCTTTAAAATGGTTGTGAAAAGAGACACTCTGTACGGACCTTGGTCCCCGGGTTTCCAGGGACCTCCTGTCATGGCTCCCAATGTATTTTAAATTGGATTTGCTTTTTGCAAATTCAGAACACTGTGTCTTTATCCCATCTCCTTTCCTATGGAAGGTCGGATTAGAAACGAAGTTTCGTAGAAATAAAATTAAAATGGAGATTGAACCGGGACTTCCACGTCAAAGGCGTGCGCACCAATATTTTAACCAGCTCATAATTTTTAACAGACTGCTTCCATATGAAGCTGAGAGGAGTTATATTCCGAAAATATTTAAAATGTGTGAGTGTACTAAATAGAAGAGGGATTGAGCCCGGGACCCCTTATGTAAAAGCCGTGCACACTAGAGGAATCGAACTCGGGAACTCTTCTGTGAAAGCCCTCCTCACTAATATTTTCCCAATCCTTTCCTATGGAAGGGAGACCCCTAACACAAACTGAGCCCGGGACCCCTTATGTGAAAGTCCTGCACACCAATATTTTAACCAGCTCATAATTATTCGAACACTATGTGTGAGTGTACTGAAATGGAGATTGAGCGCGAGACCCCTTATGTGAAAGCCCTGCACAGTAATATTTTCCCATCTCTTTTCCTATGGAAA
This sequence comes from Thermobia domestica, assembly GCF_964235325.1. Taxonomy (NCBI): domain Eukaryota; kingdom Metazoa; phylum Arthropoda; class Insecta; order Zygentoma; family Lepismatidae; genus Thermobia; species Thermobia domestica. The sequence continues at coordinate 118,842,740 of NC_137454.1, read as the reverse complement.
GTCGGATTAGGAGGAGTATTGCACATTGATAGGGAGAGGGTTGAAACATATTGTGGATTCTCCGTCTGAAAGACGTCGCGAACTTTTGAGGTGGAAAAAATCTTTATTCACTTATTACTTTGTATCTTTTATTTTCCCATCACCTTTTATATGAAAAGCCGTATAGAAAATACTAAAAGATCGTTTTGCACAACGCAGAACTTCGTTTTGCACGCCCTTTTCTCATGGCTTTACAACAGTAACTAAAGTCCAACAGGAAGGTTGCTTTCTGAAAGTGAAAATGTGTGTGTTGGCTCTGACGTCACAGGGCTAATGAACTGCACCACCGTTATAAGGAAATACCTATTGTATTGGTGGCGCTTTCCCCATGCTGTTTTAATGCTTACGGTTGGCTGCATGTGAATGACCTGTGAACTGGGGAGGAGGAAGTAACTTTGTGATGAGCTGTTGCAACTAAAATTGCTTCCTTCCTCTACGTATTGCATACTGTACATGTAGACATTTCCCTTCCCCCTCTGCATGATTGAACTGAGTGATGTGAGTACCTGAAGGGATGCTCGGAACTGAATGCCAGGGTCAGTGCACTAATTGGCCATGCAGAGTGATTACTTGAAAAAGCAGATGAAAACCAATGATTTGAGAACACATTAAGAAAATTGATAGTATCAACAACCATACAGTAGAATAAAATTTTATCATACAAAGCGTACATGTACAGAGTTGGCGTGGGTCAATGAAAACTTGACCCACGACCCACTGACCCACCACCCACCGTGACTCACGACCCACTGACCCACCACCCACCGTGACCCACTCTGACCCACCATCACCCACTGTGACCCACCATCACCCACCACCCACGGTGACCCACTCTGAGCCACCACCCACCCTGAACCATTCATCCACTTTGACCTACTCTGACTCACCAAAATCCATCGTCATCAACTCTGAACACGATCACGATTGTAATTTGTGTAATCACTAAAACACCACGTTAAATTCAAGTTACAAATATGCATAATTCCAATTATTATGAATATTTATTCAAAGTAGTATATATAAAGCAAAGAAGAGACTTACTAAAAATTAGGTATAAAGTTGAGTTGAGCTGATTTTGAGTTTAACGTCCCGTTCAGCAGCGAGGAATCCGAACCACATGAGCTCCCGCCGGGAATCGAACCCGGGTCTAGGTATAAAGTTGAATAACACAAATAAGCCATTAGTAATACAAGTAAACATTTTCCGTAATTGGCAATTTTCCACCTTAAAACAAATCTGAAATCGGATTTATTTCCTGTCGGTAACTTTTTGGTGGTAAATCATCCGCAGTGGAATGATATCCATCCTTCAGTCAAGAAATAACTAGCTCGTCTACTTTGAGTTTGTCTAGCGGTGGGCCATTAACAATAATGAGCAACAAATTAGACAATGTTTGAGCACTTAGTGTATTTCTAATATCAGTCATCTGTAAATTCATAAGGGGAAACCCCCGTTCGCACTGTGTCGTGGAAATTGATAATATCTACTTCTACCCGATTTCTGCAACTTCTCATCGACACTCTACTTGTTAGACTTAAGTCTGATAACGATTTTTCTTGGTCTGGTTTGAAATACTCAGCAAGAAATATTATCTCTCTATCACCATACAACATCTTCTCCATATCGACCATGTCGACCATGGTAATGTCGACCCATGTAGAACAGAAACTTCATCTACCACGCCTTTGATAGGGAATCTTGTGCATAAATTATCAATTAAAGCCTGATAAACTGATGATTTCTTATTTGTTCATAAATTTAATTTTTGTAATTACACATGAAGGTTTGATACCATTACCAAATTCCCTCCCCCGTATAGAAAGCGAAAGGGAACGAGGTTCCTGGAGAGTGTTCAGAAGTGAATGGGAATTTCCCTCCTTCTTCAACTTCAATTTCCACACTGCTGTTTGCCATGTGCCAAATTACGATGAATTTCAATTAAATTATCATAGTATAATTATTTCCTTGTTGAATTATCAATACTTTTCAGTGGAAAAAAGTATGAAATTTCAAAGTTCCAAATCAAAGTAAGTATACCAACGTAAAGGGAGAAAAAGGATAAAATTTTCCATACAATTATGCGTACAATCCAAACTTCAAATTTCCGTGTAATTAAGCTTACAGTACAAATTTTATGCCTATTTTTCTCACAACTTTATGGGTTGATTGCCCTGTGCTGTAAGCGCTCCATATAATAAACATAAGCTTCAGCAATTATTATAGCAGAAAGCAATGGATATATGAAGCCAAGCACTGTATTTTTTGTTTCTAATTTTTTTTTAAATTACATTGATCGTTTTCGATCATTTTTACAAAACAACTCACTACAAATTCTCCATATATAGAAAGTGCCCCCCCTCCACATAAAGCAGAATTTTAAAAATGCTAGGACACATACTGTTTATTTTCAATAAAGAGTTAATACACTGAATTTCATCTCCGTAAGTTTAACGGTTTGCGAGATACTCATTTATTTTCGCAAAAAATCGGATCCTCACTACCTCCTTAGGATATTATGCATTATAGTAAAAGCAATATAACATCCCAATTTGGATTAAGGCCTAACTATATACCAAAAGTAATTTCATTTCACTTTGCAATTTGACCGTGATGATCAGGCACACAGTTACATTCAATTTTTTTTATATAATAATTTATATATTACAGTGATTCAAAAATGTATTTTTTCCAGTAGTTAGCTCTAAAAACTTACAGGTCTCGAAAGCCAAGTAGTAGTATAAGTCCTATTGCTATTATTACTATTAAAAATATCAATATCCAAAAGTGCCTGAAGTTCTTTTTTCACTTGGTTAGATTTACTCACCTCAGGTAAGTAGGCAGAAACAAGTGGAAAAGAAAGGGAAATGAAGGTCTTGAAAGTAAAACGGAGACAAATTTACCAGTCCTCAGAAGATACTGTCTACAATGCAGTGAGCAGAGAGGGTCGGTAGATCATACTGAATCGGTGGGTCGCAGTGGGTCACGGTGGGTGGTGGGTCACAGTGGGTCATGGTGGGTGAAGGGGCGCAGTGGGTCAGGTGGGTAGTGGGTCACAGTGGGTGGTGGATCGCAGTGGGTCACGGTGGGTGGTGGGTCACAGTGGGTCACCTGCTGTTGACCCGCGACCCACTGACCCACCCAGAAAACTTGACCCACTTGACCCACTGACCCACTCCATCTCTGTGCATGTAGTATACAGGGAAAACGAAATTTTAACTCACATGCAATAATCAAAGACCCATTTTGTAATATTTGAAATTCTATATGGAGAGAAATTTTTTAAGCAATGCCAGATGAAAACCATTGATTGAGAATACAATTTAATGAGTATACAGAAAGCTCTGATATGTATCGCTATTGGAATATAAAATACAAGTTTGCAATTATGTAGATCACATCTTGAAAATTTTTGCAGACAAGATGTCCCGATTGTCGTTAAAAGTTTGATGCCCTCCCAATGTCTATAATAAACTATATAAAATCCCCCTGATTTATATCCTTCATCCTTATTTTGTAATATCAAGAGGTTCATAGACTGTGTCTGTGCTGATTTTTGAATTTTGTGTTTTTATCTTCTTCATCATCGTCTTTGAAGACATGTAAGTTCTTTTCTTTCTTTTTTATGCTTTGTTATTTACTGTTCTTTTTATGTATGAAAAAAGAATTAAGACTTAATTTAGACTGCTGAAAAAACGGTGGGGTGGGGTGGGGATGTGGAAGTAAACGGGAGAACCCGAGACAAACCACGGATACAGTTATTGTTTATACTATAAACATTGTTAAGAGAAACTTGTTTTGAAATAATAATAATAATAATAATAATAATAATAATAATAATAATAATAATAATAATAATAGGATAAGGTTATATCTTTGAAAAAGTGGAATGAAAAGTGGGGAGAAAACGGGAGAACCTTGGGAAAATCCTTGGCTAAAGTCAACTTATGGTAGAAGCCTACATTGTTCAGTTGTTGAACTAAGTTTGTGAAAAAATGATGGGATATTTTACAATGCTTGAGAAATTGAATGACTGAAGAAAAGTTGGAGGAAACGGGAGAACTACGAGAAAATCCTTGGTCAATATCAACTTACGGTAGAAGCCTACATTGTTGAGTTGTTAAATTTTTGTGAAAAGATGATTTGGTATTTTACAGTCCTTGAGAAAATGATAGACTAAAGAAAAGCGGGAGGAAACGGGAGAACCCAGAGAAAACCCACGGATACATACACTTATTATATGGTATAAAGGTACTCAGAGAAAATTGTTTCTATATTATAAATATTTTTCTATGAAAAGACATTAAGAGGAAAAAATAATGGGTAGAATTAAGACTTATTTTATTGTTTAATGCTAAGGGTACATGGGACATGGAACTACACTTTTTTGTACTGCTCAATTTTTAGTTGTTACATAGCAAAGAAACATATTCTCAGAAATTTTGTTTGTAGTGATTTTAACAATATTCCGAACTGCAAAACCATCCGTGTTTAGGTCACAATTTTTTACACGCGAGTTTTTAAAAAAATAAACGCGGGTTATTTTACACGCGAGTTTTTTAAACTGGAGTACCACGCGGTTGCTTACGGTACTATACCGGACATAATTTAGGTTCTGAAGTCGCGTCTTTTAGGCTAAACACGCGCACATTATACAGTTGTGTTTTCTACGGCATTAAGTACATATAATACATGTTATTGCTGCGGTTTGTAACGCGTCTCACTACCGCCAGGGAACGATTTACGGTATAAGTGCCTCCTCCGGGATTTGAACTTAAAACATTTGCTATAAAAGACGTGCTAAATAGACGCTTCTGACGAACACTTTGTGCCTTTTACGGATCGCTTTCAATTTTTGCTGGATCTCATCTTCCATTCTCTAGTCTTCATTGAAGAAAACTCGGAGGAATTATATTCCGAAATATTAAAAAGCTCATTGTTAAAGTGTTTCGAAGTATATAAAAATGATGGGAGGGCTCCGGAACTTGTGCTGGTGGTACAATACGCAAGCTTCATTGATTATTAAATTTGTATGATTGTTTTAAACTGTTCAATAGGTTTTGATTTGATTTGATTTGATTTTGATTTGATTTATTTGCGTTCATTTGACCATACAGAGTACACAAATTTGTACATATGGTATAGAACATGTCATTTCACAATAATACATTGGTTAAATACAGAGTTAATAAACACATACAAATAAACTATAAGCATACGATATAAAACTAATTTTTTTTACAATAAAAGAAGGAAAAAATAAAGATTTGTTATTTAATCTAATGGTTAAAATATATCTACGTACTAAGTTTTATTGCCTTCAGAAATAATAAAGAATTATTCACCTATATACTCATCTACAGAATAATAAGATTTACAAATTAGCATATTTTTAACCTCTCTCAAAAACTTTATATCATCTTTTATGTAGAATATATTTCAATTCTCTTGGTAATTTATTATATAGCACCGCACCTCTATAAAATGTAGTTTTTTCAAACATACTTGTTCTGTGTGACGGCATTACAAATTTATCACAGTTTCTAGTTTTATATTCATGTACGTCGGCATGCGTTAAGTAGTTATCTATGTTTTTTCTCACTAATTTTAATACCTCATATATATACAAACTCGGTATCGTAAGCAATCTGAGTTCACGAAATTTACTTCTACAACTACTACGAAAATGGGAATGTGTAATGATACGGATTATTTTCTTTTGTAATCTAAATATTGTAAACAAATCATTAGTAAATATTGTAAACAAATAGGTACAATAATTTAAAATGATGATTTATTATAATAAATTTACATATCATAAAAAGACTGTACATGCCTAACAGAAAGAGAGAGAGAGAAAGTACGGTTAACATCCAGTCTGGACACTAGCTCACAGCAAACTAAATAATAGTTCCAAAGTGTGACAGTAGAGCGCGCTGCGAGCAGCGTTCTCGGCAACATGATAGGGGGTGATATAATAGCTGTTTATACGGTTTTGATACCATTTCCTTTTACGCCGTCATACGTAAAAGATCAATAGGAGTTTCGTCTAGGTGTTAAACAAATGTTTTAAACAGCTGTCTTTTAAATAAAGAATATTGGCGCAGAATTTTTAAAGGAGATAAGATTGTTATTGAGATCAATCATTAATATATTACAGCGAACTAATCCCTGCTGGACTTTTAGTCGACCCTGTACTTGGAGAAAAATATTCCAGTTTTTAAGGAGAGGCTGTTACTTTGTTGTTTGTTGGGCGACAGGAGTGCCGACGTGAGCACGTCATTTTGCTGTTTTTTAGAGAATAGCTACAGATTAAGAGGTGTGTATTTTATATTTCTTATAGTTACTGAATTGTTAAAAAAGAAATCAATTGCAGTTTTCCTTGGCTTGTTTTTAACCAGTATTAATGAACAGTGAGAGACTTTTTAAGTTGTATTTAATCTTCTGCGCACATAAAGTAAGTTAACTGCTGTCCTTCTGTTTTATTTATATGATTATTATATAACTGAAGCTTGAAAATAAGTAATTCATCTCTCCTTTCAAGGGCGGATCTAAGGAGGGGCTAAGGGGCTATAGCCCCCCTTGACGCTCAGGTTTACACTGTATAAAATGGACTTCAATCCTGCTTTACACTGGATAAAACGGACAAACTATGGCTTAGGCCCCTCCCTTGATCATATCCTGGATCCGCCACTGTCTCCTTTATACATTATTTAACTGCTGTTTGAAAATATCTGATTGCTTTCTTTGTTAAACACAATTTTATCCAGTATTAATGATCAGTAAGAGAGACTTTTTAATTGTAGTTAATCTTCTACGCACATAAAGCAAGTTAACTGCTCTTTCTCTTTTACTTATATGATTATTATATAAATGAAGCTTGAAAATAAGTAATTCATCTCTTCTTTATACATTATTTAACTGGTGTTTGAAAATATGTGACTGGTTTCTTTGTCACACACAATTTTATCCAGTATTATTGATCAGTAAGAGAGACTTTTTTTTTAAAAAAAATTGTAGTTAATCTTCTGCATACATAAAGTAAGTTAACTGCTGTTTTTGTTTTACTTATATGATTATTATATAACTGAAGCTTGAAAATAATTAATTCATCTTTCTTTTGCACAATATTTAACTGTAGTTTGAAAATTTTTGACTGGTTTCTTTGTTACACTCAATTTTAACTGATATTAAGGAACACTGAGAATTTTTTTTTTTTTAAATATCATTACTAAATGAGCTTGATAACTGAAAATCCTTGTTCTCCCTTGTTTATTTCAGATGGATTTCTTCAGCCCAACTGAAGAATTCAATATGGTTGATGAGGTTTACTACAAAAAGTGTTACGCGGTCTAAACGAGTACCCGAGGGTTTTCAGCGTTTGGACAGCCATAATGGAACTACAACGATTGGGACATCGGGACTCAGAGAGATGCGATGCACTTTTACGCGTCCTTCGTGTCTTTAAAGGTAATGATATATTACTCTTGCAGCATTGTGTATCCAGTGCTGATGTGCTAGAATTGTTTGTTTACAGATTTTTCCGTAGTAAAGAAGCTTATGATGGCGCTCAGCATAAACTTATGTATTTATTTTCTTGTGGGGAAGGTCAAGTAGATAGGATAAAGGATACAGAGTTATCTAACTTTTTTGATTTTGGGATGCAGTTTGTTTTTAATCAATGTGTAATCCCATCTAAAACCCCCATAGTCGTGACCCATCTCATATACATCTATTCTATTCTTTCTGCATAATACTTTACTATTTTATCATGACTGAAATCAGAAAATTTCAGCATCATTACATTGGAATCGTAAGAGGGTGTAATTACTGAATTCACTACAGCTCCATTTTTTCCTTCTCCCAGAACAGTGATGTCTTAGAGTAGTGGCTTAAGCCTTAGTTTCGTAATGTTAGGGACGCGAGTTCGATTCCGTGTGTGGCAATTCAGTAAAATTTTTCAATCTACAAAACTGATAATTTTGATGTATACTAACATAAAAAATATTCAATTTCTCTGGGTCTAGGAGTTGAGACGACCTCCTTCACAGGTGAAATGCCAACAACACAGAATTACACCATCCGTGTCAACTTCATTCGTAACCGTCTGGCAAGTAACGTGTTTGGACAAGAATTAATGAATATATAAGGGATAAATACGTCCTTACTGCTGTAGTATGGGGAAAAGTGAGCTCCAAGGAATTGTTCGTAGCTGTGCACAAATTGCAAATTGTGATCGAACTTACAACGCTAGTCACGTCAAGATCTTCTCTGGACTCGACAAATTCACCTTCCTCCATTCCTTCTCCTACGTACCAATGAACAATAAAGGAATAACATAATTACAACACCAATTACATAAACATTATCTTCCCATTGAGAAAAATTACTAGTTACCACAACGGGATTTCAACCCAAGTAGCTGCAATGAGAGTTTCCTGCTTTCACAATTTTTTTTCAAGAAATCGCCCCAACCGGAGTATTGTACGCCACTGGCACCTCTTGTCCTTTCGACGTATTCCAAACACTACTGGAACATGAACACAGAAATACTGAGGACGATTAAAATTCCGACCTTGCTCTTCAGAAGAATTCAAACCCCTAGTTTATTGCGCCTCATGATCATGTGGCCTCAATTTGCCACAAACTCCTCAGATGAATATAAGAAAATAAACTAGTTGTTATGGAACATAAACATAGAACTGTCTATTTCTACACGTGTTGATATAACTTCAAGAATGTGAAAATAATTTCTGTCGTCTTTTCTTCTTTGGAAATTATAAGTTATGTAAAAGACGAAATGTTATGTAAATCGGGATAATCCCTGCAACTGATGGCCAGCTCCGTAACTTAGATTCTTTTCTTGGGGGCTGTGGCGTGGGAGACCCGGGTTTATTTCCCGGCGGGAGCTCAAGAGGATTCCGCGTTAATCAGTAGGTCAACGTCTCATATAGCCTCGCTGCTGAATGGGACGTTAAACTCAAAACGAACTCTATTCTTTTCTGGGCGTAAACATTAATAAGCTTATTTGGCCACCTAGAGAAAATTGATTTCCAATTATTGGACCCCTTCTGTCCAACTTTCTCTTAATATTTATGGGTCCACCGGAGCCTGTGGGCCCTCCCGCACGGCAAGGTCTGAGGTTCCGTTAGTTACTCCCTGGGCCCATTCCATACATGGCAAAATTATTAAGGGGACAATATTGATAAATCTCAAAGCCATACGAATAAATATTACTCAAATGGGTCCACGGATCATTTTTGTTCTATTTACCTTTTGTGTGCTGTTCTGTTTATGTAATGTAGCGACCCTAATTGATGCTTCATTTCTAATTTCATGTTCGTATCGTATATGGAGTAAGAAAATTTTGTCTCAAAATGGGCCTCGTCGAACGGCGGGGAGCTTCTCTGGGCGCGGTTGCCCCCCACAAGTTACGGCTCTGCCGATTACGTAGGCTCAACTTGAAGAACATTTCATAATACTTTCTTCATTGAGCAACGTGTATATAACTTATTTTTGAGTTAAACAAGGAAATCTCGAGTAAGTCATTAAGACACTCGCACAAGTTGCTTATATTTTTTTTTAATATTTTTATTTATATTTTGTTTATATTTGTCTGCTTTTGTTATATTTGAATATCTTGTTTATATTTTTCCATGAAACGATTTTAACTAGTTATTAGTTTTGATGGAAGATTAAGCGGCGCGTTGGGTGAGTGGTTAGGACATTGAACTTCTGTTCGGTAGACCCGGGTTCGAATCCCGGCGAGGCTGAAACTTTTTCAATTATTCCTGTTTCAATTTAATTTCAATACCTACTCAGTGTGATAAGCAAGATCTCTTCCCTAGAAAGATGTTGGAGTGAAGTGAATTGGAGAAGGTTTCTCAATGGAGGCAATCATTTAGAAAGTTATTTCCAGTAGTTGTTCTAGATTTGATATTTTCAGTTACTTTCAAGCATTTTCTGATTCATATGTGATCAGTGTTTTTATTTCTTTGATTATACTGTATGTAATAAAAAAAGCACATTACATACACAGCAATATTGAGATTAACATATGATGTTCATTGGACAACACGCTCTAAACAAGAGAGATTGATCTCAGAATGGAGAAATGTTTCGTGCCTCATCTACTCAAAATTTTACTTCCATACAGACTCAGTGCTACCAACTGCTGTCAATGCCGAGAAAAGTTACGTGTAAGTTGGGTTGCATCTGTCTAGGCGTTCTCACAACTGCAAAAGACCTGGACCCCAAGTAATGGAATTAGAGCGCTTAGGGGGGGATTACTTTTGTGGCTGGCTGTAGCTACCTTCATTACCGAACGCTAATTGCTTTTATTTACTTATTTCTTAAGTTCTCGTTCGACATTTATTAGAAAGAAACATTCCAATTTGTACTTCCCAGTTTATTAATATTATTTTGCCAGAAATATTGTACACAGAATGCTGAAATTTTGGATTTTGTCATGAAGCTACTTCTTTGTAATCCATCTCTAAGGCAGCAAGATCTTCTCTGGACTCGACAAATTCACCTTCCTCCATTCCTTCTCCTACGTACCAATGAACAAAAGCTCTTTTATTAAACATTAAATCAAATTTATGATTTAGTCGAGCCCATGCTTCAGCGATGGCCGTTGTATTACTCAACATACAAACTGCTCGAAGAACTCTGGCTAGATCACCACCAGGAACTGCAGTTGGCGGCTGGTAATTGATTCCCACCTGAAACAAAACAACTAAAAACATTTCAATTTTTTATGTTAAAATATGGATTAAACCATAGATGTCACGATGTTCATGTCATAAGCGGTAGTACCATTTTATTGTCGACATTACATAATATATATTCTAGTTTGGTTGATATTTTAATGTAAACTGTGTAATAAAAATATTATGTGTTCCTTTCTTTTAAAAAATAATATTGTTCTTAGTGTTATAACATGACCAAAAACGGCAAATCAGTCGGAGATTTTCATTGACCGGAACTGTGCTCATCCTGTATTTCATATTTTTAGTTTCATTTTGTTCATAATTTCAATATTTTATAATTCTTATTTTTTCAGTTTCGATTCATAAATGTTTTTAATTTATATACGATAATTTATATATGTATAAGATGTTTACAAAGTTATGTTCGTTGACTTCGAAAGCAACGATGTCCATCCAGGGAGAATGTCAAGAAATCTTAATAATTTAATCTTATTTTATTGAAAATAATTAATATTGGAAACACTTTGTATGGTAATTCTTAATTATTGAAGATTATCAAAGTTTATTTCTGTTTTAATAAGTTTCATAAAACACTGTGAATGTAGCTAATGTTGTAAGTTATATCTAAAGTAATTTCTGTTAATGTATGCGATTGGTAATTGTGTGTTTTGATGGTCACACACACACGTTTCATCGAACAACATAGTGTAAGTTATGTTAAATTCTAAATAATATGATGCTCAATCTTAAAGAAAATTGGTTAACTAAGATTTCTTAATTAAAAAATCTAATACACGTACGTGCATGACTTCAACCCAGAATTTGAAAACTCAAATTTTGAATAATTTTGTCGTAGCACTTTGCTTCGTTGTAGTCAAAAAGTAAAAGTGAGGCAAACATAGAAACCAAAAAACTGTCAAAACACTTAGGTGAAATTAAAAAGTAAAACACCAAAGTCTTAAGAACAGATGAAGTAGACTCACAAGGTTTCCAGGTAGACTGAGCATGTACATTTAAAGTAGCTACACGCTGCTTTTAAACTTGCAGAGTTTAAACAACATTATCTATGTAAGAGGCAATCCGAATGAAATCGACCAATGATGGTTGCTGACAAAATTTAGTTCTTTATTAATTTTTTACCTAAGTTTGTACCACATTTAGGGAGTATATAGTTGTGCAGTAGCAAGTGGGTAAAATTGCATATTAGGGTTTTCTTCACTGGGACTTCATATCATGAAGCACCATTGGAGTGAATATAAACTTTGTAGTAAAAGTCAAAAGAACACGAAAGTAATGTTAAATGGGTAAAGTGTGCATAATTTATGAATCATATCTTGTTCAAAAAACGAAAGTCGTCTGTTATTTCTTTTCTTCCTATAGCGCTGCTGTTAAGACATTACTGAGGTAAATAGTTGACTAATTTGTGTACAGAGTTTGGCACTGATATTGAAAGAACGACCTGTAGGAGTTGTGAACTCTGTGGGTGTGAGTTTCCGGCGAACCTTAGTGATTGGCACCCACACTTTGTCATTCGTACATAGTTTAAAAGAGGTTCTTGGGCCATGGGGATGGAAAAAGTGATCAAAAAGATCGTTATTATTCTGACTGATGTTTTCAATTCCCCAATCCACCATATCTGTCATACATACAGGCTACAGTATCATTAGGTTCAAATGACAAATGCTATGTTCTGGAAGTACTGAAGTACTGAAATCAGTAAATTCATCTGATTGTGAGTATTCATAACATCTGATTTGTGTTTTCATCAGAGGTACAAATCTATGATATGATTTGGCATTAATAATTCTTTTACAAGTAGCAAATCTCGAATTTCTCGCTGTTCGACTGCACTTCTGATGAAACATACATAAACTGTATGCCTGACATACTATATCAACACAAAACCTGCACATTTGTTCAGTTTTTAAAACCGTGAATTTCACATAAGTGCGACAACTTATAATTCAGAAGCTACTCGACTCTCAGTGATGCAATAGTTACTGCATAACTATCGTCTATTCTGTGCAAATTTGGGATTTTTCACTTCTGTCCTGCCTGAGATATTTGATGGTAAAAATACACGATTTTTGAAAATTCATAAAGTTTAAAAATTTTCAAACAATCAAGTATAAGGTTCTCAGATCTGAAACTTGTTTGGGACGTTGTTTACTATCTAGTATCTACGTAGACAAATAATTGAATGTTACTCTTATTTATTTCGTTTCAAAATGTACATTCCAAAATAGCCACTTCTAGGTCTTCAACCTCAATGTTCAGAGCTTCTTTTCTCGACGTTCTAAAGTACGTCTCAATGTGCACAGACCACACAATGTTGTCCATTCCATTATCTTTCTATGGTTTTGGTTTGAACTCATTATCTTTAAAACCTAAAAAGTTACAGCGTTTAACGGAATCCTCTGAAAAGTGCAAAATACGCTCAGGCGCTACACAAAATGGCCCCCAGAAACGAATCTGAGCGACTAAAAAAATAAATGAATACCCGTTTTCAACTCCCTAAATGTAGTACAACCTTAGGTTTAAAAAAACCAAAATTAATAAATTTTGTCAGCAATCTTTGACCTGTGTAGTGTATCATACATGCCCCACCGGAAGTCAAGGAAGGAGCTGTACCACTAGTTAGATAATTTAATAATAAGCAATACTTCCTCGCATCATAGCAGCAGCATATACAACACACACATAACGGCGCGTAATTAGATTGGATACCCCCCTTAGGCAGCTATAGTAGAAACCAGAGGCTTATCAAAATCAAAACATTATTCCCAATTAAAAGGTATACCAATGAACAATTTATTAACGAGATCATATAGAACAAGCAAACAACACACACACACACACACACACACACACATATATATATATATATATATATATATATATATATAAGTGAAGCTTATATAGAACAAGATGTAAATATATAGTATATATTCTCAAATTTCAATTTCAATTAACCTCTCTCTATATATGTAACACGGTAGTAACAGTAGATTAATATCAAATTAGCAAAAATAATTGAATTTAATTATACATTAAGTTAACACTACTTTTACCTGTAGATGAAAAGGGCAACTTCCAATGGTCAACTCGGGAGTGAACGATGGCAGGAAGTTTCCCAAACACAAAATATCATATATTAAAGAAAGAAAGAAAACACTGAGGAAAAAACTAGAATAAAAAAACAAACTACAGAACTAAATAAATGAACACTTCCGTCTTCGATCCATTCCCTCGCTGTCCATTGAATTGCAAGGCACAATTTTACATTTTAAAAAATCCAACCAATACGCACCCGATTTGAAGTCAATCTGACAAACGGCAGAAGGAATTCAAATCACGGAGCCAGACATGACGTCATGTTCTATACAATAGTACCAGAACAATTAACCAATAGAACACCAGAATGACAAAACATTTTTTTAGAGATATTAACGTTGAATATACTACATGGTGGGTCCCCCCGGAATTCAAAAAATGTAAGAAACATTTTTTGAATTACCAGAAATATGAAACACTTATGGAAATGAAAACAATTTTGTTAGTAATGGTGATAGATGAATATGAAGTATGAAAAGACAAAACAACACACTATAAAAAAATAATGAAAGGGACCATCAAATAATATAAACCCAAATTGACAAAATATATTCAAGCATATCATTAAATATATTGTAGTTTTGGTAAAACCTTACTAAATACAAAAGCCACAGTAGTTTTACCATGTTATAAAATGTAAACATAACATAGGTTTGAATAAACCTTAAATATCCATAGACGATGAGATTCAGATCCATAAGGCGCAGAATGATATACATGTCTCAAATAGAAGTGTAGACTGGCAAGTCTTTACAAATTGGAACAAACGGATTTTTTTATAAATCAAACAGCTCCCTTACACCTGAAAAAGAAATAAGTGTAAGAACCTCACAAATATTACACCAAACTTTACAATTCGGGTTCAGGAGTTTCACGTCTTTCATACTTTTTTAATTGGCTAACATGAGAAGAAAATTTTCGGTTTTTACTTTCGTCTAAAGGAATTATAGAATTCGGACCAGCAAAGGAGTCGATGCGGTGCGGTATCTGTTATGGACGACTTAAAGTGAGATTTCCAAAGAACTAATTGGCCTACCTGAAAAGTAACTGGATTATTACGCTGCAGGAAAAGATGCCTTCTATCTTCCCAAGCTCTATGCATATTTTTCAAGGCATCGGACCATACCTCTACTGAATTATGTAAGTTCAGGTCAGAATCCTTTACAGACCATTTAACTAATAAAGGATCTAAAGCTTCACATCCCAAATAAAGCTCAAATGGTGATGCCTTTAATTCACAATGTTCAGAAACGTTAAGAGAAAATTAGATCGGATATAGGAAATTGCTCCATACCGTCTGATTCTCAGAGCAATAACATCTTAATGCATTCTTTACCGTTTGAACATATTTTTTCAGCTGCGTTTCCAGACGCAAAGCAAGCTGAACTACGTATATGTTTGATCCCTAGTCCAAAGAGAAAACGACGAAACTCCTCGCTACAAAAGTAACTAGCCCGATCCGTGGATAAAGCAAAACAATGACCAAAACGACAAAATATCTCCTTCATTGCTTTAATAATAATTCTACTGGTCGCATTACGTAATGGAACTATGTGCAAAAACCGGGAGGCGTTATCCACAAGTAACATTATGTACCTATAGCCATTGCTTGGGATTAAGGGATCGGCCAAATCACAGTATAAATGTCCCTGGGGTTGTGTTACATATTTAGAAGACAAAAGACCTTGGGGCTTTTCAAAACGTGGTTTCGAAATCTGACATTCATGACATGAGCGCACGTACTGATGCACATCACGAATCAAAGAAGGCCACGTAAAATAACGTTTAATTTTACTAAGTGTTTACAATTGCCTGTATGTGTTCCCACCAAAGTTCCAGAATGATAATATTCCAATACCAAAGGTCGTAAAGACTTAGGCAATAGAACCTTGTACGGATTATACCGTGCTTTGTTCTTTTATATAATAAACCACGTGACAAACGATATTCTCTCCAGACATTTCCTGCAGCTTCAGTTTTCTTATAAATATCTGAGATATCCGGATCCTTTATTTGCTCTTCTTTTACATTATAAAATGCCAAAGGAGTATTCAACAGGCTTGAAGCCAAAAATTTACGTTGGTATACCTCCTCATCTATTAGTTCATCTATAAGGTCATACAAACTTGAATCATATATTCGACTCAAAAAATCTGCGTTAATCATCTTGTTGCTCGGTACATGCTAGATATCGAATTTAAATTCTAACAATCTATGAATCATAGTAATATATCGTGTGATTTTTTTAGGGTTACGCAACACGCAAGCTAAAGCATGGTTATCAGTTAATATTGTAAATCTCGAAACAAGATAGTGCTGAAAACGAGTAATAGTATTGTATAAGCTAGCCAACTCCAAGGCAAAGATAGGACGATTATAGTCCGAAGGTTTGTTTTCTGCTATAGAACGATAGGTTGATAGAAACCGCTGGAATCCTTCTGTAGGATCACACTTCCGAATCCTCGCAAACTAGAATCTGCTTCTATGAAAAACCTTTTACTCATATCCGGAATCTTTAAGATAACCTGCTCTTCAAAAGCGTCCTTAATACGAGCTAATGCCTCAGATTGTTCTTTACCCCAAACAAAAGGAATTTTAGGTGATTTCAAGCAGGGCCGGATTTAGCATTTTGGCGCCCCTAGGCCCAATAATTTTTCCGCCCCCTAGTCTCGTTAAAGTTACTTTCCTAAAAACCTTTATTAAAAAATTATATCAGGCCTATATGTTAATTGGTTAAACACCACTCCACGATGCAATTTTATCATTGCAGGTTTTTTGAGGAATTTACTTGGTTCTGGGCTTTACAAAATACCGTTAATGTATTAACAAAAGATTGGTGAATAACTTTGGTTTTGTTCAATTTAGCCATTTGGGAAAATAAAAATAATAATAAAAAACTTTGTAATACATTATAAAATAGTTTTAATCTCAGAAACACAGCTTACATGAAGTATTTTGATAACGTGACACAAAAAACTGTTTTTTAAAGTAAAACTAGATATTTTGTATGTACAAATAGTAAATTGTACTAGTATAAAAATGACATTTTTCCGTTCGATTACGGGATTGCCGCTCAACGACATCCCTACAGCTAGTTCTCCCGTGTTTAAGATCAATGTTGTAACGAAGTTGATGCATAATGTTGAAAAATAGTTTAACTTTACCAACAATTATTTGTTCCAATGAACTTCGAAATCAGAATGCTTTATTAGCCTAATTTTTTTAATCAATTCAAAAAATATGTTAAGTTATGGCTATTTATTTTTATTTCTAGATATTTTTTAATTTTTTTCTCTCGGCCGTGCGCCCCCTGGGAGCTTGCGCCCATAGGCCCGGGCCTATTGGAAAATCCGGCCCTGATTTCAAGTCTTTTATGGGACGCATAATCTCAGCAAAATTACTAATAAACCGACTATAAAAAGACAAAAACCCAACAATAGATTTGACACCCTTCCTATTACGAGGAGCAGGTAAATTTCGTATAGCTTCAAGTAGATCCGGAATCATTTGCATAGTTCCTCCACCTACGCGAAATCCCAAATTATCTATCTCCGTTTGAAAGAAGGAACATTTTACTGGTGAAATTGTAAGACCTCGTGATCGAAGTCGATCAAGCACTGTCTTAATGTTTTATGTTGTTCAATTGAATCAGAATAGAGTACAATATCATCAGCATATACTTCGACACCTTGTTCCTTCAAATCATTAATAGCATGCGCTAAAGCCGCCGTCCCAGTACAGAGTCCCATAGGATGTACCCGAAAATGATAACTTTTATTGTCAAAAGAAAAAGTCCGTATATTTCCGACAGGATTCATCCAATACTATCTGAAAAATCCCCTTTTACAATCGAATCTGGACATAATACGAGCATTAGCCAGTGTAGCAATAGATTCTTCCATGTTAGGGGTAACTATATTATCGGCTTCCACAAGCTTAGATAATTTACCAAAGTTGAGAACTAGCCGTTCTCTACCTGCACTATTTTTGACAATAAAGCAAGGGGAGAGATACTCACTAGTACTCTCCACGATAACCCCGTTATCCAAAAGTTCTTTTAAAATTACACGCATTTCTTGATTTTGTTTACTAGACATAGGGTATTGTTTTTCACGAAACACAGTATCCTCCTTAACCCGGAACTTGTACTTAAAATCTTTAATTCTGCCGATATTTGATGTAATCACATCAGTATAATCATTTATAGTATCCTGTACAAATAAAGGGAAGGTACGATCTTCATTAATAAGTTCATTATCAATGTTTTCCACAATTAATTTTCTATTTGTATTATCTAGTTGATTAACAGACGATTTGTTATTTAAATTATGCATAACTCTATTGTCAATCGCTAATACCTCATTGCTGTTCGAAGGTACTTCTGAAACACCCTGTACAACATTACATTCAACAGGTGATTTAACTCGTAACTCATTTTTACATTCTATTACTTTTTTATTTTGAAAAAAATCTTTATTAGTAGCTTGTGACGTTAAAGACCAAGAATTTTAAAAAGAATTATATTCATTAAATTGATTTAAAGCAGAACAAGCGTTTTTAAAAATAACAGGTTCTTCAGATAAAGCAAAGCTTTGTTTATATTTAGTAACACACTCTTTACTTTGCTGTAGTACTGCTTCCTTATCTCCAACAGGTTGTTGACCGGGTGGCAGAGCTGTATTGCGTGGCACCTGGTTTAGTGAGAACTCGCTCGTTGTATCAGGAATGCAACAGGTGTTATGACCTTGACCATGGAAAAGGCTCTTATCTTCACTGCCCAGCTGATTTTCAACATTTGGTTTGTCGCAGGATGTGCGGTTCCTTGTAAGATAACCTATCAAATATGATGTAGAATAAGAACCCATCTTCCTGCAACCAAAAGGAAAAGGGCCAGAATATTGTCCACAAAAAGGAGGTTTGGAAACATACGTAATGTTGAAATTGTGATCAGGAAAGAATATACTTCGTTCTTTAACATCCAATTTAAAGGCAGTCTGCTCAATAAAAGGCATTCCTAAAGTAATATGTTGGCCATTGGGACAATGTTCGTTTATATACGCACAAACAGTTAACTCTTGCTTATTAATTCTCAACGGGAGCAAACAATTTTTGTGTAACACTAAACGATAGTTTGTAGCAGTACGTCCCACAAAGCTAACATGTATTTTTAGGTTCGAATCCCGTTGTAGTAAATACTGTAACACTTCGTTACTTATAAAATTAACACTTGAAGCACTGTCCAAACATGCAAAGTATTTTTATCATAGAAATCGACTTCAATAAATATACCACCTTTCCCAACTAATGGAGGTAAGGTTCGTACACCACAGTCCGAGGTTCGAATCTGCTGAGTATCAGAAACCTTTTGAAAATCAGACACCTGTCCTTTGTGGAAATTACCCGATCTGTTTCGTACAAGAGGGTGAACTACACTACGCGATCTAATGTCACTGCTTTTACGATTTATATCAAATGATGATCCACCAACAGGTTTTGATGCTGCTTCGTAAAGAGTTCTAACTGTGAGTAAGCCTTCAAAGAGTTCATAAGTTCATCACACGTTTGAGGATGCTCACTATAAAATACATGCGATCTCACATCCGGTCTACAACCACTAACCAATGTTAAGATGTACGTTTAATCATAGATTTGAATATCCAATATACGTGATACTTGATAAAGTCTACGTGAATATTGCAAGACCCCTTCACTTTCGCTCTGAGGCTTATAAAAATATCTCGTGGTAAGTTGCTATAGCCACGTCAGAAAGCAACTCAGTCATCACATATTTACATAAATCTCCCCAGTTCCTCGTTGTTTTAACACTGTTCTTAATACACTGTAGTAATGGATTTCTAGTTTTTGTTTGTAAAGCGTATACCACACAACGAATTGGAAATTCATTGCCACTTAAAAAATCGTCAATTTTACATATAAAATTGAACAACCTGTCAGGGTCATTACCATCACAAATTGGAAGATTTTCCACAAATCTATTTAACACCGTCAAAGCAGTATTATTCTCCAAACGAGAAGAATTGGTACGGAAATGAGCGTCATCATCTATGTCCTTTGTATAATCACTATGGTAGCTATTACCAGATACTGTACTTGTACGTTTAGGAATAGCACCAGTTGACCTAGCAGATCCCGTATTATCCTTATTAGCAGGTACCCTAGAAGACATCGGACCCACCTTTTCAGCTATGTCTTCTAACATTTCTCCTAATCTTTCAATTCCAAAAAATAACTTATCAATTTTATCTATATTTAGAGGCGGCGTTTTTACACCGTCATCATCAAATCCGGATATAGTATCTGAGGCTACCTTATCTTTATCTACACCTTCGGCCATGTTTAATATATAATACGAACAGCAAGGGCATTAAACTAATACAATATGTAAGAGCCTCGAATTGGTGAGATTGACTTCAAACCATTTATATGTAGTGTATCATACATGCCCCACCGGAAGTCAAGGAAGGAGCTGTACCACTAGTTAGATAATTTAATAATAAGCAATACTTCCTCGCATCATAGCAGCAGCATATACAACACACACATAACGGCACGTTATTAGATTGGATACCCCCCCTTAGGCAGCTATAGTGGAAACCAGAGGCCTTTCAAAATCAAAACATTATCCTCAATTAAAAGGTATACCAATGAACAATTTATTAACGAGATCATATAGAACAAGCAAACAACACACACACACACACACACACACACACATATATATATATATATATATATATATATATATATATATATATATATATATATATATATATATATATATATATATAAGTGAAGCTTATATAGAACAAGAAGTAAATATATAGTATATATTCTCAAATTTCAATTTCAATTAACCTCTCTCTATATATGTAACACGGTAGTAACAGTAGATTAATATCAAATTAGCAAAAATAATTGAATTTAATTATACATTAAGTTAACACTAATTTTACCTGAAGATGAAAAAGGCAACTTCCAATGGTCAACTCGGGAGTGAACGATGGCAGGAAGTTTCCCAAACACAAAATATCATATATTAAAAAAAGAAAGAAAACATTGAGGAAAAAAACTATAATAAAAAAAAAACAAACTACAGAACTAAATAAATGAACACTTCCGTCTTCGATCCATTCCCTCGCTGTCCACTGAATTGCAAGGCACAATTTTACACTTTAAAAATCCAACCAATACGCACCCGATTTGAAGTCAATCTGACAAACGGCAGAAGGAATTCAAATCACGGAGCCAGACATGACGTCATGTTCTATACAATAGTACCAGAACAATTAACCAATAGAACACCAGAATGACAAAACATATTTTTTTAGAGATATTAACGTTGAATATACTACACCTGGAAATTGGTCGATTTCATTTAGATTGACTCGTTAAGTATAAATCTTCTAACCTTTCTTCGTCTATTCTAAAGATGTCAATCATTCTAATATAACATAACATACATCAGCTACACGAACACATGAATACATACACAATACATAACATTTATAGATAATATACATGTTAAATGTAACATCATTTGTATTTCTCTTTCACATACCTATTTCTGTTTTGCCGTCTTAAAACAGTGGTAAAAGAAATCTCATTAGTCCCTTATTTATAAACCTCTCGCAAGTAGCACTTTTAGGTAAATATTTTCACATTAGCAATAGAGGTAATTTAAAATGTACCAATGTGAGATTACTCCAAATGTTTTACATTAAAAAAGGCTACATTCAAACATCAATTAAAAAATAGTAACCCAGGTTGACATTATTATATATTCTTGTTTGGTAGATGTTTTAATGTAAACTGTGTAATAAAAACATCATGTGTTACTTTCTTTAAAAAATAATATTGTTATTAGTGTTATAACATGAGCAAGAAGGGCAGGTCAATGGGAGAATTTCATTCGCCGGAACTCTGCTCTTCCTATAATACTTTTATTTCACTTCAGCCAACTGTTTTCCAGCCAACAGGGACACTTTTGACTATGTTGATATAACTCCTTTGCTGACAAGTTTTTACAGCATACTTCCTTTCAAATTATTGTATAAGCAGGATCACAAGCAACTCTTGCAAGAAATGTTAAGGAAACTCTTTTGAAGTTACGTACACTTACGATTTTTTCTAGGATATTTGTAACTTTCAAAGTGTAGTTATTATACGCCGAAAATTTCTCCACTTTAAGATATCAAATACCTTGAAGGTTTAAAAAATTATTTTTTTTTCTGTTTTCATGAAGATCGATTAACCTGTTTCCAAGTTAAAATTTTAACTTCTACATAATAAAGTGCATAAAATGTTGCTAAGTTAATTTTTCGAGAGTCGAAACTAAACTAAATACCTTTCTTGTACCCCAAAAATATATTTCTACAAAATTTCATGATGATCGTAAGAGTTGCTTTTAAGTTTAAATTTTGACGCCCTTCAAATCACACGCCGTAAAATGTAGCTGAGAAGCTTGCGTTACAGCATTTCAAAGTCGTAACAATCAAACGATTTAAATTATTGTTATCTGTGTCTTGTTAAGCGTATGTTATCGTTTGAAATGATCCATTAAAATCAACATTCCTTGTAATTTATATTGTAAATTAAATATAGAAATGTCCCGACTTACAAGAACTCGGAGTTACACGGTTCTTGATTTTTGAGACATCGCCATGAACTGAACATGTAGCTCATTTGATGCAAGAAGTTGTTAACCTCGTCAGACAATTACATTTGGAAGTCAATGGTGATTATGTAAATGATCTTTCAATCGATGAACTCATAGAGATATGTGAACAAAATTTCACTAAAGTATCCGACACTTTAGACCAAGTTCCACTAATAAAGCACTGGCAATTGCAAGCTTGACAGAAGTTCTCGGTTTAATTGAAGAGGGCTCAAATTTAGAAAATGTAGACTTCAACACAGAAAGGAATATAAAAAATATTAGCTTGCCACAAAGAAATTCTTCGTGAACAAAAAGAAGGCATTGTATCGTCAGACGAACTTATTAGAAGTATCGACAACGCAATAACTTTTATGCAACTTATTTGTTTCTTTTTAAAATCTTTTGTATTACTATGTACGTATAAAGAATTACACATTTATTAAATATCTGTATTTTACTTTTCTTCTAAGGTAGAGTTTTTATTAGTCCTTGGTCCTAATTAAACAAAATTAATACTTATTTACGTGGGAAGATGTATCACGACTTACGCGAATTCCACTTAAACGATTTTGTCGGACATACTTACTTCGGGGTATTACTATATTCTTTAGGAAATGTATATGATTCTCAGTTCTCTATAATGATAATAGTATCGCGTATCTTCTGTTCTTACCTTGAATCCTGTTGGACACCATTCAACAAAACGAATGGATCTGTGGCTCTTGATGTTAGCAATAGCACTGTTGACATCAGTAGGAGATACATCACCTCTGTATAAGACTGTGCAGGCCATGAAACTTCCTCTTCGGATATCACATTTTACCATCTGGTTGCTTGGTTCAAATACAGCATTTGTTAGTTCACGTACAGTGATTTGCTCATGATAGGCCTTCTCTGCAGGTACTATAGGAGCATATGAGATCAAAGGAAAGTGGATTCGTGGATAAGGCACTAAATTGGTTTGAAATTCAATTAAATCAACGTTGAGGGAACCAGGAAACCTTAAAGAAGCTGTTACAGTTGAAGTGACTTGTGCGATAAGTCTATTCAGATTAGTGTATGTTGGGCGCTCTACATCCACATTTCGGAGAAGAATATCGTACAAAGCTTCGTTGTCATATATAAATACACAATCTTCGTTATCCAAGCAACTATGCGTTGTAAGGATAGCGTTATAGGGCTCAACAACAGCTGTGGACACCTGTAGATAAACAAAATAAGTTTTACGTTAAACTGTAAGTAGTGAAACAAATACCGTATCTTATTGAAAACTACCAGAGCATTAGAAATAATTTTAGAAAGAACGAAAAAAAGTTATTTTATATTAATCTGTAGGCGCTTTTCTACATGTAGTAATGCCTATTGATAACAATTTATAAATTATTAATACAAATAATGATTTCTTGCTATTTAAACTTGAATAACTTAAAATTACATTATTCTTACCGCTCTTATGTAGCTTGTAGAGGTTCCGTTAATTCTTGCCACAAACAATAAGAAGTAGTAAGTAAATGACAAGACTAAGATATATATATATATATATATATATATATATATATATATATATATATATATATATATAGCATTCTTCCCCGGAATCCTGTTTGTCTGATAACAGCTGGTCAACCGGTTTGCTCGGGTGCAGGATGAGCAAATCTGCAAAGTAATGTTTTTGTTTCCACCAAGGAGCTTATAAAATAGAGGATCTGCCCTTACAACAAAATCTTAAAGCCATACGTCACAGTTTCGCCACCGCTACTTTGCCCACTCCGCCCAATAGGATCGAATGTTTTGAGCCAACAATCATGGCGGAAACGAAAGTATCCAATCAGACGATGGCAGAAACGAGAGTAGCCAATCAGACGTGCCGATGCTCGGATGTTTTTTTGGCTTCATCGATTTAATAGGATGAAGATACATATGGGCAGATCCTCTATTTATAACATCCTTGGTTTCCACTTCGATATTTGTGATACCATATCGAGTAGTTCGGGTTGAGTGGCTGCTTCAACAGGTAAACAGTAATTTTGGGTTGGGTGCGTTACGTAAAGTATATAAAACAAACGGTATAAAGCAAGTCAGCAATCCCAAGTTCATTCAACCCCTTTTAGGAGGATTTGTATTTTTTTTCGTCAAGGACAGAAATAGTATGATATCAGATGTTTAATATGTCGAGAAACATTAATAGGTTGCTTAATGTAAAGTGCGATTATTCATCATCCCAATGAGTATACATTTGAAGATGAGTGTAGTAATCCTATTTTGGTTACTCCATATGTGTATTTATTTACTTATGTTCATTTTATGTTTACCTTTCAGTTGTAGATAAATATGATGCAAGAATAATATTGTTTTATATACTTATATTAGTCCTTAATTAATGACGTTTCAGCTTTCCTTGTTCCTACTAGTTAGCGAGCCTCCGTTGTCTTCTTCTTCTACTACTTGGTAATGGGTAGTTGTTGCAAGGTATTCCGTGCACTGATGGGAAGATTTTTAACACAAAAGGAAGTTAAAGTTCAATCGGAATATTTTTAATTTTGATTATGAACGTTTCTTATGAATGACAATTATAGAAATTGTTATATCCAGTTTCCTCTTGAGCTGTAGTGGTGGTGAAGGAACTGTAAAATTGACATTCCTGCGACGTGTGATAAAATCATTCAATTGACATAGTTCGCAACTTGGTCACATGTGCGTGACAGCGGCGTAGCGTAAGGGAACGCCTGTATGCCCGGCATCCCCTGTTAATACAGGGTGTCTACTGGAATACCAGAAAGTAAATTCATGACTTTTCATGACCTTTTTGTTCAAATTTTCATGACCATGGCGGTAAAAATTTACCATTAATAATAATAAACCCCTACCATCAGTGGTGCATCGGAACTATGCGGGTTGCTAGTCGTAAATATCACTTATTGTGAATCTTAAAGAAAGAATCTAAAATTCTGCCGCCTTGTGCTCGAGCACAGAATAGCACTTACCTAAATACGGGCCTGCTCTTACCAGTTAATCACTCTATACTGTATTTGAAGTTTTAATTCTGAGTATAATTATCCATCTAGCAGAAATTTGTCTAAAATTAAGCACTCAGAGAACTGCCCAAAGACAAAACAAATTATAAAAGAAATTCGTTTTAAAAAAATAGATCATCAAATTTAAAATCTGCAAACTCAAACGAATAATATTATTTGCATAAGTCTAAAGGCCCGAAAATACACAATTTACATTTCTTAGAAGTAAAGAAATAGCAGATCACAAAGTTGGACAGTAAAAAGTTGTTACTATATTACAGAGACTAGAAGATGAAATGGGGAGCAGCTAGGAAGACAGTAAAGTACCAGTTAGCCAGCACTAACTGGTGGGGGAAATTCTCACAATTACTGACCTGATACAACTGTTTCAGTACATGCAGTATGAGGTATAAAAGTATGAAGTATAAAAATATACTCTGAGATTTCAGATTTTCATGACCAGTTGGGTAAATAAAGGACTTTTTCATGACTTTCATGACCACTAAGCAAAATATATGACTTTTTCATGACTTTCATGACTTTCATGACCAGTAGACACCCTGTAATAAGAAAAAAGTACGTATTTCATTATATTTATAAATTGTTTGCTTATAATTATCACAATTATTTCCACTGCAATCTTGTGGATGCGCTCTCTCGCTTTACTTTGGCAAGCTGAACCTACGCATGCGCATCACTCAGATGCACATTTTCAGTCTTTCCTCTTGTTGTATGCTATGTTCCTCGGGCATCCAGGCCTACTGCAAGCAACGGGGTTTTCGTCTGCTTTCTGTCGAATGCGCATGCCGAACTACTCCCGCCATCCCTTTGCAACCCAACATTTGCTTTAGATATAAGCTGGCGTATGCTCAAGTACTGCCAACTCTATATATTTTGAACTAAACTATGGTTTCTGTATAGAACGTACGAGCGCTGTCATGGAAATAGAACAAAACATAAATAGTTCAACGCCATTATGAAGCATGTCGTTTATGTAAGTGATAGTATAAAAATAGTTATGCTTTAATCGTAATTAAATGCATCGTAATTGTAATAGTAATTAAAGGCAAACTAATAATCTACATCATAAATACATATCATGTCCCAGAATGTAGCCAGATATTCTTTGAGAGGACTCACATACACAAGCATAATTATAATGCATTCTGTAGAATTACGGTCACCGATCCGGTAGGCCACCCTCTGCCCTTCACAAAGTTTACTTGTGCTCTTCCATATCTGGGTATCTGACAATGAAGTAGATACACAGAAATAGGCACCCAGAGTTGCTTTAAGTGCTTTCTATTTGTATCTTCAAATGATATAAACACTCAGGCCCATATTCAGGAACGGGCACCTGAGGTCCGGACCCAAGATGACAAATTTCTATGGGTGACATTAAAAAAAAAAACGAGATTGAAGTATGGTATGCGGAGAAAGAAGCTGCACACGAGAAAGAAATAAAGGGAATTATACTGAAAACAATATTTATACAAAAGTGGAGCCGGTTTTTCTCGTCACAATGCTAGTGGCAGAAAAGGAGCTGAGACAATTGCTTATTGGCGTCTAACGTAATCTACGCATTTGCTTCTGTATGCCCCATCAGGCGTGCAATTAGGGGAGCCTAGCCCCCTAAATGTTTTGGCCTCCAAATTATTAAGAGTAGTTACTGATAAAAGAGATCCAGAATTGTGACGATTGGACCCCCTAGCATATTTGTGTCTCTCTCCTAAACTTTAATGGCTGGTTGTGGGCCGTAATGAGCAGACTCTGCCTGTTAATCTTCTATTTGTGTTGTGTAATCGTATGGGATAGTTGCAAATTATGCTGTGCTAAATATAAAGCTTCTGCAAGTTGTTTAATGAACATGGCTTTACACTCCTTTCTTGTGTTAAATTATTGGCTCACCTCTCCCTGGCTATGCCCTTGTGTTCTGTACTAGATTTATGCTTTTGATTAGCAACATTGATCGTTGGTGGTCAAGAAAAATTGGCGGTATAATTTTTTTTTCGTTGTGATTTGAAATGATTATTTGTTTTATTGTTTTACTGTAGTATGAAGAAAATTACATTTATAACTAAGAGACAAAGCTGTGGAAACTGTTCGGCTGCTACAAGGTATAGTACCTTACTAACTTTTAGCAAATGATGACTACGATAACAGTACCAGACACAAATTTAATTTATTTTTTTGTTAACAACTACCATATCTCGGTTGACTTACGAGCAGCGCTGCTCTCTGAAAGGGATACGATCTACCCCAAAGCTTTCCATAAAAACGACAACTAGCAATTAGTCGCAAATATTTCAGTCTTCGTGGTATGATGATAGGTTTTCTTGGCTTTCTGGGTGTTCTGTGGGGAATAAAATGTTATGTTTCGTCTGCATTATGTTTGGGGCAAAGGAGTCGGAGTGGTGTTCAAACGGTATTTCTGATTTGTGTAATTTCATGAAAAAAGCTCTAAAACATGAGTCATCGAAACAACATTTGCTGCATAGTGAATCTTTTCACTTGTTAAGGAAAATACACATTGAACATGCATTGCATTGTATTGTATTATATCAGACAAGTGACTAACTTTGGCATCCCCATTTCGGAATACCACGCTACGCTACTTGTGTGTGATGTATCTTGGATAAGGAAAGAATATTATTACTCATTGAGCAAGAGTTACATTTATGCTAGTACAAATTACAGTGGATCAAAGTATTGATAATACTGCATACGATAAAGCCAAAGTGATGTAATTTAATTCTCAAATGGGATCATTCCAGAACTAGTTTATACACGTTGCAGTGTGTGTTCGATAAACAACAGAGGTTCTTGGTGAACAATTTGATCTTGCGAATTAAATAGTGGAGCTGAATAAATTGAATGACGTAAAAATAATGGCTATTACCCAGATTAACTTAAAACGTAATATGATTTCCTTCCTTGAACAGAGTTGCGTAGTGGTATTATATACTACTTGTCAATGGTTAATTACGGCACAGGTGAAGTATAGTGGAGCATGTTATGTGTGAGAGGCCTGAATGCAGTGTTCTTCGTACTGTACAGGTTTGCTAGTGCATGATTTGCTGCTAACATTGAGATAGTGTTCAATGCAACAGTTGCTACTTTCTGGTGTTTCTCACTTAATATATATTAGTTTAGCTATGAAGCTCTTTTGATTGGAATATCGAAGTTCTTTCTGATTAAACAAATAATATACGGAGTAAACAAGAGTGTTGTATTGCTAAAAGGAAAACTTTTCGTAGCAAACTATTTCAATAGTTTAGTAACTACTTTTTGGATCATATTCATTGGTCATATTTAGTCATATTTATTTGTGTATCCTTTTTCTATAATTTTCTAAATACTTATGTATACGAACGATAATCTTTGCATGTATATTTTTTATTTTATTTTATTGTGTAGGTGTAAATGTTTCGGGAGTAGCTCAACAGAATTCTCGCTGCTCGGTTTAAGAATTTGAACTGTACAAAACATTTACAATCTCTTTTATCTAGCAACGTTCTATTTTGGTCATTATGTTATTAGGTGGTTGTTGATATTAGCCAGAAAGAAAGAAAGAAACATTAATATTATCAGTATTCAGCATTTCAAGTTTTGTAATCTTTGTATTATTGTGAATGTGTGGATTTTTTCCTCAAAGCAAGAACATTTACGACTAATAAATATTAAAGCAGTTGTGAAAATAATATGGTACTTTTTGTGGATGACACTCGTAATTCTAAACTGAGAAGTATTTCATTGTAATTCTGCGTAATCTCAGAGAAGGTGAATAGATATAGATAGAATTCTTCTGAAAACATTAAACGTAAATTTATGTTTATGCTCATATCCATGTTTTGATATACAGTAATTGCTTCAGGTTAATAAACAGTTTAAACAGATATTTATTTTTTTATAGTTGAATATAAATTATTTCTTGGTATACTCCGATAAAGGAATTTTATATTCGGCTAAACGAGCTTGGACTATTTTCTTCTGATTATCTGTAGTTAATATGCATATACATGTATAGATACAAGGAGCTACAAGAGAACGGAGCCCAGATTTTTGCAGAACTTAAGAAAGGATGTTAACAAATATAAGATACAACTATTATTACAAATTGAAGCTAGTTTGAAAACATCGCAGTAAGTTACATAATTTTTAAATTTACTTCAATGTATAGAATTGTGATTCGGACAGAGTACTCCGTGGACCACCGATAATATACCGCGTGGATTCGGCTGGAAGATACGGAAAATGAAAATTTTGCAGTCACATAAAAAAGATGTAAATATGTATGAACAAGTAATTTAATTTTGTTTTATCTTTATAGTAGGTGATAATGAAAAAATATTGTGAGAATTATTTTTATACATAGTCACAAAAATTACGGGGAAGATACCTATTGCAAAACAACAGGAATACCTAATGTTAAATCTTCAAGATACAATATTGTATGTTAAATTCAAATATAAATAGGTAGTCTTTCTGTATTTTTAAGTAACCTCATATCAAGTAGGTATGAGGTGGCGGTACCGCGGTGGCGTAATCGGTAAGACGATCCGGATTCTATCCCGGTGAGATGAGAAACTTTTTCAATCCTACCCTCGCCGATTTAGACTCTAGGTTTACCCAGCTCTTGTTAAATGATTACATAGGGTAACCTGGCCAAGTAAAGACCACGCGTGATTCTCACCACATCATTTCCATTATGTGCGGAAATTAAGGAAGTTTGTGAGCCTTCATCTGGGCCCATTAGACTGTTCCGTATGGAGGCCGCCCTTTAATTTTACATAGTACTAAAAGTATTAAGTGGTCAACCAAGAAAGGAGTTCGTAAAACACTGGTTGAGCTTTCAGATTATTTCTAATTATAAAGCAGAATAGCCGTACTTGGTACTTCATCCTGAATTTTTTTCTGAGAAGCACAATACAAACTTCGAAAGAGATGTGGATGAAAAATTATACACGTTGGTTGATTGGTTATTCTGGAGTTTAGCGACCCTTTTAGCATTGAAGCTATGTAAGATATGAATCTATAGTTTAAGGTGGAAACCGAACCATCTTAATGCGTCAAAGTTTTCAAGGCTTTTCCACTGGGGACCCGTGCACCGAAGGCACGTACGCTAGCCACTAGATCAACAAGGAGGGTTATTATTATTATTATTATTATTATTATTATTATTATTATTATTATTATTATTATTATTATTATTATTATTATTATGAACTTTCTTGTCGAAAAATTGTAACAACAATGGATTAATGCGAAGTCTCTATTATACTTGAGCTGAGAACTGTATGATAAGGGAACCCAGTTAGAAGGTTTCATCATTTAATATAAACTTATAGTAGGTAACCAGCTAGGAAATCCTCCAACATATTAAAATTTGAATAATACTGAAGATTATATTGATATAACATTAATAAGAAATGATAGACCCTATTATTAAAAACTGGACGGTCCTCGAAGGAGCAACAAGCAACTACCATGCAATTATATTTGCAATTACTTTCAGTTATATTGAAAGAATTGGACACAATTTTCAAAGCAAATAATCACACAAAAATAACAAATTATAACGTAAATAAAATAAATTGGAACACATTTATAAATAGCCAACATCCACCAAACATAAGTAAAACAAACGATCCGAATAAACCTTGTAGAGAAATTGGAAAATGAAACAAAGAAGGTCCTCTTAAAATTCACAACGAAAATAAACACATAGTTCGTTTCAAAAATCCTTCTGGAACGAACAACTATAAGACTATAAAGAATAATGAAAGTTGCAAAAAAAAAAAAAAAAAAAACAGAGCACTCTGCAAATTACATACCGAGATTAGGAAAGTAGCGTAAGATGAAAATGTACTAAAGCAACCGTGGGACATATTTAGACTCGAAAATGACTTTAAATAAGTACTAATTGTTATACTACATGTACGGTTCGTAAGGGAGTATTTAATGGTTTGCTTTATGTTGTAATACTGCCTATATTCCACTGTAAAAGAGAATTAGTGTGGGAGAGAAAAGAAGATATCCATAGACAGAATATACATACACACACACACAAAGGTACATATGTATACACGACTCCAAAAGTGCATCACCACCTGCAATTCTCCTTTTCCTGCAATAGGTAACCCAAAAAGCTCGGAAATTGTGTTGGTTGACAATTCGAAAGGCGTTGGACCAAACCTCAATTCTGTTACAAATATATCAGTGTGGCAAACTGCAAAAGAGAGAATAAAGTAAATTGTAAAAAATGACGGTTTTATTATTGCGAGGGAAATGGATGACACAAAAAGTAACAAAGTGATCTTACTTAAGCAGTCGAAACAAGATGAATGGTAAGAAACAGATATCAGAGGAAAGCATTTCTTTTCTGTTTCAAAAAAACTCGGAAATAAGAAAATAGGTTACATAATGTAAAGGTTTAATATAAACGCCTAACACCACAAGAAACGGAAAGAGAGACAAACATAAAACAAGGAACACCATTAGCGTAGTAGATTTGCGGGCTTCCCATGCAAGATAAACAGACGGGACCCTACTTGTAAACCCAATTCTTATACTACTACCTGGGTATTATTATTATTATTATTATTATTATTATTATTATTATTATTATTATTATTATTATTATTATTATTATTAAAACTGGTTTTCTTTCCCAATGTCTGATTCTGCCTAAGAGCATGTCTGCATACAGCGATCATGTGTGCAGTTTTTGTCAATGAGCGGTCTCAAAGGTCAATGGGATGGAGATCTCCAAGAGAGGAAAAAAACATTATTATGATAGATTCTAGATCAAAGTTCGAAGGACATGTTTTTCAACGGTGCTTTTTTCTTTCTTTTTCGGGAAGCGAAAAGTATTGGCGCCTAAGAAATTACAGTATATAATATTGCAAATTTGCAAGTGGATTTATTTACATTGCTTTTTGTGGTAATAAAGAAATTGTCATTGGAAGACGTTATTGTAATAATTAACTTTCTTTTCGTCACCCATCGCAAGTCTTAGAGGCTCCTATGCCTCGCCCCACAAGATCGATATCGAAAATTTAGGATACGGATGTATTGATGTTGATATATTTGCGATATCGAATGTTGATATGTGCCAATATCGATATCGACGATATCAATATATCGATATATCGAACCGCCTAGATATGTTCTTGCCTTCAGTATCCAACGTTGAGGCGGAAGGGGGTGAACCCGAACAAACATTTAAAGCCAAAAAAATTGTTAAACTAAAAGGAGTTATACTTCCCCTTAATAGAAAATTATTACTGTAATTTATCTTTTACCTCTCTTTCTGATTGTCATCAGAAATCAGCGACAGTACACATATTTTATATAGTATAGTAATATACTCTATAATTTTTCACAGCTAAGCACACCGGAAGATGAAATTTTTGTGATAATAAAGTGGAATGTTCTACAAAGTAATCATAATTCATTGTCCTTATTTCTGTCAGTAATTTTGACATAGACTCAGAAATACAAGATTAATAGGAGTAGAAATGAAATATTTAATTCCTTTTTCTCTCACACTAAAAGACGTCTTCATTTTGCTGAGATTGTCACTTTTTTAATATATAAGCCCCTATCCCAAGCTAATTCTGGGGTTTCGAGGTAATCGGTACCGAAAAGTGTAAAGTTTGTTAACTCAGATCTCGTCAGTTTGTTAAATTAGATTTAACAACTCATGTTGTTACTTCTTCGTTACATGACACTTCTGATTGACTGTACATGGTGAATTATTGTACTTATACACTCCGCATAAAAGCGACAGCTAACATCTTGCAGCTAGGCCATCAAAGGTACCTTCTTATCCCACAATTGTGTCTGGTTAAAGAGACACCCTGTCTCTCCTCCTTTCCTCTCTCCCATATTAAAATCAGCAACAACATGAGCATAATTCTAATTTCAAAATATACATGTATTAGTGTCAATAAAGTGAAAAAAGTGAAAGAATGAGACGAAACGAGATTAATACATTGATGTAGAGAGAAACTTAAACATATTTGAATGAAAAATTGAAACCAATAGATATCTATTAGAGGTACGGAAGTGAGACAGAAAGAGAAAAGGAGATAGAAGAAGAAAAGAGAAGGGAACACAGATAAAAATATCGGATTTGAGTTGAGTTGATTTTAGTTTAGCGTCCCTTTCAGCAGCGAGGCTATATGAGACGTGGACCTACTGATTAACGTGGACTCCGAACCACATGAAAATATCGGATTTAAACGTAGTAAGAAAAGTACCTAACATTATGAAGTTCCGTTTAAATGTATTCAACAGTAAAATAGAACTATTCAAATAAATATTTAGAGGATACTTGAAAAATTCATCAAGTCTCTTTCAAAATGAATACCAAACTTGGTGATCAAAGTAAGTATTCAATTTCCATTAAAACTGAACATGTAAATCATCTGGGTACTGCGTGTAAATCACCTGTGTTACGTGTAAATCATCTCTGTTCTATATTTAAATCACCTGGTTACTGCGTGTAAATCACCTGTGTGCTACATGTAAATCACCTGTCCTACATGTAAATCACCTGTGTGCTACGTGTAAATCGCCGCTGTCCTAGATGTAAATCACCTGAGTGCTACGTGTAAATCGAATACGTGCTACTTGTAAATCACCTGCGCAGTAGGTGTAAATCACTTGCGCAGGACGTGTACGTGTGCATTGCACATGTCCTGTGCACGTGAAGATGTTGAATAGGACTTGTGACGTATATGTGCATCACATGTACAGGCGTGCATTTATACAGATGATGCACATGTTGCATCCGGACAATTGTACATGTACTATACGGGTACTGTACGTGCATTGTGCTGTCTGGGATGCTAAAAACCTGAAAATATACTTCGCCTTTTTCCCCAAGGTCCTTGAAGCCATCCTTTCTTCCTTTATTTGGTTGTTTAAGTGAATAAATTTTTTTATACTGCCGTTGTGTGGATTCCTCTATTGTATTTATGAAAAAAGGACTAAACCCTTCTCCTGTGGCCTTGTAGCTTAAAAGAGTGCAGAAACTTTCTCTTTCAATTGATGCTCTCTTTGACCTTCGCTGATTTCACCCTCTTTCTATTTCCTCGCCCCAGATCGGCGGAAGCAATCCGAAAACGATGACATATCTAATTGGATATGGTTTAACTTGAACCAATTGAGGCATGTTTGAAGTTCTCGTAAATATGTTGAAGATGTTTTCGTGAATACTATTTTCCACTCAATGAAGAGGATGGGTTGTATTTGGTTAATACTAATGGAGTAGACTTGAGAATGTGAAGAAAGAAAGATAAATGTAATAAAAAATTATACTCTGAATATCTTCCCTTCTAAAACTTATTGGTAGAATTTTTTTATTTTTTAGGATCATCGTCTACAAGCAGCAACTAGTTTCAGAGGTCTTATTTAGTGTTTCTTTTTTTTCACTGCTTGGATTTAAGAAGACTTACGAAAATGGAATTAAATATCTTAAATTTAATATAGGGTATTCTTATTGCATTTTCACACTTGAATATAAAATGAAGGGAAACGTAAGGGTGGAAATACAAGGATGAGAATTGTTCTAAATTTGAGACGAGACGGGGTGAACCCAGAGAATGTTGCCTCGTGGGGAATATATGCGTCAAATGTGTTTATAGAAACGTACATAATTCAAAAAGCAAGTGTCTTATTATTATCATTACTATTACCATTACTATTATTATCATTACTATTATCATTGTTACTGTATACAGTTATCGAGAAAGAGCTCTTGTTATGAAAAACATTGCATTCAGTCAGTTTATACGAGTATACATAATTTTGTTATATTGAAATACTTCATTATTATTATTATCATTTTTTGCTAGGTCGAACATGGATCATGGTTTTCGAGACAGATGCAAACGACACGAGACGAGAAATTTCTCGAGTCTCTTGGGTAACACCATTGATGGAAATACAGAATAAAAGTCGTGCCTTAAAAATGTAAAATTAAGAAATAAAACAATCTATGAGGGTAATACAATAAATATCTACAATCAATTTTTATTATTTATTACCACAAGAGTACAGTGTCTTTATTCATATCATTTTTCAGTATAGTCATCCTGCTTTTCAATTCACCTGATCCATCGTTGCACAAGGTTTCCGATATCTTCTGCAAGAAGACTTGGTTGCTCAGCAAGCCACGAATGCGCTGCTTCCTTCATCTGTTGATCGGAACTGAATCTACGGCCTCTATGAGCATCTTTAAATGGATCAATCGGTTGGGAATCCGACGGGGAGAGAGTGGAACTGTACGTAGGATGCTCCAACACCTCGAAATGCAGCATCTGAAGAGTTTGAGCGGTTTAGGCGGCGGTATGTGGACGTACATTGTCATGCAACACAAGTACGCTATCCGACAATCGACCTCTCGTTTGTTGCAAATTGCAGACTACAATTGGCTTACCAGCATATTGCTGTATGTTTTATTGTTGACCCTTTCTCCAGGTTATGTGCCAGCAATAGCCCTTGTGAGTTCCAAAACACTGTGAGAATCACATTCCCTGCAGGTTTACTCTAAAATTTCTTTTTGACAGATGATCCACGGTGCTTCTGTTCCACACACTGATGTCTGCTCTTTGGTTCTAAGTGATGAATCCAAGTTTCATCTCCAGTGATGATTCTCACATGATTTCGCTTGTGCTTTTCATCGAGTTTTTCGGAATCCACGTCACATAGATTTTGTGAAAATTGAGCCTCTTTTGTATGATACCATATACAGAAGCATAAAAATCTGCATATGGGTCGCCACTTTACCAACAGTCACTCGTCTGTTATTCAGAATGAACGAACAAAGTTGTTGTTGACTCGAGTTTTCAATTTATTATTTTCCGATACATAAGAAAATTATATTTTTGCAATAATAAAAATTTCTCTTAATTCTGCATTAATTTTGCAGTAGTAAAAATTTCAATTGATAGTTGTATTTGTAGTATTTTCATAGAAGTTTTTATCTTTGTCATAACGATTCAGTTAGTATTTCGTGTTACATTTTTTCTTAGACGTTTTTAACTTCATGACGGTTCAATTGAATGATATATTTCTCTCAGGAATGTTGTGGCTAAAATTTCGACCAAACTTTTTGCGGTGTTTTTGCAAACACCCTGTACATCCGCGACAAGTTCACATCTACATACGTTACAAAAATTTACTTAAATCAGTTGTTATACGAGTCTCACCAAGACTTATTCTTAATTTTCCTCTTTTTGCGATTTCTGTGGAATAAATCTATTTCTTAAAAAACTTAAAAAGATGACAGATGTTGAGAGTGTCTGGTTCCCTTCCGTTGCAGACACTCTTCCCAACCCTTTCGACGAATTATGATATGATAAGATGTTTTCTTTTCTCCCTTTTAAATATAACTTCTTCGTTTTACTGTGAATCATCTTGCCATGTACAACCGTAGGTGCGGCCTCCTGACCTTAACACGGGTTAGTCTACCCCAATGTGTCGCTATTACTCACCATATCTGATACTAATGTTACCAAACCCTCTTAGAATATTACTCAGAGTATTCAATAAGATTCTATATTTAGCACTGACTCAATACAATTTTACAGCTGCTAAACTGACCTTTAAACTGAACACTGGTGGTGACTATGCGTCATCTTTTCTCATGTAATGTTGTGCAATATTAACCGGTTGTAGCTGGAACCCATGTCTGTATTCTATTTATTTTTTACTACGCGTTATGTTTGTGAGGGTGTGAGCATTGGAACATATCAGAGTCACTAGAATCGTCGCGAGCCTATCCTAAGTAAGATGAGATCATCCCCAGCCAATTAGAAGTCACCAAGTGGTCCAAACCATTACCTCATCAATAGGCAATCAACTTGTAAAGCATCATCTTTAACTATTGCACAATCTGATGCAATACGGACACACCTAAACCCAATCGACATAAAACCTCGGGATTGGGATCTCTCGAGATCATTACCGTCGACACACACGATGTGCGGGTAACCCGCGTCTTCGCCCTCTTTCTCCAAGGCAGGCAGGGCTCTACAACTCCTGCAGAGTTCAGAAACTTTATATTTTACTTAGAGAAGACTCTGGCCTATTGTCTAGGCAAGTATTTATAGTGGTGTAATTATTTCAACTCCTAGACATCTTACGCCTTGCTTATTTGATTATGCGAACTGTGGATTATGTGTGCGAATTCTATAAGTGCGAGATGGCCGCCACCACGCCCATTTCTGACAATTTGAGTTCTGTTCGCGTTTGGACTGTAAGTACTAAACTGTCTCTGGTCCATTCAGAGAGATGTTTTACATTTATTCACTATCGCCCTAAGTATTCTGAACTATTTCGTAAACTAAGTTATTTATCTCCGCACCGACTCTTTGTGAACATTGAACCATTTTCATTATGTCGACTTTGATATATGCTAATCATAAACGGATATCATGTGACAATACGGAGGGCAAGTAATTTCTCAGTATCCTTTTGTAATTTTGTGTTATGACTTCCGCCGGGTTCGATGCCTTATTGCGCCGTTCTCAGATTGAACGACCGGTCTTTTGTTAAGACAGTAGCCTCTGACCTTAGAGTCATAAAAAAATGCCGCTCTTTGTTCAGACCAATGCTATCGGTGTGATTCTTAGTGAAATTATCTAAATTATGTTTATTATGTTTGTTACATTTGTATTGTCTTATGAATCTCATAATTAACTGAGGGATTGAGTTAAGCGACTATTCGACGAGCTTTTTACCTTCCACGCAAAGATAGAGGTATTATTCTTAATATCAAAAGTTAAACAAAAAAGTCCTGCCGGTGGCTTCGCTCCGGGCCCGGTCCTGAGGTCCTGGCGTCGCTACAGGAATTTTCAATTTTGTAAAATGATGTGGGTATAGTTACATTCAACAACTTAATTTCTTTATGTTGTAACTTTGTTTTTAAGTATTAAATTTTTATATTTAGATGTTCTAATTTTGTTCTTGCATGTTGCATTTAATTTTTTTGCTTCATGTAGTTTTGTTTCGCATTAAATTATTTTTTTCATGTTCTATTTTTGTTTCTGCAAGTTGCATTTTAGATTTTGCGTGTTGTAATTTTGTTTCTGTGTTTACACTTTCGTTTTTGCATTAACATTTTCATTTCGGGATCTAACATTTCAATCTTTTAAAATGAGTTTTCAACTTCATAAAAACTATTCAGATAATAGTTCCATGTTGTATTTTAATTTTTTCATGTTCTACTTTTAGTTGTGCGTGCACTTGACATTTTCATTTCTCGTAGTAACAGTTAACTTTTTAAAACTAGTTTTCAACTTACTGAAAACGATTTAGTTAATAATTGCATTTTATACTTTTTTGTTTCTGTATTTTGCATTTTCACTTTTGCATGTTGTATTTTTGGTCTTACATGTTGCGTTTTCATATTTACACGTATTTTTGTTTTTGTATTTTCGCATTTAAACATTATTTTTCAATTATCATACTTCTTACATTTAACTTCTAAGTTTTTTTTTTTTTATTATGAACTTTTACAAGAAGAATTATTTTAATTCATGAAAATAGTAATAAACATTAGTTTACACATTGAAAATGAAATCTT